>NC_066581.1:237450757-238055021 GCF_024323335.1 Lathyrus oleraceus
AGACATTGGCTTTGACTTCCGCTTGAACTTCTGAACTTTAGCCTTTGGGCGTTTGTGTTCAGTTGGGGATCTTTTCCCAAATCCAAGGCCAGATTTGGTTCCACACGGCTGTCCCACCTTTAGAATCTCCTCCAAGGTGTCAGTTCCCTTATTCATCATTCTGATGGATTTAGTCATCTGATTCAGCTTGGAGGTCAGCAGGGTTATCTCACCATTTAGACCCTCTATGACAGACAGTTGCATCTGTCTCTCATCTTCCAGTTCCTTGATGAGTTTCTTTTGCTTTTCTCCTTGTGCACACACTTCTACACTGGTGGAACACAACTTCTTATAGGCTGCAGCAAGTTCATCAAAGGTCAGTTCATCTGCACTTGAGTCATCTTCAGAGGCACATACACTGGTTAGTGCAGTGACATGTTTGGCAGATTCTCCTTCAGATTCACTTTCAGAGTCTCCTTCAGACCATGTGATAGCTAACCCCTTATTTTGCAATTTGAGGTAAGTAGGGCATTCAGCTCTGACGTGTCCATACCCTTCACAACCATGACACTGGATTCCCTTGCCGTGATTGAACTTCTCATCAGAAGTTGATCTTTTCTTAATGTCAGACGGGATGTTCTTGACATTGGGTCTACCTCTTTGATCAATCTTCTTCACGAACTTGTTGAACTGTCTCCCAAGCATGGCTAAGGCTTCTGATATACTTTCATCACCTCCAGTATATCCTGCTTCTGACTCCTCTTCAGCATTAGATACAAAAGTTATGCTTTTGTTCTTCTTCTCAGCATACTCACCCAAGCCCATTTCAAAGGTTTGGAGGGAACCAATGAGTTCATCCACCTTCATGTTGCAGATGTCCTGCGCCTCCTCTATGGCTGTGACCTTCATAGCAAATCTCTTAGGCAAGGACCTGAGAATCTTTCTTACAAGTTTCTCTTCAGCCATTTTCTCACCTAGTCCACCAGAGGTGTTTGCAATTTCAAGAATATTCATGTGAAAGTCATGAATAGTCTCATCCTCTTTCATCCTCAAATTTTCAAACTTGGTGGTCAGCATCTGAAGTTTGGACATCTTCACCTTGGAAGTACCTTCATGAGTTACCTTGAGGGTATCCCAAACTTCCTTAGCTAGTTCACAGTGGTGTACCAGCCTGAAGATGTTCTTTCTGATTCCATTGAACAATGCATTCAAGGCCTTGGAATTTCCAAGAGCTAATGCCTCTTGCTCCTTGTCCCACTCTTCTTCAGGAATCTGCACACTGACTCCATCTTCACCTGTCCTCATTGGATGTTCCCATCCTTTGTTGACAGCTCTCCAGACTTTGTTGTCTAGAGACCTTAAGAAGGCTATCATACGAGGCTTCCAGTCATCATAATTAGAGCCATCCAACATGGGTGGTCTGTTTGAGTGTCCTAACTCCTTGTCCATGGTACTAGAAAGTAACTTCCCTAGATCTCACCCAGAAGTTCACAGGCAGGGTGCCTGCTCTGATGCCAATTGAAATTCTAGTTATCAGACTTTGGATGTCACACTGGTTGTTATGACATCCAATTCTGCACAGACAGGGATTATGCAGAACTTAACAGTAAGTGCAGTAAATAACACAAGTGTTTGTTCACCCAGTTCAGTCCAACATGACCTACGTCTGGGGGCTACCAAGCCAGGGAGGAAATCCACTATTAGTAGTATCAATTCAAAGCTAAACTCACCCGTTTACAACTTATCACTTAATCCCTACCCAATGCAATTTCAATCTTAACCTAAGATCAGAGTTCCTACTCACTCCCCCTCAATCACCTCAGTGATTACTATCTTTAAACAATATTAAAGACAAGTTGAAGTCACACTTCAAACAACTCTTGATTGTGCTTCACAGCTTTAATCAAGATACACAGCACTCACGCTTAAAAGCTTTGAGTGACACAACACTTACAACTCAATGAACACCCTATGCCAAAGCTATCATCTACTTGATAATGACTTGGCTTACAAGATACGTCTAATACAAGACTCACAAAAATACAGCAGTGAAGTATGATGGACACACAAAATCTTCACGCCTCAAAATCCCTGAAACTGAATGAAGGAACGCCTTCCTTTTATATTGCAGTATCCTGGGCTTTTGCACCTGTATTCTCCTGAATTTAAGGTCACACAAGTTCCCATAAATTCAACATTTAGGTTACTAACAAATAGGCTATTTGTTAGGTTCATTGAATGTAGATTGGTTGTTGATTTCCTGGTTTTTCTCTAAGCTGTTGACTTCCTGAAGAATAGCCTGAGAAAAAGCTGAAACAGAAAACTGAACAACCTACAATATAGCATATGCTGTCAGGCATGAGTGTCACGACATTCAGCTTGACATCAAGGTCCATATGCTGAGTCTGTTTTTCCAGAAAACAGACTGTACAATTTTGCTGACCTGTACATGATCAAAATGACCATACTACAGTGAAAGCTTACATTAATAAATGTCAAAGTGTCCAACTTAACATTTACACAATTGGCCTTAAGTTAGTTCTATTATTCTTTTGAAGAACAAACTAAGTTACATGCTGAAGTATAGCAGAACACCACTCTGTCTAATCTTCAGCAGCTGCTGTCAATGATGAATGTCATAACATCCAGTTTGACATTCAGTCAGTAGGCCTTATGCCAGGTCTGGTCTTTCCTTGATAACCAGACTGGAAATAGATACTAAATTCTAACAGAATACCTGCTGTTCTATTCCTTAGTATCTGTTGACAGGTATGAATGTCACAGCATCCAGTTTGACATTCAATAAATCCTGTGTTAGCTAGTCCTGCAGTAACTACACTGTAGTCACACATACATGTCATGACATCAGTCAAGATATTAGTAACCATCTAGTGTTTTACCATATAATGCAGCCAATTAAACACCTACACTCATCACTTCCTCTACCACCTTCCACACTCTCAACCACAATTACAACTTCCTCCACTCCATCTACCACAGGAAAATCCAAATCTCAACAACCAACAACCTCACTCCCTACCTCATATGAACCAACACCATCCATACCAATTCCTTCTGAACCAAACCCATCTAACTAAACCTTTCCATCAGAACCCACAACCTCTAACCCCATCCATCTCAAAACCATCACAATTTATCCTCCATTACCTCTCTTCAACCTCCAAACAACCTCCATCCCACACTCTGAAGCCCTCATGTTCAACGAACCCTTATCACCAACCCTTTCCACCACCTATAACTCCCCTCCTTAATATGACCTCACCTCCGACTCTGAACATTCTGGTTCAGATTATCCCGACCCAACCTCCCCAAACCTTGAAGAGTTTCAAGACACAACTGATTCAAAAAGAACTCCTTCTGTACCAGCAGACCAACTTATTCCTGAACCTTCTAAACCTGAACTCACCCTACCCACCTTTGATGAGGCATTAGACAAATTCTATAAAAGTTCAGCTTCTAGGTTCAAGAAGCTCTCTGACGATTCCATCACCAGCGAGAATCCTTCTGAAGTAAGGACTAACTGGAACAGATTCATCAGATGGATGACTTATAAGATCTTCAAGATGAAGGGCCTCTCTGAACAAGTTAGAAATGACTTCATTATAGATGTTGAGGAAAGGCTAGAGGCTCGGTTTGCGAAGGAAGCGGTTGAGAAGGCTGAAAAGGAAACAACTGAGAAAGCTGCCAAGGAGGTTGCTAAGAAAGCAGCTGCAGAAGCTGCTACCAAGGAGAAAGTTGAGCAAGAGGCAGAAGCAAAGATGGCCACAGAAGTTGCTCAGAAGGTTGTATCTGATAAAGCTACTGAGGTTTCTCTGACTCAAGGAGAGTCATCAACGACTGATCTTTCCCCTCTAGTCATAAGAACTCTAGAATAGTTACAGAAGGAACATCAACTGGTTAGAGCCAAACTCGACAAACAAGATCAGGTCAACACCAGCATTCAGAGCTTGCTAGTTGAGCTACTTCAGAGGATGCCTCCTCCACCTAAACCTTAGACACTTTAGGATTTCTCTGTAATATTATTTATAAGTGTTTTTAATTCTAAGGCTTAGTTTCTACTCTTTTGTCGCTGTACTCTCTAAAGTTTTTCTAATCAATGAATTTCTGGCCTTTTTTACTTTTTGAGTCTGACAAAAAGGGGGAGAATTAGATAGAAGTCTTTTGATGAATTATTTTATCTAAATCTTAGAAATGCACTACTTACATTCTGACATAAAATTATTGCATAGTTCTAAGTCAATTCTCAGGACCTATCTGAATCAAGGGAAACTGCATTTTTATCTGAGAAACTACTAAATCAAGTCAAGCAACCTAATAAGATCTGGTAAGAAATTCTCTACCCCATAAACCCATATCTGATACTAAACATCTTTAAAACATTTTAAATATCAGACTTAGGGGGAAATTGCTAATCTCAGGGGGGGTCACTTTTCTATCTGACTCTGATCTTTTTCAATTTAGTATCTCTGAAAGTGCTTATTGTTTCATCAAAATCCTAAGTTTTGTCATCATAAAAAATAGGGAGATTGTAAGAACAAGATTTTGATTCTGCAATATATCTCTAAGTTTTAATGATAACAAATAATGAAACAATTTGGTACTCTTACAATTTTCTTAAGTGTGTGGGATTTTAAGTTAAAATGACTCTGAAGTAACGAATATCTGGCATCTGAATTAGTCTAGAAGCGCTGACCCAACATAAAGAGAAATCACATTTGTGTCTAAACAAAATGCATACGAGGAACAATCACCTGAAGAATCTGACTCTGAAGTTTAAGCTCTGATGATCTGATTGAGATTTCTATCTGAAGACTCTGCAAGAGATATCTGAAGACTCTAACTCTGAATACTCTGATCATGCTCACCTCACTCTGACACATGCTCATAATCACGCCATCAGATGTCACTTGGTCAGAAACTTAAGTTGGAAACATTCAAATTATAGTTCAATCCTTTTAAGGAAACATTTAATTATGCTCCAAGTATGCTATGGAAAAGACAAGAAATTTACTACATTTATCTCCCACAGTTGGCACGAAATCTTTATTGATTTCCCCCTAGCGGTATTATCTCAAGTGTTATATAAGGGACTCTTAGACAACATTGATAAAATAACATTGTAATACAACCTTCTCACCATTCTTCCGAAGAACAACTCACCGCATACAATATTATTTCTTCACCATTATTGTTGTAAGAAAAGGTTTCTATACAAGAGTTGTTGCTCAATATTATGTGGTTATCTTTCACTGTTCTGGAATTGTGTCTATATTACTTATTTAGAAGCATCTAGCGAAACACTTTGTAATTCTTGTAATTGCTTTTGATTCCTCAAGTGACTTATGTAGGTCTGTAGACTTGAGAGGGCTAAGAGGTTGTTGAACTCTTAGACGAACTTTGTAATTTGTCGAGATTAGTGGATTAAGTCCTTGTTGAAGGCAAAATCACCTTGGCCGGGTGGACTGGAGTAGCTTTGAATTTCAAGCGAATCAGGATAAATCGTTTGTGTTGTTATTATTTATTCTGTGTGTGTTGTTGCAAAAAAAAATTAATTTCTTTGAAAACAATTCAAACCCCTCTTTCTTATTTTTCTCTACCTTCAGGTTCGTGAGCTTTGCCTATTGTCAAAAGCTCTCGGTTGGTTGTAGAACTCTATATAGTTAAAACTTTGTGTTGGTTGGGAAGTTACCCATTATAAAACTCCAATCCTTGTATATGTAGGTTCATGGGAAAATCCTGTCAAAAACTCACATCTTAGTGGAAACTCTCAAGAAGGAATTCCTGGGGAGAGGAGTAGGTCATTTAATTAGACCAAGCCTTTATAATTCTTATGTTTTTCTCTCATCCTTTAACTCTTTACTTTCTAGTCATTTATTTCCACTATAGTTCTATTTTATTAGCCTTCAAGGAGGCGGTAAAGGAACTATAATGCACTCGTTGGTGTCCCTTTTGATATTGAATTGTGTAGACAAGCTTTAGCTAGAATGATAATTGTGGATGAGTTTTCTTTTCCTTTGTTGAAAATTAAGGATTTCATCATTTTATGAGTGTTACACAACCTAGTCTCCTACTTCCGTGAAGGATTTCAATTGCTAGGGACTCTTTGAGCCTTTATATGAGTGTGAAACATAAGTTAAGAAACTTGTTTACTAAAACAAATCAAAATGATTGTCTAACAACTGATGCTTTGACTACTGTGCAAAATATTAATTATATAATTCTTACTGTGTATTTTATTGATCAAGACTAGAAGTTACATAAAAGGATTCTTATTTTTTTTGTTCAATAACATCTCATAAGAGAGATATAATTGAAAAAAGATTAAAAAGTGTTTCGAGGGTTAGATGATAGAATGGAGGATGTGTAAGACCCCAATTTTGACCCTAAGACCCCTCATGCTAGCTCATCATACGCATTAGCTTTGGGATCACACCTTGGCATCCTCCTTACCCCTCATCCATTAGGTTTGCATTGGGAGAGATCACCAAGCACTTTTGATTGTATCATACTTTTTATTATTATTTACTAACAAAAATACCAAAAATATGTCAATGTATAGTTTGTTGCTTTTGTAGGTAGTGTGTATGCTCACTTATCTTCCTTCAAGCTCATATCTAGGGTTTGAGACCCTCAATGCAAAGAGTTCAATCAAGAAATGGTTCAAATTGACCCTATACATCATATATGGATCCCCATGATCTTCACATGTTATTTTGATCAATAATTCATCAAGAGTTTGAAGTTTGTTTGCCTTGGAAACCCTAATTCATCTGAGTATCTTGTGTGACTTCTTCAACACGTTTCTTCAACATTTGATCAAATATTTCAAGGTATTCTTCATATTACATAATCTTACAAATATATGATCCTTCATGAGTCCCAAAAGTCAAGAGAATATCAAGCTAGCAAGTTGGTTCATGGTGGTTGACCAGAGAAAGTCAACTAGTCAAAACTGGGGTTCCCTAGACCCTATCTCCTACAATATTTATCGTATAAAAATGATTCCAAGATAAAGGTTTCTCAAAATGACATTCCAAACAACTTTCATGTTTAAGTCAAGAGCTATTTTTGCTTGGAAAGTCATTTTTTATGGTGAAAGATTATAGCTCATTTTGTATGTGCCCTAGTTAGGAGGTCAACTTCCAAGGACCATAACTTGCTCAATTCTTATGATATGAAATCCATTCAAATTCCATGATCAAATTAAATATTCCTACTTCAACTTTTATGTTTGCAGTAAGTATAAATTAAACTTTCAAATGCATCTACCAAGAGGAAACATTATAGGTCATTTTGGGCCAATACCATTGAACAAGTGATTTTCCTCAACTTTTAAAATGCATAACTCCTTCATGCCAAATCCAAATGAGGTCAAATTTGTGACCAAATTTAAGAGTTTTGAAAGAGATATAACTTTGATGAAGGAATTGTTTTCATTTGAAGTCCATAGCAAAAGTTATTCAAGGTGGAAGAAGTGAACATTTGACTTGGGATTTAGAAAATTTTCAAATATGTTTGATTTCCCAAACTTCCACCTCAAAATTCATCATGATCCAAGCTTAAAATGAAAACATGTTCAACATGAAAGTTGTTCCCCTTGATCTCACCTTTCCAAAAAGTTCATGATCATCTCATTTGGCCAAAAAATGAAGGACTTGTGCATAGGTGCAATGTGAGGTACCATTTGGAAGAAATTCATGATCCAATTCAATTCAACAATGCATGGCTTAATGCAACACTTTCAACATGGCACGTGCACACTTTTGGACCTTTGCCAATCATTCTTTCGGCTTTGTACACGCCCATGCAAGCTCGTGAAGGATGTTACTAATTTTGGACATTGAAATGAAAGTGTGTGGAAAACATATGCATTGGCTATAAATATAGAAGCAATGTGATCAGAACTTCATCAACACCTCGCCCAAGGTTTGCCAGACCAATCCATACCCTCTGTTTAGAAGTTCAAACTCCAGAAATTCACTTCCCTTTTCATCTCAATTGGTTTCTGCAAGCAAGAGGAAGAGAAAGCAAGCAAATCCAAATCAAGATCAAGTGAAATTGAATCAACTCGAAGGTGATTTTTCAGAAACTTCATCTCTTCGATTCTGTCTCAATTCATCACCATTCTTTGTGATTTTTGGTTGGCTGAAGTTCTACCAATGTAAGCAAGAAGATTGAGTTGCTTTGAGGTCAAATCGAAGCAACTCAATTCATGATCCTCAAAATTCAAATCCCTGTATCTTTTTATATACTTGGAATTGGAGAAAATTGAGGCTAGATTTGTGATCCTGAGCATTTTTCCTTCAAATTAGTGTATTCACTTTTCATTTTTCATGAAGTTGAGCCTGAACCAGACTGGTGGTGATCACCGGAGAAGATGACCGGATCTAGGGCTCCGGTAGTGTGTTGGCAAAGTCCAAGCCATCTAATATAATCAAATGTTTTAATCTCAAACGTTCATTGTGATTGTCACGTGTACAACGCATTGACCAAGTAATATGGTGGAATGCACGTGTGTGGCCATCAGATCTGCCACATCAATTAATGAGGGAGATATGATGACCCTTGTTTTTTTAATTTTTTAATTTTTATATTCAACCCATATTTTTGATTAATTCATATTAATTTCATTTTTAATCCAAAAAATATGGGACTTTCACCAAAAATCTTAAAATATTTTCCTCTTTCATTTTCTGAATTAAAATTATATTTTGGATTAATTTTTCTATTTTTCATGAATTAATTGTTTTTGTGCATATTTTTAATTGTTTAAAAATACTTCTGACTTTTCAAAAATCATGAAATTTTTTATCTAAAGTCCTTTGAACTTTTTTGACCTAGGATAAATCTCTTGGTCATTTATTTGGTATTTTGAAGAGTTTTAGGTTTTGACCAAACTAAATTTAATTTAAATGCATTTTTAATTTGATTTTTAATTGATTAATTGTATAGAAATTATGTTGAGCCATTTTTATTGACTTGTGATGTTTGACTATGTGTTTGGGCCTTGGTCAAGGTTGCTTTGACTTTTGTTAAGTTAAAATCATTGAATTTAGGGGATTGATGAAATGTACATTTCATTTCCCAAAATGAATAAATGATTTTAATTTGATAAAATTTCTCCCATGACCAATTTGTGTTTCTCTCATCTCCCCCCCCCCCCCCCCCCCCCCCCCCCCTTCTTGATCTTCAATCCCATTCTTTCCCATTCATTTCATTGACCAATGAAGTCCAAAGGGAAATTGGGTTTTCTATATGACATTCTTGTCTGTTGGATTGCATCCCATAGGTCAGATCTTTTCAAATCTTAACTTTTAATTTTATGCTTAGAATTAGTCTCTTCATCTCTTCCCACTTCTTAAATTTCAAAATCTCTCTCCCTTTTCAAAAACTTTCTTTGCTTGTGATTTAAAAACTTAGACTTTATTGCAAATTAGAAACTTTGACCTTATGTCATTGCATTTTTAAACTCTTTTCTTAAATCAAACTTATAAATGAACTTAATCATACTGACTTAAAAATTTCAAAAGACAAAAAGAACTAATCCTCATTCAAATTTTTGGGCCATTTGCGTCTCTTTTAAAATTTAAACTTTTGTTAAAAGCAAACCATTCATTTTGAAATTGTTACCATGAACTACGAGGTTTTGATCCCTCATTTTTATGTTGGTACGTAGACACAAGTCCGAAGGTCTTGTCAAACACAAAAATATAATTAATGAATTCTTTTCTCATCCTCACACTCTATTTGTTGCAAACATCTTTTTATACCAAAAACACATACACACGTAAAAAATGGCTCCCTTGGAGTACCCATGACACTTTGGGTGCTATAACATTCTCTTTGTTAAACCAACCCTCTTACCTGTAATCTCTGGCCTTTTATTAATTTTGATTTGAAAACTTCTTATCTTTGGATTTTGTTCGTACTTTTCCCTTTTCCTTTGTAAACAATAAAAACGCGGTGACGACTCAGGTTTTATTGACGTTAAGTTTATCCATATCTTAATGGTCATAAATTTACCGCTACAGAATGAAATTCACATCCATTAAAAGAGGATATTAAATGACACTTGGAAGATTTAGAAAATCTCAAACATGATATATATATATATAACCATATTTTGTTCATAGTTTTATTTTATTCAATTGTTTATTTTGTCTAATATTTGTTATTATATTTGATATATTTTTAAAAATAACAACGACCCTACAACTTAATGAAGGATTTTCCGATATTAAATCTAACTAGTTTTCATCACAAGATCATGTAATTCATTCTATCAAATCTTATGATTTTTTATGTTTTTTTGCATTGCTCCGACAGTACGAGCTTCCTTTTCATAAATGTTAATTTTTATTTTCTACTATTTCTATGAGAATAAGAGAACTATGACTATGTTATTATAAGTTCAATAAGAAATGAGAGAATAACGAGTGTGTTACTCTACTACTGATGATTATGTAAGAAATGAATGAATCTATGTTCAATTTTGTAGTAAAATTTGAATTCTTTATGATATATATGATAGTGGTTTGATTGGGCTCACTATCAGGGTATTGTTTACAAATGGGTATCTAATACATCAAAATATGTCATGTGACGTTGTTTAAATTTTTTATAAGGACCATTGTTTGCAAATATTTCTCTAAAGCAAATGTGTCACTATGGTTATATATATATATATATATATATATATATATATATATATATATATATATATATATATATATATATATATATATATATATATATATATATATATATATATATTTCTATATATACATATTTCTATGCAATATTTAACTATTATATCATTAGAGAAATGCAATATTTAACTATTACTTCGAGACTAATTAAATCGTTCTTTTACAGTTGAATTGAATTTTGAAATTTTTGTCTAACTTATCTAATTAATTGTATGACGGAATTTTACAATTACAATAATTGTTGAATTAAAATATCACTACTACAAAATAGACCTTTTGTAACATTAAATTACAACGGTGTAACTTTTATTCATGGTAATATCTTATTTTTAGACACGCTTTGTTATTTTATATTTATGAAAAAATATTGCATTACGGTCAAACTAATTAACCGTGATTATACTTTCATGGAGTGACAGAGTTTGAATCTCAGCTCCAACAATTTTCTATTTTTTCGTTAAATTGAGTGTTGTCTTTATAATATGATATATATGTTAAAGTTAAAGTACATATCACCACGGTTGTTAATGTCAACCGTTATGAAAGTCATTATATTTCATCACGGTTTTTGGATACGACTATGGTGAAATTGTTTACCCATATATAAGCGAATTAACTCTCGCTTCTTGACAGTATCGTCATATCTCTCACATCAAAATCCCAACGCACACTTTCTCTCTTCTTCTTTATCGTTATCTTTCCTATTCTATAGTATAGCCTCAATCTTGTTCTTCATACATAAATGTATTATTCTTCTTTCTTATTCTCTCGTTTTCGTGTATGTTATTGTTATGTTTCACATAATTTTCTTCTTGTTCGAGATTTTATGGGTTTTTTTTATTGTTGTTTGTTGTTGTTGTTGTATGTTATTTTGAAAAGTCAATTGTATGAAATTGAACCGTAAGTTTTTGTGTGATATAATCTGCTTGTTATGCTTGGTGATCTCTGAGTGGTGAGATAAGTTCTAACCCGAACTTGAGTGCAATTAGGATAGGAGGATGGTATAGTCATGTTCGACTTGTGTGGAGTAGTCCTTAACAAGTTGGCTTGAGATCCATCTATTCAGTGGAGACCCTTTTGGAGTTACTAATGTCACACAAGTTATTTGTGGTTAGGCATTACTTTCTCTGATTTGGGGTCCGAGAAGCTGAGGACCGTAGAACATTTAACCCAACTTAGCCTATTTAGGATATAGTGCAGAGACTGTTCAGGTGTAGACTTAATAACATTTGTTACACAATACTACACTCAAACGAGTTTCTCTTGAGAATATTATGGGTTGATGAGTCAGTCATCCTAACCTTTAATATCCGATAGATGGAATTAAGACTCTGGGAACTTTTTAGAACATGATCTACAGGTTTTATCCTTAGTACACTCCTTTGAAATGGTTCTTAACCTGACTCCATGCTTGTGACTCGTAACAAACCCTTTGATTCTTGGTTGATCTAATCAAGTCTTGTCAATATCAATGAAACTTGGGTGTTGATAAAGTGAAAACCATAATCCGCCAAAATGGATTATTGATCTTGACAATGACTTGATTCATCCCTTGACCTTTGTTTGTTTGCCTTGTGTATGATCCCTTATTTGTGATTGTTGCATTCATGCATCCATGTACATCATGACATTTATCACACAAAAGTAACTTCAAGGAAATAAGGTCTTATTTGCAAATGTTTTCAGACCATGGATTATGGACGAAGGAACACTAAGAAGTACAGTTTCAGATGTCCTGATTTAAAAGAGCTAAGGAAGTTATCATCCTTTGTATTAGATCCCTTGGACTCAAGCAACATCATGGGAAGCTTCTATCTGTGTTATCTACTGATGTGGTTGAAGGACTCTTGAGTGTGTTGGTTCAGTTTTATGACCCTCTCTACCGTTGCTTCACTTTTCCTGATTATCAGCTTATGCCTACGTTAGAGGAGTATGCCCATCTCTTAGGAAAACCTGTTTCTGACAAAGTGCCTTTTAGTGGATTAGAGGAGATTCCCATATCTCATATCATAGTTGAAGCTCTTCATCTGAAGAAGTATGAGATTGAGGCTCATTGGGTGAAGAAAGGAGGAATGTTTTGGTTGACTTATGAGTTTCTCATTGGTAAAGCTATTGTCTTTTCTCAAGCTGGTAGTGTGGATGCTTTTGAAGCCATCTTTGTGTTGCTCATCTATGGTTTAGCTTTGTTCCCTAACATTGACGGTTTTGTCGATATTAACTCCATTAGAATTTTTTTGATTGGGAATCCTATTCCTACTCTGTTGGGTGATATATATTTCTCTTTGCATTTAAGGAATTCTAAAGGTGGTGGGACTATTGTATGTTGTGTTCCTCTTCTATACAAGTGGTTTATTTCCCACTTGCCTCAGGCGCCTGCTTTTATGGAGAACAAACAATATTTACGGTGGTCTCAGAGACCTATGTATCTCATTAATAATGATATTGTTTGGTATGATTCTACATTGAGTGGCTTGAATATTATTGACAGTTGTGGTGAATTCTCTAATGTGCCCCTCATTGGTACACAAGGAGGAATCAATTACAACCCTACTTTGGCTCGTCGTCAACTTGGGTTCCCTTGAGAGATAAACCTAATAACACTTAGTTAGAAGGTCTTTTCTATCAAGAGGGTAAAGATCCCTAACATTTAAAGCAGAAAATGGTACATGCTTTGCATAATATGCATAAGAAAGGAAGATACGAGTTTGGTTCGTACAACTGTGTAGCTTTGGAAGCTTACACTACTTGGGTAAAGAAGAGAGCTTTGAAGTTGAAGATGTCGTATGCTTGTAAAAGACCTATGTATTTGGTTGTGGTTGAGACATCAACTCTCCCTAACCAAGATGTAGAGGATATGGAAGACGCACTCGCCAAGATGAAGCAAGAGAAAGATATGTGGGAAGAGCGGTTCCATGCTTTGAGTCGAAAGCATGAGGAGTTACAGCTTGAGTCAAAGGACAATGATGCACTTATTGAACTTCTTGAAGATCGAGCAATGAAGAGACAGAGAGAGCCAAAGGGTTCATCTTCCTCTAGTATGCCTCATCCTTCCGGTGCTTGGAAGAAGATTGTTGATCAGCTTGTCCTTGAGAAGGCTTAGATGAAGACATCTTTCGAGTCCGAGATTTGATGCATCTGAAGGAAGTACGCGCCTGCAGCCAGATCATCTGACACTGCTGTTAGGGGATTCTTAGGATGATTAGTTTCCTTTTCTCTTGTATTTGTACTATGGTTTCTGAAATTGTACTCAGTGTAATCCTTCCAAATTTTATGAATAAAAAATGATTTTATGGTCAATCAAATTGCCATTACTATTATTATTTGAATATATTTGAAAGTAGAACTTCACATATGTTCCTTGAAATTTAAAATAAACAAAAACATTGCATTTCATGCATCGTTTGCATAGCAGGTTTTCTTCTGCCAGATGTCTTATCGGTTATTCTTCAGTTCTTCAGCCAAGCTGACTCACCGATACAAAATTCGTGTCAATCAACCCAGAATTATGGAGCATTCAGAACAAGAGAACAAAGAGCTGAAGGATGAGATTGCCCAACTGACTGCCATGATGGAGTCTGTTCTTGCTGCGCAGAATCAGTCTTCACCAACTCTCGCAACTCCTCCCCAGAGGACTGTTATCTCTGAGGTTGCTACCTCAACCATTCCTGTTGCTGCTACTCAATTTGGTTCGTCTATGCATGTTGGATTCCCGTGGGGGATGCCACCAAATTTCATGTCTGAAGGGTTTGCACCCACTTTTGCTTCTATGTCAGCATCTAGCCCGTTCATGTCTGTGCCACCTCCAGTTGCTCATACCTTGCCTCATGTTTAGGATACCATTTACCATTCTCATTCGTCTGAGGGCCCAAATGTTTATGAGAAGATGGATGAAATGAAGGATCAGTTCCTTGAGCTGCGCAAGGAGTTGAAAACGTTGAGAGGAAAAGACCTGTTTGGGAAGAGTGCTGCTGAACTCTGCTTGGTACCGAATGTAAAGATCCCGATGAAGTTCAAAGTCCCTGACTTTGAAAGTTATAAGGGAAACACTTGTCCACTTAGTCCCCTTGTTATGTACGCCAGAAAGATGTCAACTCAAACTGATAATGATCAGTTACTAACTCACTACTTTCAAGGTAGTTTGACTGGTGCTGCTCTGAGATGGTATATAGGGCTAGACAGTGAAAGTGTTCACACTTTCAACGATATGGGTGAAGATTTTGTGAAGCAATACAAGTATAATATGGATATGGCGCCTGATAGAGACCAACTGAGGTCTATGTCTCAGAAGGATAAATAGAAGTTTAAAGAGTACGCTCAAAGATGGAGGGAACTTGCTGCTCAGATTAATCCTCCATTGGAAGAGAAGGAGATGAAAAATATTTTCCTGAAGACCTTGAGTTCATTTTATTATGAAAGAATGATTGCCAGTTCCACCAGTGACTTTACCGAAATGGTGAACATGGGGATAAGGTTAGAATAAGGAGTCCGCGAAGGACGTCTGTCCAAGGAAGAAGCGTCGTCCAACAAAAAGTATGGAAGTGGTTATGCCAAAAGGAAGGAAGGGGAAACCAACTCAGTTTCTATGGGGAGGCAGAGGAGGCCTCATGTCAGAAGAAATCCTCAACCGCGTCAACATCAACATCAAGTTTCATTAGTAATTCCAGTGTTTTCCAATAATTCCAACAATCAATCTATTCCGATTCAGCAACAACAACATCAACAACAACCGCAACAAAAGACCAACTACAACAACAACAATAATCAACAACCAAACTTCGAGAGGAAAAAGGTCTCTTTTAAACCTATTCCTATGTCATATGTCAAACTGTGTCCATCTTTGGTTCTCAAGAACCTACTTCAACCCAGAAATCCACCTCAAATTCCCGAGCCACTTCCATGGTGGTTCAAGCCTGAACTCCGTTGCGCCTTTCATCAGGGAGCCCCTGGCCATGACATAGAGAACTGCTACCCGTTGAAGTATGAGGTACAGAAGCTTATAAAGAGTGGGATGGTGTCCTTCGAGGACCGTGCACCAAATGTGAAAGCCAATCCCTTGCCCGCTCATGGTAATGCTTCAATCAACATGGTAGGTGGTTGTCCTAGAGAGTATAAAGTTTATGATGTTTGCCATATCAGACAGACTTTGGTTGCAATTCCTAGGGATATCTGTTTGGTCAGGGATTGTGAGCATGACCATGATGGTTCTGTGATATGCAACATGAATCCCCGAGATGTGTCATTGTCAAGAGGGATATTCAGAGATTGATGGATGAAGGGCTTATCCAAATTTGTCAGTCAAGGAAGGTAGATGATGTCAATGTAATTGTTCCTGTGTTCAAGACCCCTGAGCGGGTAGTAATTCAATTTGATAGTAGCAACAGCAACAACGTTAATAGATCGGTATCGCCGTTGGTTATACGGTTAGCGGGCCCCATCCCACATGCATCCGATAAAGCTGTGTCGTATCAGTATAATGCCACGATGGTGGAGAATGGTCAAGAGGTTCCGTTGCCTGTGGAAAATTCTATGGTGAATATAGCTGATATCGCAAAGGTGACCCATAGTGGTCGTGTATTTGGTCTCGTATTTCCAAAAGAGGTAGAGGGTGTTTTGGCCAGTTAAAAGGTGGATGTGCCTGTGATGAACCCAGATAGTGCTCCAGTATGTCAGTCTGGTGAATCTAGCAAGCTGAAGCCTAATGATGATGATGAAGTATTAAGATTAATCAAGAGGAGTGAGTTTAATATGGTGGAGCAGCTACTCCAAACTCCGTCAAAGATTTCAGTGCGGTCTCTGGTAGTGAATTCTGAAGCACATAGAGAAGTGTTGCAAAAAGTACTAAAGCAAGCCTATGTTGAACACGATGTTACTGTGGATCAGTTTGACCACATTGTGGCTAACATCACTTCTTGCAATAACTGGAGGTTTTGTGATGAAGAACTTTCTGAGGAAGGTAGAAATCACAATCTGGCACTCCATGTTTCTATGAACTGCAAGGAGGATGCGTTGTCTAACGTATTGGTCGATACTGGTTCATCTTTGAACGTGCTTCTGAAATTAACTTTGTCCAGACTTTCCTACCAAGGCGCCCCGATGAGGTATAGTGGCGTAATTGTCAAAGCGTTTGATGGTTCTCGCAAAACCGTCATTGGAGAAGTGGACCTTCCAGTCAAGATAGGTCCGAGTGATTTTCAAATTACTTTTCAAGTAATGGATATCCACCTGGCCTATAGCTGTTTATTGGGAAGGCCATGGATTCATGAAGCTGGAGCTGCAACATCTACTCTGCACCAAAAGCTTAAATTTGTGAAGAACGGCAAGCTTCTCGTTGTTGGTGGAGAGAAAGAACTTTTTGTGAGCCATATGTCATCCTTTTCTTACATTGAAGCTGAGGAGGAGGTTGGAACTCCGCTTCAAGCCTTGTCCATTGTTGAAGTGAAAAATATTAGGGCACCCATGTCTTCTTTCAAAGATGCTCAGAAAGCTATTGAGGCGGGCATCACTGATCAGTGGGGTCGAATGGTGGAAATTACTGAGAATAAGAATAGGGCCGGTTTGGGATTTCAACAAGGGCCATTCAATTTCAAAGCTTAAGAGGTACAACAGATTTTCCGCAGTGGAGGGTTCATCCATGGTAATGAACAATACTCAGTTGTTGTGGTTGAGGATGACGAAGACGAAGACTTCGCCAACTTTGTGACGCATGGCGAGACTTGCAATAATTGGGTTGCTGTTGATATTCCTGTTATCGTTCACTGCTTTAAGTAATTTGTTTTCATGTTTTAAGAAAAATCCTTATCATATGCCTAAGGGAGAAGTGAACATTGTTAGGCATTTTCAATTATCATTAATAAAATGCAATTCTATTCATCCACGTCTATGATGTTTTATTTTTACTTTTTGCCTTTCTGAAAATGGTAATCACAAAAAACATAAATAAATAAATAATAATTGTCCATCTGCATAATATTTGGTCACAATTCACTTCTCTAAAATCAAAATATCAAATCATTATGCAGGTTGGTTCCCAAACTCATTGAATACAATGATCCTACTCCCTCTCCAAACTTTGATTTTCCTGTGTTTGAGGCTGAGGAAGAGATTGATGATAAAGAAGTATCTGATGAATTGTTCTGTTTACTTGAGCACTAGGAAAAAGCCATTCAGTCGTTCGAAGAGTAGATTGAGCTAGTCAACTTGGGTTCTGAAGATGATGTGAAAGAAGTCAAGATTAGGTCTCAATTGTGTCCAGAGGCTAAGAAGGGGTTGATTGATCTTCTTCGAGAGTATTCAGATGTGTTTGCTTGGTCCTATCAAGACATGTCTGGTTTGGATTCTGAGATTGTGGATCATAGATTGTCGTTGAAGCCAGAATGCCCTCCGGTCAAGCGGAAGTTGAGAAGAACTCATCCTGAAATAGTAAAGAAAGATCAAAGAAGAAGTGCAGAAACATATTGATGCTGGTTTTCTTGTTACCTCTGAATATCCGCAGTGGGTGGCCAATATTGTGCTTGTTCCTAAGAAGGATGGTAAAGTCCGTATGTGTGTTGATTATAGAGATTTGAATAAAGCTAGTCCGAAAGATGATTTCCCTCTGCCACACATTGATATGTTGGTAGACAATACAGCTAAATTCAAAGTCTTTTCGTTTATGGACGGATTTTCTGGTTATAATCAAATCAAGATGGAACCCAAAGATATGGAGAATACCATATTCATTACGCCCTGGGGAACATTCTGTTTTAGAGTGATGCCTTTCGGTTTAAAGAATGCTGGTGCGACATACCAAAGAGCTATGACCACTCTTTTCCATGATATGATGCATAAATAAATTGAAGTCTATGTTGATGATATGATCTCCAAATCGAGTGATGAAGAAGAGCATGTTGAGAATTTGTTGAAGTTATTCCAACGTTTGAGGAAATACAAACTCTGCTTGAATCCCAATAAATGTACATTTGGGCTTTATTGTCAGCGAGAAGGGTATTGAAGTTGATCCTGCCAAGGTCAAAGGAATACAAGAAATGCCTGCGCCCAAAATTGAGAAGTAAGTCAGGGGTTTTCTCGGCCGCTTGAATTACATCTCAAGATTTATATCGCATATGACTGCCACGTGTGCACCTATATTCAAGCTTCTTCAGAAAGATCAGTCTTGTGATTGGACCAAAGATTGCCAGAAAGCTTTTGACAATATCAAAGAGTATATGCTTGAGCCTCCAATTCTGCCTCCACCTATTGAAGGAAGACCTTTGATCATGTATTTGACGGTGCTTGATGAAAGTATGGGTTGTGTTCTTGGTCAGCAAGATGAAACTAGAAAGAAAGAATATGCTATTTACTACCTCAGTAAGAAATTCACCGATTGTGAGACTCGGTATTCTATGCTTGAAAAAACTTGTTGCGCATTGGCTTGGGCTGCTAAGCATCTGCTTCAGTATATGTTGAATCATACTACTTGGTTGATATCCAAAATGGATCCAATCAAGTATATTTTTGAGAAGCCTGCTTTAACTGGGAGGATTGGTTGTTGGCAGATGTTGTTATCTCAGTATGATATTGAATACCTGTCTTAAAAAGCTATTAAAGGTAGTGTCTTGGCTTACCATTTGGCTCACCAACTGATTAAAGATTATCAGTCAGTGCAGTATGATTTTCCTGATGAAGAGATCTTGTACCTCAAAATGAAAGATTGTGATCAACCATTGCTTAAAGAAGGGCCAGAACCTGGTTCCCGTTGGGGCATGGTATTTGACGGAGCTGTTAATCAATATGGTAATGGCATTGGGGCAGTGATTATTACTCCTCAAGGCATTCATTTTCTGTTTACAGCCAGACTAACTTTCAAGTGTACAAATAACATGGCTGAGTATGAAGCTTGTAGATTGGGGCTTGAAGAGGCCATTGATCTCAGAATCAAGTATCTTGACGTCTATGGAGATTCAGCTTTGGTTGTGAATCAGATCAAAGGTGAATGGGAGACGAATCAACCCGGTTTGACACCATATAGAGATTATGCGAGGAGGATTTCAACTTTCTTTACAAATGTTGAGTTTCATCATATCCCTCGAGATGAAAACTGAATGGCAGATGCTCTTGGAACGTTGGCTTTAATGATTATGGTGAAATTCTAGAATGAAGTTCCTAATCTGACTGTGATGTACCTTGATAAGCCAGCTTATATGTTTGCTGTTGAAGAAGTCAAAGATGAAAATCCATGGTATTTTGATATCAAATATGTCCTCCAAAGTCAAATTTACTCGATTGGGGCATCTCTGAAAGATAAGAAGACTCTAATAAGATTAGCTGATAACTTCTACCTGAATGGATTAGCTGATAACTTCTACCTGAATGGTAATGTGCTTTACAAGAGAAACTTCGATATGGTTTTGCTCAGATGTGTGGATAGACATGAAGCAGACCTGTTAATGACTGAAGTCCATGAAGGTTCCTTTGGCACTCATTCCAATGGACATGCAATGGTGAAGAAGATGTTGCAAGCAGGTTACTATTGGCTGACAATAGAATCTGACTGTTACAAGTTTGTGAAGAAATGCCACAAGTGTCAAATATATGCGGATAAGATTCATGTTCCTCCGACACTATTAAAAGTCATTTCCTCCCCATGGCCCTTCTCCATGTGGGGAATTGATATGATTGGCATGATTGAGCCTAAAGCTTCGAACGGACATCGTTTCATTCTAGTGGCTATTGACTACTTCACAAAATGGGTCGAAGCGGCATCGTATGTGAATGTAACTAAACAAGTTATTGTGAGGTTTATTAAGAATCAGATTATATGTCGATATGGTGTGCCAAGTAAGATCGTTACTGATAATGGACCGAACTTGAATAACAATATGGTGGAAGCTCGTTGCAATTTCAATATTGCACACCATAATTCTTCTCCCTACAGACCTAAGATGAATGGGGAAGTTGAAGCTGCAAATAAGAACATTAAGAAGATCATTCAAAAGATGGTTGTGAAGTACAAAGATTGGCATGAGATGCTCCCATTTGCTTTGCATGGGTACCGTACATCTATTCGCACTTCAACAGGGGCAACCCCTTTCTCACTTGTTTATGGTATGGACGTTGTGCTCCCCGTAGAGGTTGAAATCCCATCATTATGAGTCTTGATGGAAGCCAAGTTGAAAGAAGTTGAATGGTGTCAGACCAGGTATGATCAGTTGAATTTGATTGAAGAGAAGAGATTGACTGCCATGTGTCATGGTCAGTTGTACCAACAGAGAATGAAGAAGGCCTTCGATAAGAAGGTCAGGCCTCGTGTGTTTAGAGAAGGTGACTTCGTGCTCAAGAAGATTTTATCTTTCAAATCAGATGCTAGGGGAAAATGGAATCCTAATTATGAAGGCCCATATGTTGTTAAGAGAGCCTTTTCAGACGGTGCTTTGATTCTTACAACTATGGATGATAAAGAATTCACGCGTCCTATGAATACTGATGCAGTCAAGAAATGCTTTGCCTAAAAAGAAAAGAACAGCTCGCTAATTTGAAAACCTGAAAGGGCGACTTAGGCAAAAATGAGCGTCTCAGTAGATTGAAAACCCGAAAGGGCGATCCAGGCAAAAATTAGAGACATAAAACAGAAAATTTATCCCGATAGATTGAGTACCCCACCTTGGGGAAATCTATGCAAAAATTAAGGATCATGGCAAGTAATTGCATTCGGTTGATCTCTAGTGTTAAGGACAATTTTGAACAAGTCAGTCAACTTTGATTCATCATCCTCAATCGAAGCCAAAAGCACAGTGGATATTGAAGTTGGTAGAAGGATTAGTGATCATTGTATTCGATGTAGCCCTTTTCCATGTAAATTATCATTTTTCAACTTTTGTAAAGATCTATGGAGTCTTGTCATTTACAAACTATCATTCTATTAAATAAAGTTGAGCTTTTTATCCAATTGTTTCTACTCTTATTTTTTTTTCCAGCTAAACAGAATTGAATTTTTATGATGATAATTTTGAATTTTTAAATAATAAAAATCATTTTTCTTAAAATAATAAAAGCAATTACTTTAAAAAGACAATCAAGTTCAATAAGGAATATCAACAGCAACCTGAGAACAGGTGAACCCTAAAGTGTGAAGCATTGTTGGTCTTCCCCAAGCAGTTGGTTTAGTCACTTTTTTCCTCCCCAACGAAAAATCAGTTTCCCCAACCAAGTTGGTTAATCGCCTCCCTAGTTGAGTTGTGGGCGCATATTCTCAATGGTTTGCATAGATCCAGCATAAAGTTTTGTTTCCCGCAAGTTCTGCAGCGGAATTCACTCCTTATCCCCGCCAGCACTGATTCTTGAGCAGTATTTTTGGTCCTCTACAAGGTTGTCTCCCATTTGGTATGGTGTTGACCTAAAATTCCCCGCAGAGTTGATGATTCAGGTCCCTAGCAGACCTCTTTCTCCTTCCTCAGTAGGGTTTGAGATATTCAGATAAGGATGATTTATATTCATCCCCAGTTTTTTCTCCAGTCGACGCTTCCATCCTGTCGAGATTAGCCGAGCGTTGTAGCGATGATTCAGATCAGTGACATTTGTATCCTTTGTGATTGTTTTGTCAGCATAATCATCAATCATATATACATATACATTCATACATTAGATATTTCATTATGCATTATTATTACATTTCATTCCTTATTTTCTGATCCTCTGCCATGGTGATATTATTTCTCCATACAAGTTCGGTGCGTCTGTCCTCCCTCAATTGTAGAATGTCAGCCCCTTAAGCAGAAAGAATTTAACCTTTCTCATTCCCCACTGAATTATTGCCTCGTGGATGATTATTGTTTTAGCTTCCTCCCCCAGTTGATTGTCTGGATGGAACCACTTCCCCTGAGTTATATCCTCATCGGGTCGAGTCTTTGTTTGGCCATTTCTTTCTAGCTCTTACCTAGATAAACGCTTTTGGTCCCTCGAAAGTATATTACCCAGTAACTGGTAATATTCATTTCGATTTGCGAGTACTTCACTTTTACCCAATACCCGATAATAGTAATCTACTTCCTATTATTTATTTCCCCAGTAGATTCATTTTACGTTTCTCCAACAGTCTATCCTTGATATGTTCATCCTAACTGATGACAGATATTCTCCCCAGAGAGTTAATCCTTGATATGTTCATCCTAACCGATGACGAATTTTCTCCTCAAACACTACACAAATCATTTTTCCTATAGTTTCTAGTCTTATCAAACACTACACAATTACATATTTCAATCTTAATTTCCGCAGCACAAAAGGGAGCCTCTTTTGGGAAACCTGTAAATCGAAAGAAAAAGGAATAAAATCACAAAGGTTTATTTGTTTCAAGAGAGAAAAGCAGAACGATAATCGAAAAATTGTTGAAAAACCGCTATCAAACGCGTTACCGCGACCGCACAAGACCATTACACCCAAACACGTTAGCACCGCTGCACAAGACCACATCGTCCTCAGATCTATGGTACACCCCTTCGATTTCCCTTTCTGGACCATAAATATGATCACCATCATCAAACTTCGCACCATCCTTGATCGAAATCATACTTGCGAGAGAAGATCCAACAACTCTAACAGAGATCGATGACTTACATGAGGCTTGTATGATACTGATGATGGTGGCAATTACATTGGGGAGTAACATAAAAAAATTGAAAGAGTGTTTGATTTAAAGAAATTGCTGTTGTTGTTTTGATTTAGAGAAAAGAATGAGATGATGACTACATGTTAAAACGAAGAGAAAATAAATTTAGGGTTATGTGGATGTTTCAGCTAAGATAACAACGCCATATAAATTGTCACGTTAGCAAAGTTTAACGACTTTTTTTATAAAATTTGACGGAAAGAATAAAATAGTGTAACCAAAGTGAAGCTAAGGGATTTAATTGTAACATTTTTTAGTAAAAAAATTAAAGTTGAACATTAAATAAAGTTAAAAGAATAAAACATATATTAAATCTAAATATTAAAAGAAGTTATTAAACAATAAATTTGTAAAAGACTTGAAGATAATTTTGTATTGACTCTATAAAAAAAATTAAAACTCTAATAACCTACTAATAAACTGCAAACTTCAATGTTTCTTTTTTCTCAAAATAAAACATCAATCTGTCAAAAAAAAGAATATCAGCGTTTGCCTTGTGCTATGAGTTGTCCCTTTTTGTTATAAGGATGTATGTTTTCTTTCGAAATGAACTCCGACAGATATTGTATTTGAAGTTTTGAAGTTAGCTATAAAAATTGAGAACATTGATGCTTAGAACGTGCCCATTAATCCAAAAGAGGTTAAATTTTTAACTTTATACGATAGAAGGGTTAATTAGTCCTTGGAAACGCAATTAAAATTTAGAATACTGAGAATAACAAGAATGGATAAATTGACAATCTTGGTTGTTTCTGTAACACTAGAAATAGGTATCATTGGTACATTAAAATTGATCATCCCAAGTGTATTCCCTTCAACTTAAAATTTAAACAATAAAAGTTATATATATATATATATATATATATATATATATATATATATATATATATATATATATATATATATATATATATATATATATATAAGATTATTAGAGAGAGAGAGTATGTTTAATAGAAAATAAAAGTGTTTAGCTATCAAACGCGCACCAAGAGAGTAAACCTCCATATTCATAAAATCTCATATCTTCATAAAAAAAACTCATAGTTTTCTAAATTGGATTTGATATTTTTGTTTATATTGTTGTTCTTGGGGATGAATATATATGTTTTGATCTACTAGGATCTATTTTACAAGTTTTAGTGATGGTGATGTTGAATTAAAATACATCAATCTATCTGATACACTTATTTATGAGATGCAAATACTTTGACGCTTAAGTTAGGATCATAACTATGAAGTTTAGAATTTTATAATAATATTTATTTAAATATGAGTCATTCATTTGACTTTTTATTTATGGTTTAGAGTCTCAAGATCCTATAATATTTTTAGGGACAATATTCTTGTAAGATAAATGTTATAATATCATATAACCTTTCCCATCCAACAGAGAATGAGAGGTCGTTCAACTAGGATCATATTTTCCTCCAAGGCGGGTCCATCTTCTAGTCTGCCTCACTTCCTAATGCTTGAATGACTTGGTTTCCTGTGAATTTGATCTTTACCCATATCAAAATTGTAACCACCTAAGTCTAAACTCGTGGATCCAAGTTATTAGGTTATCTTTAAACTTTTTCTAATCAAACCATTTGTTCTTGAATGAAGGTTAAAACTATAGCCTTCAATGGGACTAGTGGGGTGATTTCAGTAAGGCTCATAGAGCACTCTCCATGGATGTCACATGTTTTTGTTTGAACTTTCTAGGGAACTCTTATTGTCTAGTCATTGCAGACCTTGACCTTCATCAGTGCATAATGACACTCGTTATGTCATCCCTTTCTTCTTCCATGTGTACTCTAGCTTAGGTAAGGATAACATAGGTTAAAGCGTGGTCTGATTGATTCTATGGGAACCATAACTATAATGATGGTTCTAACAAGATCAAGGTTTTCCATAATGATGTGTGAATTAAGAATTTGTGTGTCTGTGGCCTCGTGGATCCTTGGATTTCAAATCTTAGATTTATAAACCTTCCATTTTCTTCGATTAGTTGAGCATGTATTAAAGAGGCATGAAACCTCTTTTTTATACTCGTTTCACTTATCATTTCTTGCCTTTCAGACTCATTTATTACTTGATCACCAAAACCGTTCATCTAAATTTGAGACACTTTTATGTTGCGTCCGTTAGCGTTATCTTAGAACGATTTCTACACTTACATCTCCATTCACAAGTAATTTGTTTCGTTCAGGAACGAAAAACGTGTGCAGTTGGTGAACTGGATTTCTTGAACCGATGGTATTGATCTACAATATGGCGGCACATAGTGGACCTGCAAGGTTAGTTCTTTAACGCCCAAGTCAGATCAAAATATAAGACGAGTATCGTGAAAAGTATAGATTTGAAAGTGTACCTTGCTTTTCGGTTGAACTGATTTTTATACCTTGTCAAGTGGAGTGGATTTGAGATGGAATGGGACTTAACTATTTGGGCCTTTGGTCGACCAAAAACATAAGTTTTAAACTAAATTTTATTATGGTGTAATTCTTTATGATTTATCTCACTTTGTGTTTGTATGTGTGGTGATACCTTCACCTTGGGTGAAGACGTCACTTTAATAGATGAATGTGCCACCTTGATATGTTTTTATGCCCTAATTATTTCCTCTTCCTTCATATCCTAATGAGGGATGACGAAAGTGGTTTTACATAAAGGTTAGGAATTATTCCTTTGATTAATCTTTCAGGTTCATAAATAGTGTGAGTAACGTATTCTTCGACCCTATCACATGAAGTGAGTGGATGGATAGACAATGACATTTCCCCAGACTCGTCTTTTCTCTTTGTATGAATAGGTGGATGAGGTTAATGATGTCTAGACCGATCAAATACTCTATTAATGGATCATTTGTGGGCCCTAAGATGGTTGCACAACAAAGTTATGTACACTTGGACAATCTTAGGACCCACTTCAACTTCACATCTTTTATTACAAACGTGATGATCCATATAGATTGAGAAATCCCCTTCTACTTGTGACTCAATTTGCAGTGTGTACCTGGGTTGCTCTTTCCCCATGTTTAATATAGTTTATAGGGAGATGAGGATTCTTTCATACCTTTTAAATAGTTTGAGCATAAGTTTTTGCATCATCTAGGGGTAGTTTTCCATTAACATCCTATTTTTGGGGTTTTCATTCAAGCCTTATAGGTCGTGTATGAATACTTTTTGCGCCATCTTAGGGTAAGGTCTTCCCTTCTGCATCCTATTTTTTGGGCTTTCATCTAGGCGTTATAGGTCGTGTATGAATACTTTTTGCGTTATCTTAGGGTAACGTCTTCCCATCTGCGTCCTATTTTTTGGGCTTTTATCTAGGCCTCCTGAGTCGTGTTTGAATACTTTTTATGTTATCTTAGGGTAGCGTCTTTCCATCTGCATCATATTTTTTTAGCTTTCATCCCAACCTTCTAGATCATGTATGAATACTTTTTGCATCAACTTAGGTTTTGTTTGCGAGTTTGGAGGGGGGAGGAGGGGATGACCGTGAAAAATAGGAAGAATTTAGTGAAAAGAATGGAAGGATTTAGGTTGAGAGGGTTTTAGAGGATTTGTTTTTATTCATAACATCAAAAGACCCTTAATTGGAGGAACTCAAAATATGTATTGGAAGAGGTTTTTAGAGGGCTTAGAAAAATTGTTCATATATAACTTTGTTTGCTATAATATTTCAAAACATATAAATATATTAACGATAATCACTATTTTATCATTCTAAACAAACAAAAATTTCAAAAAATATTAAATATTTTTCTAAATAGTTTTAAAAGATCATTTATTAAAGCTCTCATTTTCCCTTCCCTCCAAACTCTCAAACAAAACCTTAAAATAATACCTTTTGCGTTATATGAATATATTTTTTAATTAAGAGTCACATTATTTTCACTATTTTTTTTATAGAATTTATTTTTGCACTCTATCTTATGTTTTCAATATTTATATAGAACAAAACAAATAAAATTTGTTTTTATAATGTCATATTTATAAATATTTGAAAACACACTTGAGTACACATTTATACTTTTATATTTATAAGTATTATTTACATTTGTTTCAAGATTATTTTTTCTTTTTTAATAAATTTTGATGAGACATGTTTTCGAGCAACACTCAGATTTTTAAAATTCAACACCCATAAACATATTTTTATAAATAACTTAATTTTCAAATTTATTTTAAAATAATGAATTAAATCCTCAAATATATTTTTCTTACTCAAATTAAACCATAAAATTATTTTAAAAATAAAAGGGTCTCACAACAAACATGACCCTTTATCCAAAGCATTGTTAAATTGAAACGTCTTCCTCTATGTACCCCTCATGGGTTCCTATCCTATATACACACTCATTACATCAAACTGAAACCAAACCGTTCTTCTGAGACTGTGTCAGTCTTTTCACTTTCCTATGATCGTTCACGCGTGTGCATTCTGCAACCAACCCAAACCTAACCATTTTTGCTTTTGTCCATTTCTTCTTCTACTTATTTCAAACTTTAATCAACTAGTTAACGGTCTAAATTCATTACGTTTTTTTTTCTTTTTTTCTTTTTTTCTTTTTTTCTTGGACTCTTCTGCTTTTCAGATCTGATACAATCTTTTCTCTGTTTTCTTCTCCACAACTTTCTTTTTCACTGTTTTTTCAACAGTCAATTATTTACACATTTAACCCAATAAGCCACTTTCATCATACTTTCATATTACCGTAAATTAAGCTAGGTAACTTTCAAACTATCTTTACAATTACGGTGATATACACATGTGTCCATTCCGTAAAAATTTGAATAAAAAAAATATACTAATAGATCGACACTATAAAACACGGATATCTTGAACACGACATCGACACTGATATGACGATATCAATAATAATTTTAAAAAAATAATAAATTAAATATGGATAATACTAATTTATAATCCGTAAGGACATAAGATAAGAAATCTATTTATAAAAAATTTATATTAAAAAAAAACAATTGAAAAATCAATTCTATATTATTATTAAAAATAATACACAATTTTTAAGATAATACTTCTTTATTTAGTTTTAAATTTGTGTTTTAGGGACACAAGTTAATATTACTCATTAAACATGTATCCATAGAGATACACGTCAAAAAGTACATACTCTAAAATATTGATTCGCTAAAAAAAAAAAACTGGATAAAATAGACATGGTTGCGGGTTGGATACGCTTTGTGAAGCCTAAATACAATGATATAGAGTTGATAACATTACAATACAAACGACAATTAAAAACAGATTCTTGACAGATGATATATAACGTAGTACATTAATTATCGTACATAATTAACGTTAGTAACATTGACCATATCAACATTAATATTTGATGAAAGCTACGTGGCATGGTGGGGTTGGAACTTGATGAGTGACATATCACGTGCGATAATTTGGAAATTTGCGAAGAAACGGAAAGAATCTTGAGGCGATGGGATTGGGAGATGGGTCAGCAAAACAGAACACAGAAACAAGAAATGCGTGTAAGTGGGTAATGTACGTTTTTTTAACAACCAAACAAAACAATGAAGAATGGGTAACTAATGGTGTTAATGTCTCCTATATAAGATGCAATAATCTCTTGTTTTGGTCAAAGAAGTAAAACCCATCATTTCGTACTCTTTATTTTTTACCTTTGGGAAATATAAGTGTTTTTCTTTGAAATTGACGTTTTTGACTGTGTTTGTTTTGAGACTCATGCATTTAGTGTGGTTTTCCAGCTAGCTTCTTTTGTCATATAAATGTACTCACTCGTGTGCATTAATTCTTTGATGGAAAAAAAGTTGAGTACCAACTAACTTTAATAAAAAAATTGGATTTGGTAGAGGAGTGCTATTAGAAGTTCTTGGTTCAAAATTAGAAAATTTATCAACAATGTGTTGGTAACATAATATTTATTGGGTCCGAAGTTGTTGATTTGGACGATAGATAAATTTTACTCCCTCCGTTTCTTTATTAATGTCATTTTCTTGAAAAACATTTGTCATTTTTTAATTGTCATTTATAAAGTTCAATGTACTATTTTTTACATTTTTGTCAAAATTATTCATAGATAATTATTACTGAAAGAGAAAAAGTAAAATAAATATAATAAATAATTAAGGGTATTATAGCTAAAAAAAGGATTATTGTTTGAAAAATAACAATAATGACACTTAAAAAAGAACGGAGGAATATGTAAAAAATTAGAATCTTTTACATTTATTTTCTAAAGTTCGGATGGTTTATCAAAAGATTTTTTTTTACAACCACTATAATAGTGTATCCCATTGTTCCTTTTTTTAAAAGTAGTTACTACTTGAGTCATAGAAGATGTTTTTTGACGACTACATAAACACATACTACATTTTATCCCTGTTGACTGAGAATCATATATGTAGTTATTATTGTTTTACCTGTTTGTCTATCCCCAATAATCAATTCTTACTGGCACGCCCTATAGGGATCATAGAATCAATATAAATAAGTCTTGTTTGAAGAGGCTCATACACGGAACGTCTGGAAATAATACCAAGAGCGGGACATTCAATTAACCGAGATTCCGAAGTTGAAATTTCTCAATCGTGAGCTACGAGCAAATAGAACACATTTTAGAAGTATCAATATCGTCACATGAATTATAAATGTATAAATATGATGTACCAAAAAATTTGTAGTTCCTAATGGAATAGGTAACAAAGCTACTTTGCCGCGCACTGCCATTAAATCACCACCGCCCCAAGTCAAATTGGTGCTTGTTGTTACACCAAGTGCTAAAGCATGGGTATTTTGTATCCATTGAGCAAAGACAAGTTGTAATTTTATAGCGGTATCTGAAAACATATCTTGAGGGCATCCTAAAGCACTCATGGTATAATTATGAATAATATGCCATAGCTAGGACAGTTAAACCAACTATCATATGAGCTCTAGGGGGTTCATTCATTTGACCGTAGACTAGAGTTACTTTTGATTCCACAATATTGATTTGAATTAAAATTTTCAAATTTCTTAGATTCATTAATCTAATTTAAATAGAAATGCTTTATATTTTATTAAGTTTTCGTTATTTCTAATAAAATTGAGATTAGTATACGAGTATACTAATATTATTCCATCACTAATCCATTCGGATATAAATGAATTGATTCATGCTTTCTATTACGAAAAGCATTTCAAGTATATTTATACTACTAGTATTACTAGTATGGAGTATTTAGTATTCAATATAGTACTAATATAGTAAATAGTATTATTACAAATCTATTTGTAATGACAGATATGAGATAATAAATAGAAATCTGAGTAGTATCGGTAGTAATATTAAGGCTATACTTACTCAGATTGTCAGTAGTTGCCACTGGTTCCTCAGAGCTAGTGAGATCCTCAGTAGTTGCCATCAGTGCAACATTGGCTTTTTCTTTGTCAGAATCTTCTTCTTCAGATTTTGAGTCATCTCAGGTAGCCATCAACCCCTTCTTGACTTTGGAGAAGTTCTTCTTGGGCCTTCTGTCCTTCTTCAGTTTATGACTGTCCTTGCTCACGAAATCAGGTAGTGGAAATGTTGTTCGATTTGTACTATGTACTATTTGATCACGTTCCCATTTGATCTTATCTTCAGATTCATTGGCTTCTGATAAGAAATAATTGAAGCATGAAGTGAAGAAGTAGAGAGCTAGATTTAGAGACTTCAGAATCTTGGGTCAGAACCCTGACAATGTCAGTAGTCTGACTTGAGTTCTTCATAATCTTCAAAGTCTTCAGAATCCTCAATCAGAACCTTGATAACTTCAATCGTATGTCTTGAGATCTTTAGAATTTTCAGCTACAAAATACAACTTCAAAAGCTTGCCATTCTTCAGAAGTTTGATGATCAGGGTCACGTTTGTCATACCCCAATTTTGTCCGGGCATTTTAAAATTTCATAAATTTGATTTTATTTTTCAGTTTGCATCATCTGTATAGCATAACATGCATTTCATTCATGAATAATACCTAAAATATCAGTCGGAATAAATTCTCGAATATACAGACAAATTGGTTAAATCATTCCTCAAGTACGTGCAAAATCAGCGGGCAAAAAAGTTTCGAAATCAAACTTGTAGACGCCAGTATTATTAATCTACAGTTCGCGTAGTTTAACCTGGTATGCTCGTTATATTTTTCAACGGCTTTTTTAGTTGCATTTTGACCCTCCTGAGCCTTTTAACCGGTCAAAATTTATTTAAAAATTAAAAGAAACGCTGCATTTTTCCAATAAGTATATTTCGTGCTGGTCATTTTAGTGCACCCAATTTAATTTTTCGAGCAAATTTTCTCCCGACTTTTATTCATTTTTAGTCATTTTAATTTTGTTCTTTTGTCAAAATAATCAGAATATTTAAATAGGAATTTCCATGTCTTTATTTTATTTTTATCATATTCATTTGGTTTTTTTATCGAGATAACCCTGTTTTTCGAAAAAATTCCCAAAATACCCCAGTTTTCAGAAAATTTCCCAATCTACCCCACTTTTAGGAGGAGGCGCCATTTGAATTGGCGACTCCTCTTAAAAATTGCAAGGAGGCGCCAATTCAATTGGCGACTCCCTTAAAAAGGCCTCAAATGGCAAAACCTCCAACATGAAAGTTGTATATCTTTTCAAGACAATGAATTTGGACATAAATTTTTCATCTTTTGGATTTTTTATGAGAAAGTTATGGGCAGTTGAAGTTGGACTTCTGAGTTTTTCAACTGTTATCTGACCTATAATGTCTTGCATTATCGCATGTGTTTCTTTTAGAAATATGAAATTTTGTCCAACATAACATTTGAAGTAGACATCTCAAAATTTGCAATGCACTTGGTCCCACCTCAAAATAATTAAAAATGAGTGAGTTAGGTCCCTGCGAACTTGACCCAAAATTAGGGTTTCTGTCAAAATGACCTATAATGTTTTGAAATGAATGATGAGCTTCCAAGTTTCAAATGGATTTTTGATGAACATGAAAGTTGTTCATATGGCGACTGTTGTTAAAACTTGAATGGAGGCGCCAATTGGATTGGCTAGGGCAGGTGCCCTAGCCAATCCAATTGGCGCCTATGTGTAGGTTTTAAGAGGAGGCGCCAACTCAATTGGCGACTCCCTCATAAAATGCCTTTTTTGTCTTATAAATAGATGCGTTGTGTGACCAATTGTTCCATAACTCATATAATCATTTGGCTATCATGTTTGGTGTTCGTCGCCAATACGGTAAGGTGATTTATGCGAGAGACAAACCTCAATTGCTGATTGTTGAGACAGTTTTTAAGTGTCGGGTTTTTGTTATCGTATCCACAGAGATTGTAAGATATCACTGCCGTTCAATGGTTGAATTAATCTTAACTTAATGTAACACTAGGGTTTTGGTTTTAATCAAGTTATCTTGCATACAAAGTAATTAATTGCGGTAAAAGTTATGTTTTGATTTATATGAGAAATATTGTCAAAGTTAGGTTTCAATGATTACATTGCTTTGCATATATTTGCTCGGTCAACACTCTTATAAACTCCTTTAGATGATAAATAATTTCACAAGGTCCTCTCAATGCGTTTCTCTCGAACACCCATTGTGAGTTTTGCCATTTTGATCCATTGTTTCTCTCGAACACAATCTATCAAAATGACAACTTTTTGGTTCAACCTTATGGTGAACAAAATCATTCGTTACTATCTCTAGCTAACAAACAAGTTTGGATGAAAACCTAGGTCAAGAATCGATAAACATCTCTCGATCAAATACCAACACAAAGAGTTTTAAATAGAAACAAAGTTTTCATCATATATTTACCGTTAAAGAGTTTACATATGAGGATCCTTACATTTACACACAAAGCTTGGAAATCACCTACATCTAACCTTGACAAATGGAGACTTAGCTACTCATTTTCATGGTAGCTTGGTCGGCAAGTAAGGAAAGAGGGTTGATCAACATCCAAGTCGAATAATCGAAGTTGGATGGGAATCCACCTTCTTTTTGTGGAAGATGGTTGCTAGATGAAGGAAAAATGAAATTAGGGCATAAAAGCTCCCACAAAACAATGCTGTAAAATATCTAGGAGAAAGTACAAAAAATGGAAAAGTTGGTAAAAATGAGGTATGGTGCCCAAAAGTGGCACCTGCTACTTATAGACAAGTGCAGAACTGTCATGTTCGCTAGGCGAGCAGAATGGCTCGCCTAGCGAAGGTCAAATATGAGCACAAAAAGCCCCTGCGCCCAGAGAAAACAGGGCCTTGGTGAACTGTGATGTTCGCCTAGCGAACATACCTTCGCCTAGCGAAGGACCCGCCTCAACCTTCGCCCCAGCGAGGTTGAGAGGTTTTGCTACTGGAATGCTCGCTGGGGACTCGCTAGAGCCTCGCCTAGCGAGTGAGTGTTGGCTGCACTTTTCACCAAAACATAATGAATTCGCTGCAAACTTCGCCATGAGCTCGCCTAGCGAATTAATTTGCCAATTTACTGGAGCTGTTCGCCAGGAGCTCGCCTAGCGAACCCATTCTTCGCCACAGTCTCGCCTAGCGAGCAGGCAGATGAAATGCTTGCTTGCTTTGGTTCCTTTGCCAATTCTCTTGTGTCTTTATTATCAATTAATTCATGCCTTTCCTGCACAATAACACACACATCAAAGGCACCAAGCTTGTTTATCAATGTAACGCATTCCATGTAAAACAAATGTGATTTTGACAATTTTAGCAAGGCAAAAGAGTGAAAGATGCCCACATATGATAGCTCAAATAAGCACTTTTGGGCATCTAACACTGATGTTGTTTTGGAACATCACCACATTAGATCAACTGAAGAGGGAGCTGGTTCGATGGTTAGACGGGAAAATACCAGAAGGGGAAAAAATCAGAAGTATTGAGAGACTTGACAGTACCTTTGGTTGGTGTAAGACCCCAATTTTGTCCCTAAGATCCCTCATGGTATCATACCATAACATTGCATTGCCTCAAGGATCATTAGACACCTTGCTTCCTTCCCTGTGGGTGGGTCATATTTTTGAGAGTGGTTCTTGATCACCAAGCATTCCTTGCATTTGTATATCATTGCTTTTCTTTCTATCACTAACCAAAAAGTACAAAAATATGTCATCTAACCTTTGTCTTGCAGATGAAGCAATAACAGGTCAAGGCAAATTCAAAGCTTTCATTGAGCAATAGATGGTGGTCATTCTTGAGATTTGGACCCCATAATCATTCACAAGAGTTCATATGAGTTATGATGTCATTTTGAAGCAAAATCCCAAGTGGTAGAGGCTTGAATCTCATCAGAACATTCTCAGATCATCTGAAGACCTAGAAAGTCAACTGCAAAGTCAACTATGGATTTGGAGGTGGGAAGTGATTAGAAATACTTCATTCATGTTCAAACAAAGTCTCATTTGACATTTCAAACACTCACATTGAAGAATTTGAGGTCCAGTCAAGAATTTCCAAAAATAGCAAGTGACCTGTAATTTGAACTTTCCAAAAATAGAAAGATTTTGGACCAACTTCAACTCAATATTACTTCATCAAGAAGGCTTCAAATGAAATTTTGTTGAACATTAAAGTTGTAGATCTTTCTCTCCCATTTCCAAAATGTCCAAGATCATGAGCATATGATGTGTGGTTAAGGAGATATGGTCAAATCATGGCAAAAAGTGTGCATGAGACTTCAAATGAGCATAACTTTTCAACCAAAGCTCCAAAATGAGTGGTTCTTTTTGCATTTTGTTCATCATAACATGCACTTTCCAAATGTACCATTACATGACATGAATTTCATTTGCATGGTCTTTGGCTTATTCATGAAGATTTTTAAAAGAAATTCCACAAAACCATTTTGGTGAATCATATGCATACAAAACCAATTCCAAAGGGTGCATGAACTCATTTAAAGTGATTTTGGGCCTTGTTCTGGCACTGTTCACGCATGCATGAAGTGCATGGGGTGAAAAACCATTTTTGCACATACACCTCATAAGTGATTAATCTCATTTGCATTAGGCTTAAACATGATTACAACATGATTAGCATGGCATATATAAGGTTAAGCATAACTGTTTTGGTCATTAACTACCATTTTTCAGATCTAGATCCAAAATCACCAAAAAATTTCTCTCAAAATTTCTTCCAAATTCTTCACATCCAAGCCTTTTCTAGTGCTAGATTCATGATCATGAAGCTTTGTTGAACAAGTTTGAACGTGGAATTGAAGCAGTTGGTGCCATATTGAAGCATACTCGAAGCTTGAAGCATCCATGGTGATTTCAAAATCTGCTGAATTCAAGTGTGTTTGAACTTCATTCTCTCCATTAATCATCTCACTAAGCATCATAGAGGAACATTGGAGCTATCACAAGCCTTGAAACAAGCCAAATCCGAATCTGCACTTCAAGAGGTCATAATTCTTATCTCTTAATTTTGAAATCCATGACCATATTATTGTAGATCTAAGCATGCTGATGATTCTGAGCTTTGAATCGTGTGATTTCATGCAATATTGACTGAGTTAGGGTTGATTCAAGTTTTGTGTATGAACTTTCATTTGCTCGATTCTATGTGTGTGTGATGATTCATGTTTAATTGTTGCTTGATCCTTCATCTCCATGAAAAATGCTTTAGAATGATGTATTTGATTTTGAGTTCTGGAATATTTTCTGGAAATTTGTATGAACACGTGTTACTGTTCATTTGCTGCGCGAGGAAGAAGATGAAGTTCATCTTTGAGGCCACGGTTTTGATCTTTTGGAAACAGATTCACTGGTTTGCATGTGTTAGCCTAGGGCTCGTTTCTGATTCGTCCACGTATGCGCCATGCTAGCGAGATGATTGGCTCACATTGGTTTGACCAGGCGCTGACTCCACGTCGTTTAATGAAACGACTGCGTTTCATGATGAAACGCGCGCCACATTCAAATTCGCCCACGGATCGATTCCTGGCGAAGGCGTTTAGTTCAAATGTTGTTTCATTTTCATCTTTCCCTCCTTATTTCATACTATATGCTTCACATGTTTTTTTTATTTTTTCCTCAACTTAGAAAAACCATAATAAATAGAAAAATGCATCATTTGATCTCCAATTTTTTCCTACTTGCTCCTTTGCTTGTCTATTATTTTTTGATCATAATTTCCAAAATTGTGCTTGGCTGGATTTTATTTGATGCTAGGATATGTGATCATATGTCTCATGGTGACATTGCCTTGCTTATTCCTTCATGAAATGCTTGTTTCTTATCCAATGAACTTGAAATTTTGCATGATGAAACTAGGCATATTGCTTGACATTTTGGCTTTGGTTTGGTATTTTTCCTATGCACCATTTCTGTTTTATGCTTGTGCTAACTTGGTGTGACAATTTGTGTCACACCTTTGCTTGTCCAACTTGTGCCATGTGATTGCCATGCCAATTGATGTCCAATGCTTCTGATTTTTTGTATGTGGATCATGTTAGATGTCATGAATATGCATGAATTTTTCCAGAATTATTTGAATCATTTCTGTTTTGATTTGAGTTTTTCATTCATGATGATCACATATGAGCTTTGAAATTGCCTTAAACTTCACTTGATCATGAAATGCATTTGGTGAATGATTTTGATGTGAGACCTTTTGGAATGTGTCAATATATGTTTGAAGTTACTTTGTGTTAAATTTGAGCTCCTGTTTTAAATTTTTTCTCAATCTTTGACCCTAGGCTTTGACCTAGTGGTTTGTGGCTTACATTTGAGCTTTGATTTCAGGTTGAACATCCAAGTTCCATAGTTGATGATGCTTCATCATTTGAGCATTGATGTTCGCTTTTGATTACTAACACTTGTGTGTTTTGTAGGTTGATGCTAACTCATTTGAGTTTGCCTTTTGGCTTACACATTTTGTACATTGGGATTATTTGTTGCTTATTGACTGTTGTCTGTTTGTCTGAGTATTGTACTGATTTGTTTAGTTGTTTCCACAGGTACTTAAGTTGCTTTAAGTTCATTTTGAACTTTGCTTTGCTTGGGTGCTTAACCACTTAGGTATAATTCCTAATCTTCATGTAGTCTGGAAGACCTACTGTTATTGGTAGGCACCTGTCTGAAGCCCTCCTTAAGAGGCAATGCTTGTGATTGTTTAACTTTGTGCCAAGCAGGAAAAGTCCTCTTATGAGGCAATTGGCAGATAAAAGAGATGTGTAATCCATCTCCTGCTACTCAGTGTGTCATTCACCTTGCTCACACCATGTGTTGATGCATGGTGAATAATAACCCAAGATCTTATAGAGTCAATCATTTATGGAGAAGAGTTCCTACTTTCTGAACTCCCACACTTTCCATTGATCAAAGCTCTCCCTGACCAGGGATAAGAGCTATGAGGCACACCCCTCATCTCCATTTCATCTGCTTCACCCTAACTCTCAATGTTAGGGTTAAGAGCTCAAAATACCCCATTCCAGTTGGCTGTAAAGCCTAACCTTGCTTGAGCCTAATTGATTGTATATAGTGTGTGCTAACTGGTTACTTGATTGCTTAATTGTACATCTTTCATGTGTGCTTTTGCATATCTACTTGCATCATTTCATATGCTTGCTTTTACTTTTCATAGCATATTTTCTTTATGTGAGGAGTCAGATGTAATACCATTGATTGGGTATCTGTTTCCTATGATCATTTGTGGAGGTGGACATAAGTCCATTGATTGGCACTCCATATCCTATCTTTGTTTTGTTTTGTGAGGAGTCAATTGTAAGTCCATTTATTGGCAGTTGTTTCCTGTGATCATTCCTTGGAGATTAGTATAAGTCCATTGATTGGCATCTGGTATCCATTTTGTTTTAGGAGATTGGTGTAAGTCCATTGATTGGCATCTGGTATCCATTTTTGTTTTGTGAGACTAGTATAAGTCCATTGATTGGCATCTGGTATCCATGTTTCATTTTGCTTTAGGAGATTGGTGTAAGTCCATTGATTGGCATCTGGTATCCATTTTGCTTTAGGAGATTGGTGTAAGTCCATTGATTGGCATCTGGTATCCATTTTGTTTTAGGAGATTGGAATAAGTCCATTGATTGGCATCCGATATCCATTTATTTGTGTTCATCTGTTATTGCATTGTTGCCTATTCCAAAGGAATCACTTGAATCATCTACATATGATTTCAAGAGGAGAACATCTAAGAAGTTTTACTTCCTCACCCTCCCACCTTTTGTTTCTTTAAACCTCCATTTGCATGCTAACTCAAACTTGAAAAACTATTGTGCAAACATTCTCATTTCTTTTCAAATTAGAAACCTAGGCCTTAAGCCTTTGATTTTTCAAACTTCATTTTCATAATACTTCTTTTGAATTGAATTCTAATCATATCTTGACCACTTTTTGTGAATAATCCTAATTGGTTAATTTCACTCGCTTAATTGTTTTGTGGCTTTGTCCATTCTTGATAAGTTTTCATACATTAGCCATAGGTTTGATTTATCCTAGTTGGTTGAGTTAATCTCACCTTATGTCCTTAGTGATTGAATTGTAAGACTTCCTTGCTTATTATAGGGTTAACCCCTCACTAGCAAGTTGAAGCTTTTCTCACATGGTGGACTTGTTGTTTGTATAGGTTGAGTTTTCTCCCGTGGATAACGAAAGACCTTAGGGCTTTTGTTTTAAAATCAATTCACCCATACTTTTGGAAATCTTTTAGCCGAACTACGGTGTTTTGATCCTTACCTTCCATGAAAAGGTATGTAGGCAACGGGTTCATCCGTTCAAACACAAAAATAATAACTTGTATATTCTTTTCTCATCCCTTCAATCATGTTTGCACAATAAATATTTCATAAACAAATAACATCTCATACAACAAGTTGTGAAAAGGGCTCCCTAGGAGTACCTAGGACGTTTTGGGTGCCTAACACCTTCCCATTGCGTAATTAACCCCTTACCCAGATCTTTGATCTTTTCATTAGTTTTCTATGTGTAAAACTTCTTAGGCTTTTGTTCGCTTTTTAGCCATTCCTTTGGATAAATAAAAGTGCGGTGGCGACTCGATTCTTTGTATGCTTTGCTTTTGGTTTAATCAATAAATCATAAAGTGACGAATACACCGCTATAGAAAAGTGGCGACTCTGCTGGGGAGAAAATCTCCTTGGTGGTTTTGCCTACTTTTCACCCTTGTTGTATGATATTTTTTATTTGTTATATGACATATTTTTGTACAATTTGGGATTACTGTATTGATTGTAATGATTGAATTGCTTGATATACAATTGCTTGTTTGCTTGGTGATCTCTGTGAGATGAGTTCTATACCCGAACTCGAGTGCACCTTAGGATAGGAGAATGGCGTAGTCTTGTCGACTTGTGTAGAGTATTCCTTAGCAAGTTGACTTGCGAGTCCATTCACTTGGTGGAGGTCATGTTGGATTAATAATGTCACACAAGTCATTTGTGGTTAGGCATTATTCTTTCAATCATGTGCCTTAGAAGCCAAGGACCTTAGTTTACCGAGCCCATCTTGGCCTATTTTTAGGACGTAGTGCGGAGGTCATTCAGATGTAAGATCTGATGCGATTGTTACGCGATACTACACTCATAAGAGTCTCTCTTGAGAATATTTTTGGAATACGAGTATTCGTTCCTCCGATAATATTCGAAAGATGGGATGATGACTATGGGAACCTCTTGTAGAACATGTTCGACAGGTTTAAACCCTAGTACACTCCCTTTGGGTGGTTCTTTACCGAGACTCCATGCTCGTGACTCTCAACAAACCCGTGATTCGTGGTTGAGTCGTTCAGACATCCTTAATATCAATGGAACTTGGGTGTTGATAAGGTGTAAACCATGATCCACCAAAATGGATGATTGATATTAAGGATGATTGAGCCGGTTCACGTATCGTTAATATCAATGGAACTTGGGTGTCGATAAGGTGAAAACCATAATCCACCAAAATGGATGATTGATATTAAAGATACTATGAGCTTTCCCATGACCTTTGTCTGGTGTGACTTGCTTGATCCTTGAGTGTGATTGCTGCATTCATACATTCATGCATTCATTTGCATTCATGTCATCAGAAAAATGAGAAAATTTTCAAGGAACTTAAACGGTTTATTTGCAAAATTTTCAGACATGGAAAGACCAAAAAGGGATACAAAGAAGTACAGCTTTCGACAGCCCGATCTGAAAGAGTTAAGGAATCTGACATCTTATGTATTAGATCCCTTGGGTTTCAAAGCTCGTTATGGGAAGCTTCTGCCTCTGTTGACTACTCAGGTTGATGAAGGGTTGATGAGTACTTTGGCACAGTTTTACGATCCTCTGTATCATTGCTTCTCTTTTCCGGACTTTCAGCTGTTGCCTACGCTTGAGGAGTATGCTCATCTTGTGGGTATTCCTATTCTGGATCAGGTGTCGTTCAGTGGCTTAGAGAGTATTCTGACTTCTCGAGAGATAGCAGACTTGTTGCACATAGATGAATCCCTTATTGAGGCGCATATGACCACCAAAGGTGGAATTCGGGGTCTTCCTTCTGATTTCCTCATCGCTCAAGCTACCGTTTATGGGAAGGCCATGAATGAGGATGCCTTTGAGGCCATATTTGTGCTACTTATCTATGGATTGGTATTGTTCCCCAACATCGACAAATTTGTGGATGTGAACGCCATTAGGATCTTTTCTATTCTTAATCCCGTTCCTACTCTGTTGGGTGATACTTATTTCTCTTTGCATCTGAGGAATGCAAAGGGTGGAGGAGCTATTGTGTGCTGTTTGCCTTTATTGTATAAGTGGTTTATTTCTCACTTACCGCAGACGGTCGCTTTCAAGGAGAACAAGGGATGTCTACGGTGGTCTACGAGACTTATGTCTCTCACTAATGACGATATCTCTTGGTATGATCGCGTGTATGATACAGTTCAGATCATTGATTATTGTGGTGAATTCCCTAATGTGCCTCTTCTCGGCACATGTGGTGGGATCAGCTACAACCCTATCTTAGCACGTCGTCAGCTTGGGTTCCCCCTAAAGGATAAACCTCATAACATTCTGTTAGAAGGTGTATTCTTTCAGGAGGGTAAAGATCCCCAAGGTCTGAAAGCCAGGATAGTCCGCGCTTGGCGCAAGATTCACAAGAAGGGTAGAAATGAGTTGGGTCCAAAGAACTGCATTGCTTTGGAGCCGTATACTTCTTGGGTCAGACAGAGAGCATCAGAATATCTTATGCCTTATGATTATCCGAGACCTACACCGTTGGATATGGCTGGGCCTTCAACCCTCCCTAACCAAGGCGTAGAGGAGTTGAGAGAAGAAGACCTTTCACGTGCCTGGATCCGTGAAAGAGAAGAGTTGCTCCAGCAAATTAAGGAGAAGGACGCTCTGATCGAGTTTCTCGAGCATTAGGTGATAGATGATCCGAATGATACCTGGACTTCTCTACTTCCTCAGTCTTCCACATTTTGGAAGAGGAAGTATGATCGACTTGCTAAGGAGAAAGCGGATATGGAAGCAACATATGAGAGAGAGATCAAGAGGCTTTGTGCATCTCGTCTTCCAGCATCTCGAGCTTCTAGGGATCCATAAGATGTTCATTTTCCTTTTCCCTTGTAATAATCAACAATGCTGTACTTCTTTGTCTCAAATATATTTGATGAGATATTTTTCCATATGCTATTAAATGCTTAATATTTCAAAATTTGCAAATAGAACCCTAAAAGTTCCTTGAAATAAAAAAAAAACAAAGCATATGCACGAGCATTGCATGCATCATCTCGCATAAGCAGGTGTTGTTCTGGTTTTCTTGTCTGTGGCCTAACTCTGTGCTCTTCATTTATTTTGAAGACAAGCTGACTCATCGGTACTACACCCGAGCCAATTCTGCAAGAGTGATGGATCAACTTGAACAAGAGAACCGTGAGCTGAAGGAAGAGGTCGCCAGACTGAGCGCTCTGATGGAGCAGTTCTTGGCTGCTCAGAATCAACCGTCTCCACCTCCTGCAACTCCTCCCCATAGGACTGTTATATCTGAAGTAGTTGCTTCAACTGTGCCAGCTGCCAGTGCTCATTTCATGCCAGCCATGTGTAACACCCCAAAATTTGCCCTCCTCATTCATGCATTCACTTTTTAGGTCATTTAGCATTTCATACCACATTGCATCATGTCAATCGAAATTAGCTCCAAGAAGCTCGGACATCATCCAGGACACTTTGCAGGTTCTATTTAGATGGTCAGTCCACACAAGGAAAAGACTTGAGGTACTACCAACAGGTCCAAATGGGGCCTATTCACCGTGCGAATCGCCAGGCTGGAAGAAGCAAGAATCTGCTGCTGAGCTATCATGCTCGCTAGGCGAGCAGATGCTTCGCCTCGCGAAAAAGTACTGCCATGCTCGCTAGGCGAGCAGATCCTTCGCTAGGCGAAGGGCGCGTATTACAGAACATAACAGAAAAGTTTTGGGCTTGAGCTGTCCTCATTCAAAGCCCACAAGCTGCGAAATTTGGTCTATAAATACCAGAGTGGTCAATGAAATAAGGGGTGAACACTGGCTGAACCGAAAAGACCAGAGACTGGAGAAAGAGACCTAGGAACTACTCTGCAGCAACCTTCAGGCAGCTCTGAGAAGTTCACTCCGCCTCACACAAACCCTAGTATTACTTTGCAGATCCAGCCGTACCATTCAATCTTAACCAGTCTCTCTCATCAGGTATGCCTTTGTTCCTATTACTTTACACCTTGAATTTGAATATTATGAACGTATGAGGTAATATCAGGTTTTGCCCACGGGTTCGAATAGGCATGAATGTGTAACAATACCTTGAATGTTTTAATCGTTTTCGTTTATGAGATGGATACCACAGGGTTTCGGATCATAAAGATCGAACTGTTATCAAGGAGGAATCCAAAACCCGCAGGCCTTCGCTAGCCGCTTCGCTAGGCGGGCCTGTAGCGAAGCTTCGCTAAGCCTTCGCTAGGCGAAGCAGTCGCGAACGTGACAGTATTTGCTTTTTGTTCTGTTTTGTTCTAACCTGTCTTGTGCTTCCATGGCATTGTTTTCCCTAGATTTCATCTTGTTTGTCTAACCTTTTGTCGAGTTTTTGTGAGGACTCACATACTTTTGCAGGGATACCATGCGGAGGTTTATTCTGATTACTCGTATTGACTGATTTTCTTTGATGATCTAGCTGGAGAGATCTCAGGGTTGCTAATCCTGTAATTGCTGTAACTTCGGATCTTTATCCGTGTGGTAATTTTTTCCCTTTCTCGTACTTTATCGCTTTCTTAGCTGGAAGACCTCAATAGGAGGCAATGTTTGAGCCCCTTGGTGGCATTTTACTTTAAGATACATGTTTTGTGTGGTGTGATCGCTTCCCCATAGGACACGAGGCTTCAGATAATCTCCCGTTTGCATGCCAATTAAGGTAGCATTGTTCCTTCGCCTAGGACTTCCTTTTTTGCATGCGCGTTCCTACAACGCGAACAAACCCTAAAACCCAAAGCAACATGTTATCTCCTTCTACTACAGGCGAGTAAGCCTCCAAAGGTCGAGCATCCGATAGAGTGCGTAGTAACATTGTTCGTCCAAAACCCAATCCATAACCCCGTAGTTAGCCGAACTACGACTTGCTCTGATTCTCATTCCAGATGAGATACATAGGCATAAGACGCGATGTCTTAGCGAGCACACATCCCCTCAACCCATAGGTCAGCCGAGCTACGAAGACTCTGATTCTCATATTCATATGAGATACGTATGCAGTGGATGCGACATCCGCGCGAGTCATTTTCATTTAACCCCTTTTTTAGTAAACAGCACAAGATAAACTCACACCCTTTAGACAAGAACCACAAAAGTGGATCCCGTAGAGTACTATGGATGCGTAGGGGTGCTAATACCTTCCCTTCGCATAATCGACTCCCGAACCCAAGATTTGGTTGCGAGACCCCGTCTTGTCCTTTCCTTTTTCAGGTTTACTTCGAGCGTTTCCTTTCCCTCCTTTGGGATGAATAACGCACGGTGGCGACTCTTCTGTCATTTTCTTTCGCCGATTATTTTTTCGCACACTGTATTTTTCAGGTTGCGACAGCTGGCGACTCTGCTGGGGACTTAAGAAGTTGACCTCTTGCTGGTCCATCTTCCCTAAGCGAGTCCCTCCTAGCTTTTGTGATTTCTTGTTCATTGGGTGTTCATGCTTTTGTACATTTATTTACTTACTTGCTTGCATTCATCTGCTGTATCTGTTGGAGCCGTTGTTTGTTTGTTGGGATGGGATGTTCTACGAGAGATAAGCCCATTACCCAGGCTTGAGTATACACACAGGTTTTAGAGTGGATGATCATGAGGCTTGCGTGGCATGTTGCTACGTTAAGTCGTTCGTGAAGAACCACACCCAGACGAGGTTTCTTTTGGATATATTATGTCCTACGGATGTTCCGTAACGACATGATGTTCCTTTAGAAATCGTCGACTCTGGTGACCATTTCCCGAGAACTCAGTCGAGGCCTCTCCTCCGAGACGTGGTTATGTTAGCTCTGGTGGGCACATTCTCGCTGATCAATCCGAGGACCCCGAGACTGGGAACTTGCTTTAGGATGTCCTGTTGAGGGGAGTCAGTGGAGGTCTTTTATCCCGTAATAATGCCAAACCTTCAGTGGTAAACGTATTATTCGCGACTGAAGGGCTGAAGTTGACGAACTTCTATTCTTAGAACCTACCAGTGAGGGGCGGGCTAAATTCAGAAAACCTTAACCTCCAACCAACCCGGTTTTCTGGAGCAGAGCTTTGATCTTGTATTATATTCCTCAGTGGTTTTCTCTTTAGACAGTGTAACCCGACAGACGTTCAAGCAGATACAACAATCCTGATTGACATGCCACTGCATTGCATTCACATCATCACATCATTTGCATTCATATCATTTAACACATGTTTATCCATTTCAAGGGGGTTTACATCTTCTTCTTGATTCCAGTCGGAGTTTTTCTGGTTCTCTTAAGATGGATATTGGTAGAAAGAGACTTGTCGCCTACAAGTTTCCGGTGGTCTGTCTAGAGCCCATCCAACAGTTGATGCAGTTAATGGATCCTGGTTCTCTAGACGGATTCCGAGAGGATTACGGTCTGATTCTAAGTTTCGTCACGGTTCTTTCCAAAGATCAACATGACGCCCTATTCACACTGCTACAGTTCTATGACCCTCCACTGAGATGTTTCACTTGCCCGGATTATATTTTGGTCCCTACTCTGGAGGAGATTGCCAGTTTTCTCAGAGTTCCTATCAGGTCACAGTTATTGTTCTACAGTTCTGAGTTTCTGCCCGATCTTAGCATGGTTGCTTCAGCCACATATTTGGAGGAATCAGTCTGGAAGGCTAATGTGTGTCAGAAGGGAGAAGTTAGTGGTTTTCATCTGAGTTTCTTACTGGGAGAAGCAAAGAAGAAGCTGGAAGACGGTAACCAGAGGGGTTTCAATGCTGTGTTGGCTCTTTGTGTGTGTGGGATTGTCTTGTTCCCTAATGTTGCCAAATTTGTGGACATGGACGCAATACGCCTCTTCGTGTTGAGAAATCCAGTACCGACCTTGCTAGGAGATTTCTTTCATTCAGTGCACCACAGAAATAAGAATAGAAAAGGGGGATTGTTGAATTGTTGTGTGCCTTTGTTTTATAAGTGGTTCAGTTCTCACCTACCCAAATCAGGAGTGTTCGTTAATGTCAAGGACTCGTTGAGTTGGTCGAAGAGATTGATGGGGTTGAGAGCTGAAGATATTTCTTGGTGGTCCGACCGGAGCTTGCTTCGGGCAGATATTATTCATAGTTGTGGGAACTTCCCAAATGTTCCGTTGGTAGGAAGAAGAGGAGGAATCAACTATAATCCTTCTCTAGCAGTTAGACAGTTTGGATATGCTTTAAGAACTCCGCCTTTGGAAAAGGATGTGGAAGAATCTCTGTTCTTCCATTCTTCGCCCGATTTGACGGTATCCCGTAAGGCAGCTGAGGCCTGGCTCAAGGTGATCAAGAGAGGAAGAACCGTCCTTGGAAAAGGATATTGTAGAACTTACCCTCGGTATGAAGAGTGGCCTCAAGGAAGAGTCGAAGAGTTTGGTCTGCCGTTCCCTATTGAAGAACTTTTGTATCCACCTACTCTTGAGCAGTCAACAATGGTGAGCCGAGAGGAGTACGACAAGTTGAAGAGTGCCATGGAGGGACTTCAAACCAAGAACTCAGAGTTAAGTGAGAAGTTGCAAGACTGTATGCATCAGTTCCAGGAGGCAGAATATCAGAAGGGGGAAGCCGTCAGAGTGCAAAAGGAAGCAGAGAGGAAATTTGCTGTGGAGGCGGACTTCTTCAGAAAGACAGACGAAGCCTTGAGATCATGCAGTTCTGAGTTGAGGCGAGTCAAGCAGCAATTAGTAGATGCTCATGGTAAATTAGCTGGATGGCAGGAGAAATGGGATGCATTTTCAACTTCTCGGAAGGCAAAGGAGGAGGATACAGTAGCCGAACTGACTGGTCAGATAGAGAAATTGACGACCTTGCTGAAGGGGAAGAACAATGAGCTTCTGTGCGCCCGTTCTACTAATGGCTACATCACAGATCAACTCCATGAGGCTCGAGGACAGATTGAAGAACTCAAGATGTTGGCAGGTTTGAAGAAATCCAGACTTGAAGAGGTATTCGGAGAAGATGATGGGAATTACTACAGAGAGCATATCAACGAACTGGATGGGATCATTCACAAGAGGAATCTGCTTATCCGGCATTTGACAGAATCTCCAGATCATCCCGACACGGTGGCATTACTGGATGAAGTGAGGAGCAGTCCTTATGGGTTGTATACAGGAGGCTGATTCCTGGTTTATGTTCCTCCCTTTACTTTTTGTTTTGTTGCTGTGTAGTGATAATCCACAGGCTTGTTGTGGGGATCCTCTTTTGATGTACTTTTGGCTAAGGCCCCTTTCCTGGAGCTCATTTGTATGTTGGTTTCCCTTTGTTGCATCTTGATGTGAGACTGGAATCAAGGGGGTAGAATACCTTTTGGATTTGATAAACATGGCATTGCATTTACATATTCATTGTCATATCTTGCATAACAGGTACCGCTGCAGTGTTCTCATATTGTTTGGTGTCCCACTAGCAGGATAGCTGACTCAGGCATTCACCGATACGGTACCCGAAGGAATCAACTGGAATTCAGGTGTTGCTCCCGGTTGGGGGCGTCTGTTGGAATTACCAATGAAAGAAGATAAGTTCGGGATTGGGTATCAGCCAGTTTTGACTTCTACAACACTTCAGGGGCCGATCACTTTCTCCAGTGCTGGCATCATTCAGTATGGCCAGGTCTCTGCGGTCAACGAAGAAGATGAGGATAGTGATTGCGACATCGACAACTGGGTGCGCCCGCAGATCCCGGGTGAAGTCATCAACAATTGGTCTTCTGAAGAGATTATCCAAGTCACTCTTCTTGAAGAGTAATTTTCTTTGTTTATTCATGCATATCCAAGTCTTACGTTCCGCCCAGGGCGTAATGACTCATTGTAGGGCCCATCTATGTGACACTTGCATTTTTATCATAAATAAAGGACGTATTTTTGCATTCAAATATTTCACTCCCTGTCTTTCTATTTTTGCAGTTTTTCAAAATAAAATGGCAATGTTTTGTTTAGTTTCCACTTTTTTCTTTCACACTCATAAGCACATACCATCGCTCATGCAGATGCACGTCACCGGATCCTATTGATAACGGTTCTGCTACGGCTCGTTTCGACTTTGAAAATCCAATCTTTCAAGCTGAAGAAGAGGGTGATGAAGATTGTGAACTCCCTGAAGAGCTTACCAGGTTATTAAAACAAGAGGAAAGGGTTATTCAACCGCATCAAGAGTCTGTTGAAGTGATTAATCTCGGCACCGAGGACGCCAAGAGAGAAATCAAGATAGGGGCTGCTTTAGAAGACAATGTGAAGAAGGGGTTGATTGAATTGCTGCAAGAATACGTTGACATCTTCGCCTGGTCTTATCAGGACATGCCTGGGCTGGACACAGACATCGTGGTACACCGCTTGCCTCTCAAAGAAGGTTGTCCTCCGGTCAAGCAGAAGCTCAGAAGAACAAGACCAGAGATGGCTGTCAAGATAAAGGAAGAAGTGCAAAAGCAGTTGGATGCAGGGTTTCTAGCAGTCACCAATTATCCGCCATGGGTTGCAAACATCGTCCCAGTACCTAAGAAGGATGGAAAGGTACGGATGTGTGTCGACTACCGGGATCTGAACAGAGCTAGCCCTAAAGATGATTTCCCATTACCTCACATCGACGTTTTGGTGGATAATACAGCTCAGTTCTCGGTATTCTCCTTCATGGATGGTTTTTCTGGCTATAACCAAATCAAGATCTCTCCAGAAGACATGGAAAAGATAACCTTCATAACCCCATGGGGCACCTTCTGCTACAAGGTGATGCCGTTTGGTCTGAAAAATGCCGGAGCAACATATCAACGAGCTATGGTGACTCTGTTCCATGATATGATTCATCATGAAATCGAGGTTTATGTGGACGATATGATTGCCAAATCTCAGACAGAAGAAGAACATTTGGTGAATTTGTAGAAACTGTTTGAGCGTTTGAGGAAATTCAAACTGAGACTTAATCCGAACAAGTGCACTTTCGGGGTGAAATCGGGAAAATTGCTGGGTTTTATTGTTAGCGAAAAGGGATTGAGGTGGATCCCGACAAAGTAAAAGCGATACAGGAAATGCCAGAGCCAAGAACAGAGAAGCAAGTCCATAGTTTCTTAGGGAGGTTGAACTACATTGCAAGGTTCATCTCTCACCTAACAACCACGTGTGAGCCAATTTTCAAATTGCTGAGGAAAGATCAGGCTATCAGGTGGAATGAAGATTGTCAAAGGGCTTTCGAGAAGATAAAAGAGTATCTACAGAAACCTCCAATCGTTATACCTCCAGTTCCTAGGAGACCTCTGATAATGTACCTGTCAGTGATTGAGAACTCGATGGGGTGTGTATTGGGACAGCATGACAAGTCTGGTCGAAAAGAGCATGCCATATACTACCTTAGCAAAAAGTTTACCGACTGTGAAATCAAATATTCGCAGCTTGAGAAAACTTGTTGTGCTTTGGCCTGGGCTGCTCGTCGACTGAGGCAGTATATGTTGAACCATACTACCTTGTTGATTTCTAAGATGGATCCAGTCAAATACATATTCGAGAAGCCAGCTCTCACCGGAAGGGTGGCTCGTTGGAAAATGGTACTGACAGAGTACGATATCCAGTATACATCCCAGAAAGCCATCAAAGGGAGTATTCTGTCAGACTATCTTGCTCAGCAGCCGATTGATGATTATGAGCCGATGAAGTTTAATTTTCCAGATGAAGACATCATGTTCCTCAAGATGAAAGACTGTGAAGAGCCAGTTGTTGAGGAGGGACCTGATCCAAACGAAAAGTGGACTTTGTTGTTTGATGGGGCTGTCAACGCCAGAGGAAGTGGAATTGGTGTTGTCATTACAACTCCGAAAGGTGCCCACATACCTTTGACCGCTCGTTTGACTTTTGAGTGCACAAATAATGAAGCTGAGTACGAGGCCTGTATTTTGGGTATTGAGCAAGCCATTGATCTGAGAATCAAGACTCTGGACATCTTCGGAGATTCAGCTCTGGTGATCAATCAGGTGAATGGTGATTGGAATACTCTCCAGTCCACTTTGGTCCCCTACAGAGACTACACGAGAAGACTGTTGACTTTCTTCACAACAGTAAAATTGTATCATATACCTCGTGATGAGAACCAGATGGCAGACACACTTGCTACTCTATCCTCCATGATCAAGGTAATTCGTTGGAACCATGCTCCCAGGATCGAGGTGATGCGCCTTGACAGGGCCGCATATGTGTTTGCTGCTGAACTGGTAGTCGACGACAAGCCTTGGTATCACGATATCAAGTGCTTTCTGAAGAATCAAGAGTACCCTGAAGGGGTATCCAACAACGACAGAAAGACTTTGAGAAGATTGGCAGGCAGTTTCTTCTTGAACAAAGACAATGTGCTGTATAAGAGGAACTTCGACATGGTTTTGCTCAGATGCGTGGACAGACACGAGGCGGACATGTTAATGCAGGAAGTTCATGAAGGTTTCTTCGGTACTCATGCCGGCGGACATGCAATGGCTAAGAAATTGTTGAGAGCGGGTTATTATTGGATGACCATGGAATCAGATTGCTTCAAATATGCTCGGAAGTGTCATAAATGCCAGATTTATGCTGATAAGGTGCATGTGCCGCCAAATCCTCTGAATGTGATGACTTCGCCGTGGCCGTTTGCTATGTGGGGCATTGACATGATTGGAAAGATTGAGCCGACTGATTCCAATGGGCATCGCTTCATCCTTGTTGCCATCGACTATTTCACCAAGTGGGTCGAAACAACGTCGTTCGCAAATGTCACCAGACATGTGGTTGCCCGTTTCATCAAGAAAGAAATCATTTGTCGCTATGGGATTCCCGAAAGAATCATTACTGATAATGGTTCTAATCTCAACAACAAAATGATGAAGGAGTTGTGTCAGAACTTCAATATTCAGCATCACAATTCTTCCCCTTACCGCCCTAAGATGAACGGCGTTGTTGAGGCGGCAAATAAGAACATAAAGAAGATTGTGCAGAAGATGGCCGTCACGTACAGAGATTGGCATGAGATGCTACCCTTCGCCTTGCACGGGTACCGTACTTCAGTACGTACGTCGATTGGGGAAACCCCTTACTCCCTGGTGTATGGTATGGAAGCAGTCCTACCTGTTGAAGTGGAGATTCCTTCTCTAAGAGTCCTGTTGGATGTCAAGTTAGACGAAGCCGAATGGATTCCGACAAGGTTCAATGAGTTGAGTCTTATCAAAGAGAAGCGAATGGCAGCCATTTGTCATGGGCAGTTGTATCAGAGTCGGATGAAGAGAGCCTTTGATCAGAAAGTGCGTCCTCGTTGTTTCCAAGTCGGAGATTTAGTGTTGAAAAGGATCCTTCCTCCTCAGACAGATCACAGGGGCAAGTGGACTCCTAACTATGATGGACCGTATATTGTCACCAAGGTTTTTGATGGTAGCGCCTTAATGCTTGCAACTATGGATGGTGAAAACTTCACTTCCCCTGTGAACTCAGACGCAGTTAAAAAATACTTCGCATAAAATAGACCCGCTGGACAGTAAAAAGAATAGTCCAGGCAAAAATGGGCATCCCGACGAACCAAGAAAATGAAAAGGTTCGGGCAAAAATTAGGGATTAAAAATGAAAAGATCGTACACCCGGTAAGTTGAAAACCTGAAAAGGCAACTTAGGCAAAACTGGGTATCCCGGTGGATTGAAAACCCGAAAAGGGCGATCCAGGCAAAAGTTAGGGATTAAGCGAATGACTGCGTTCTGAGTTAGTTCTGAATCTCATCTCATGTCGATGACTGGAAATTTTCGAAAGGTAGGAAACAATCCAATCACCTTTTCAGAAGGCTGATCATCTGGAGGATCTTGAAGACGGGCAAGTCATAGCAGAATTGGAACCCAATAGAAATCCATTTCACATTGCCATTAGATTAATTTCTGTTTTTATCTTTTGTGCGATTACCTCTTTCCAGGGATTGCTTCTTGATGTAAATGCCTATTCAGAGGCCATTCAATCAATAAAATCATGTTATTCAGCATATCTCTGTTTTCATTTTCCTTTTACTGGTTTGTTTGTAAAAATGACGTCCGAATTTTTGATAAACATTGCATCATGACACATAAGGGCTTTACAGGTACATGCTTAATAAACATTTAAAATTGCTGTAAATTTTAAGTGCTTTGGATCGTCTATTCAGAACTGATACCCTCGGGGCATTTCCTTAAAATCCCCTGCAGATGATCGTGAATATCTTCCCCAGTGAAGTCGCCAACAGACGAATCCGGTGTCTTATCCCTGCAGAGCTGATCAGAGTGTTGGATTCTTCAATCCCCAGCAGGTTCTCACCACTGTACTTCCCCAAGCGTTTGTTTCAGGACATACACTCCCCAGTAGAGTTGACAGTGCCAGACTGTATCTTCCCAGCAGAAGTGGCTGCTCCTTAGAGTTCGAGGCCAGATCGATAATCCCAATGCCATATCCATGGTTTCTTTCCTTGAACGAGAACCTCAGTACCGTATCAGTGTTTGCTTCCCCTGCTGATTCATCTCTCGCAGATCGTGGTTTCCAAAACCACTATCGCTTTCCCCAACAGCAGGTTTTCAGCGTCGTTCTCTCCCCAGTCAGAATCTCGGCATTTCATCATTGCTAGAACACCGTGTGGCAGGTCATTTCCCCACATATTTCTTTGTGCTGTGCATCTCCAGCAGCCTTGCTAGAGCCCAAAGGATGGTGATTATTTCCCCAGCAGATCCCCTTGCCTCAGCTTGGCATTCTACCCAGCATTTCGCATCCCTGCATGTAGAATCATGTTGCATTGCATTCTCCCAAATCGCGTAGCATTTCCATTTTCATGTAGCATTACGCCATTGAAAAATTCAAACATACGCATGTAAGCATAAAACATTCTCGGTATCCCAAGTGATAAGCTAGAAGTTGTTTCCAGTACTCAGAATGAAGATTGTTCATGACTTACCTTTATCCCCAACAAGTGTCATTGGCCCATGCGCCGCCTCTATTATCGTTCCCTATTTCTGCCGATGCCGACAGGCATGAAGTTTTCCGGTATCCAGACCGAAGTGACATTCAGGCCAGTGTTTCGGTATCCAGACCGAAGTGGCGTTCAGGCCAGTGTTCCGGTATCCAGACCGAAGTGGCATTCAGGCCAGTGTTCCGGTATTCAGACCGAAGTGGCGTTCAGGCCAATTTTCCGGTATTCAGACCGAAGTGGCGTTCAGGCCAATTTTCCGATGTTCAGATCGAAGAAGTTTCCGACGTTCAGGTCGACGCAACTTGTGGCATTCAGGCCAATTTTCCGATGTTCAGATCGAAGAAGTTTCTGACGTTCAGGTCGACGTAACTTGTGGCATTCAGGCCAATTTTCCGGTATTCAGACCGAAGTGGCGTTCAGGCCAATTTTCCGATGTTCAGATCGAAGAAGTTTCCGACGTTCAGGTCGACGCAACTTGTGGCATTCAGGCCAATTTTCCGATGTTCAGATCGAAGAAGTTTCCGACGTTCAGGTCGACGCAACTTGTGGCATTCAGGCCAATTTTCCGATGTTCAGATCAAAGAAGTTTCCGACGTTCAGGTCGACGCAACTTGTGGCATTCAGGCCAGCCTCTCGGTGTTCAGACCGATATTAATAATCTCATATCTCCCGATGTTCAGATCGAAGTCCTTTCCAGTATTCAGACTGATGAGCGGCATTCAGGCCATGGTTATTTCTGTGTTACCATTTATTTTGGTATCCAAGTTAACATTCTTTTTTGGTATTCAGACTGACTCTCACCGTACCAGACGGATCCTTCTTTCAAGACCACCTCTTTGCCGATTCTGACAGGCATTGTTACTTCACTTCACTTCAGTGCAAATTTTTGGGCTTTTATTATATTCAATCCCTTGATACCTCGAAAGTACGAAAGCCGCTGCCATCTTCTTTCCGGGTCTCCAGTTGATTGAATAGGGGCAGCTGTAACACCCCAAAATTTGCCCTCCTCATTCATGCATTCACTTTTTAGGTCATTTAGCATTTCATACCACATTGCATCATGTCAATCGGAATTAGCTCCAAGAAGCTCGGACATCATCCAGGACACTTTGCAGGTTCTATTTAGATGGTCAGTCCACACAAGGAAAATACTTGAGGTACTACCAACAGGTCCAAATGGGGCCTATTCACCGTGCGAATCGCCAGGCTGGAAGAAGCAAGAATCTGCTACTGAGCTATCATGCTCGCTAGGCGAGCAGATGCTTCGCCTCACGAAAAAGTACTGCCATGCTCGCTAGGCGAGCAGATACTTCGCTAGGCGAAAGGCGCGTATTGCAGAACATAACATAAAAGTTTTGGGCTTGAGCTGTCCTCATTCAAAGCCCACAAGCTGCGAAATTTAGTCTATAAATACTAGAGTGGTCAATGAAATAAGGGGTGAACACTGGCTGAACCGAAAAGACCAGAGACTGGAGAAAGAGTCCTAGGAACTACTCTGCAGCAACCTTCAAGCAGCTCTGAGAAGTTCACTCCGCCTCACACAAACCCTAGTATTACTTTGCAGATCCAGCCGTACCATTCAATCTTAATCAGTCTCTCTCATCAGGTATGCCTTTGTTCCTATTACTTTACGCCTTGAATTTAAATATTATGAACGTATGAGGTAATATCAGGTTTTGCCCACGGGTTCGAATAGGCATGAATGTGTAACAATACCTTGAATGTTTTAATCGTTTTCGTTTATGAGATGGATACCACAGGGTTTCGGATCATAAAGATCGAACTGTTATCAAGGAGGAATCCAAAACCCGCAGGCCTTCGCTAGCCGCTTCGCTAGGAGAGCCTGTAGCGAAGCTTCGCTAAGCCTTCGCTAGGCGAAGCAGTCGCGAACGTGACAGTATTTGCTTTTTGTTCTGTTTTGTTCTAACCTGTCTTGTGCTTCCATGGCATTGTTTTCCCTAGATTTCATCTTGTTTGTCTAACCTTTTGTCGAGTTTTTGTGAGGACTCACATACTTTTGCAGGGATACCATGCGGAGGTTTATTCTGATTACTCGTATTGACTGATTTTCTTTGATGATCTAGCTGGAGAGATCTCAGGGTTGCTAATTCTTTAATTGCTGTAACTTCGGATCTTTATCCGTGTGGTAATTTTTTCCCTTTCTCGTACTTTATCGCTTTCTTAGCTGGAAGACCTCGATAGGAGGCAATGTTTGAGCCCCTTGGTGGCATTTTACTTTAAGATACATGTTTTGTGTGGTGTGATCGCTTCCCCATAGGACACGAGACTTCAGATAGTCTCCCGTTTGCATGCCAATTAAGGTAGCACTGTTCCTTCGCCTAGGACTTCCTTTTTTGCATGCGCGTTCCTACAACGCGAACAAACCCTAAAACCCAAAGCAACATGTTATCTCCTTCTACTACAGGCGAGTAAGTCTCCAAAGGTCGAGCATCCGGTAGAGTGCGTAGTAACGTTGTTTGTCCAAAACCCAATCCATAACCCCGTAGTTAGCCGAACTACGGCTTGCTCTGATTCTCATTCCAGATGAGATACGTAGGCATAAGACACGATGTCTTAACGAGCACACATCCCCTCAACCTATAGGTCAGCCGAGCTACGAAGACTCTGATTCTCATATTCATATGAGATACTATGCAGTGGATGCGACATCCGCGCGAGTCATTTTCATTTAACCCCTTTTTTAGTAAACAACACAAGATAAACTCACACCCTTTAGACAAGAACCACAAAAGTGGATCCCGTAGAGTACTATGGATGCGTAGGGGTGTTAATACCTTCCCTTCGCATAACCGACTCCCGAACCCAAGATTTGGTTGCGAGACCCCGTCTTGTCCTTTCCTTTTTCAGGTTTACTTCGAGCGTTTCCTTTCCCTCCTTTGGGATGAATAACGCACGGTGGCGACTCTTCTGTCATTTTCTTTCGCCGGTTGTTTTTTCGCACACTGTATTTTTCAGGTTGCGACACCATGCCAGCCGGGTTTCCGTGGGGTATGCCTCCTGGTTTTATGCCAGATATTCCAGCTCCTACATTTGCTTCCATGCCGGCATCTAGCCCGGTCCTTGCGATGCCTCCTCCTGTCGTGCATACCACTCCTAGGGTAGACGACACCATCTATCATTCTGAGCCGTCTGAGGGCCCAGATGTTAATGAAAAGATGGAAGCTATGAACGGCCAATTCCTTGAACTTCGCAAGGAATTGAAGACCCTTCGAGGGAAAGATTTGTTTGGCAAGTCTGCTGCTGCACTATGCTTGGTTCCCGGTGTGAAGATACCCGTCAAATTCAAAGTTCCTGACTTTGAGAAGTATAAGGGGAACACCTGCCCGCTCAGTCACCTGGTTATGTATGCCAGGAAAATGTCTACTCAAACAGATAATGATCAGCTGCTGATTCATTCTTTTCAGGATAGTTTGTCTGGTGCAGCTCTTCGGTGGTATATGAGCCTTGATAGCGCAAACATTCGTTCCTTCAACGATCTTGGCGAGGCCTTCGTCAAGCAGTACAAATATAATGTGGATATGGCTCCTGACCGTGATCAACTCAGAGCCATGTCTCAGAAGGACAAAGAGACATTTAAAGAGTACGCCCAGAGGTGGCGAGAGCTGGCAGCTCAGATTACTCCTCCGCTGGAAGAGAAGGAGATGACTAAGATTTTTCTGAAAACTCTTAGTTCATTTTATTATGAGCGGATGGTCGCTAGTGCTCCCTCTGATTTCACCGAGATGGTGAACATGGGGATGCGATTGGAGGAAGGAGTCCGGGAAGGACGGTTATCCAAGGATGAAGGCTCTTCTAAACGATATGGGGCGTTTAAGAAGAAAGATGGGGAGGCACATGCTGTGCAATCCCATGCTAAACCTAGAAGACCCTCTGCCAAGAGGAAGCCTGTGCGTCATGCTGACAACCAGCATCAGGTGGCTCACATAGCACCTGTCTTCAGAGACAGCAATCAGCATAATCAACAACAACCTCAGTATCAACAGCAACATCGCCCACAGCAACAGGCTTACCAGCCTCGTGGCGCCAGTAATCAGGCTAATTTGAATTATGAAAGGAAGAAGATCACTTTCGATCCTATTCCTATGTCATACGCTGAGCTATATCCCTCTTTAATAGAGCAGAAACTGATTACCCCGAGGGATCCTCTGGCTGTGCCTTCTAACCCGCAGTGGTGGTACAAGCCCGACCAGCATTGTGTTTATCATTCCGGTGCTCCCGGTCACAATATAGAAAACTGCTATCCATTGAAGACTAAGGTGCAAGACCTTATGAGATGCGACATCCTGAGCTTTGAGGACTCAGGCCCCAATGTTACGAAGAACCCATTGCCCGAGCATGGGAAGTCGGTTAACATGGTCCAGGGTTGCCCTGGCAAATATAAGGTCAAGTATGTAAGCCATATTCGACAGTCATTGGTCGAGTTGCATCGTCTGCTGTGTGATTACAGTCATATGGAGCACGACCATGACAAATGCCGTATCTGCTCCGTCAACAGGTTGGGTTGCCGCCAAGTGCACAGAGAGCTGCAAGAGCTGCTAGACGAGGGTACCATTGAGATTCTTCAAAACAGAAATGTTGATGAAGATGAACCAGAAGTAAACGTGATTTCTCCTGTGTTCAGAATTCCTGAGCCTGTTGTCATCCATTATGATGGTAGCAAGCCGAAGGTCTCTCCGTCCTTGGTGATCAAGCCTGCAAGCCCTGTGCCTTATTCTTCAGAGAAAGCGTTTCCCTTTCGTTACAGTGCTGTTGCTGTTGAAGATGGGAAAGAAGTACCGTTGCCTTCAACCTCTGTGGTAAATATAGCTGATGTAAGCAGGTTGACCCGTAGTGGTCGTGTGTTTTCTGCACCCCCGAAGCCTCATGTTGTTTCTGATTCTGCTGAGCGTCCGGTTGGGACTGCAGTGAATGTTCCGAATCCGGCACCTGTTGCCAAACCCTCCTCTGTACAAAAGACTCCTGCTTCTTCTGTTGGCCCTAGTGGCATTGTGAATGAAGACTGTGATGAGATGCTGAGGCTCATCAAGAAGAGTGAGTACAACGTTGTAGACCAGCTTCTACAAATGCCGTCCAAGATCTCCGTGCTATCTTTGCTTCTGAATTTAGAACCCCATAGGGAGGCTCTGCAGAAAGTGTTGGATCTGGCTTATGTTGATCACGATGTCACGATTGAACAGTTTGACAGTATAGTTGCAAACATCACTGCTTGCAACACTTTGAGTTTTTGTGACGCTGATCTCCCTGAGGAGGGAAGAGACCACAACATGGCTTTACATATTTCCATGAACTGCAAGACCGACGCCATGTCCAACGTGCTGGTGGACACTAGGTCATCTTTGAATGTATTGCCGAAGACCACTCTTTCGAGATTGTTATATCAGGGGCCTCCCATAAGGCAGAGTGATACTATTGTGAAAGCTTTCGATGGGTCGCGTAAGACCGTGATTGGGGAAGTTGATCTCCCAATCAAGATTGGACCAAGTGATTTCTAAGTTACCTTCCAAGTTATGGATATTCACCCATCTTATAGCTGTCTCCTTGGTAGACCATGGATTCACGAGGCTGGCGCCGTGACATCCACCCTACACCAGAAGCTGAAATTCGTTAAGAATAAGAAATTGGTTGTGGTAGGGGGAGAAAAGGCTCTCCTGGTCAGCCACTTGTCTTCTTTCTCATATATTGATGCTGAGGATGAAGTTGGAACGCCTTTCCAAGCTTTGTCTATTGCTGAGCCAATTGAGAAGAAGTCTCCTTCATTTGCTTCCTATCGTGATGCGAAACTAGCCATTGAATGTGGTGCAGTTGCTGGTTTGGGGAAGATGATTGAGCTTGAAGATAATAAGTCCCGGGCTGGCATTGGCTATTCTTCTGGGGCATTTAATGAGAAAGGGCTGTTCAAGAGTGGAGGTTTCATCCATGCTGACCAAGCTGAGGAAGCTGCTGCTATTCTGGAAGAGGATGCAGAGGATTTGAGCAACTTTGTCATCCGTGGCGGTATCTGCCATAATTGGGTCGCTGTGGATGTTCCTACGGTCATTCATAAGTCAGCGTAATATGTTCACTTTGTTTCAAAACCCTTCTCCCATGCCAAAAGGAGAAGTGATGACATTGTCGGCATCATATATACAATGATATTTCATTCAATTAATGCATTGTTAAACATTTGTTTTTCCATTTGTTTTCACTTTTTGCTTTTTGCACGAAATCGGTGATCACAAAAAACCCTAAAAACAAGAATAAAAGCAATCTTTTCATCTGCATAATGGTTTGCTTGTTTAAATTCTAAAGTTTTTATTAACCAAAATCATTATGCAGGTTGATTCTAAAACCCATTGAACATAATGATCCAACGCCATCTCCCAATTTTGAATTCCCTGTATTTGAAGCAGAGGAAGATGATGTTGAAGGCATTCCTGATGAGATTATCCGTCTCCTTGAGCACGAGGAGAAGATCATTCAGCCGCATCTCGAAGATCTGGAAACAGTCAACTTGGGGTCTGAAGAGTGTGTTCGTATGGTGAAGATTGGGGCACTTCTTGAAGAGTCTGTCAAGAAGGGGTTGATCAGTTTGCTACGAGAATATTCCGATATCTTTGCTTGGTCATATGAAGACATGCCAGGTCTAGATACATATATTGTGCAACATTTCCTGCCTTTGAAGCCTGAGTGCGTGCCTGTGAAGCAGAAGCTCAGAAGAACTCATCCAGATATGGCAGTGAAGATCAAAGAGGAAGTTCAGAAGCAAATTGATGCAGGGTTTCTGGTGACTTCTACATATCCTCTATGGGTGGCCAATATTGTGCCTGTGCCTAAGAAAGACGGAAAAGTCCGTATGTGTGTTGATTACAGAGATTTGAATAAAGCTAGTCCGAAAGATGATTTTCCTCTACCACACATTGATATGTTGGTAGACAATACAACCAAATTCAAAGTCTTTTCGTTTATGGACGGATTTTCCGGATATAATCAAATCAAGATGGCACCCGAGGATATGGAGAAGACAACATTCATCACACCTTGGGGAACGTTCTGTTATCGAGTGATGCCCTTCGGTTTGAAGAACGCCGGAGCCACGTATCAACGAGCTATGACTACCTTATTTCATGATATGATGCACAAGGAGATAGAGGTCTATGTCGATGATATGATTGCTAAGTCCCGAACGGAAGTTGAACATGTTGAGCATTTGTTGAAGCTTTTTCAGCATTTGAGGAAGTTTAGGCTTCGTCTGAATCCGAACAAATGTACATTTGGAGTCCGTTCCGGCAAGTTGTTGGGTTTTATTGTCAGCGAGAGAGGTATTGAGGTTGATCCTGCAAAGTTTAAAGCAATACAAGAAATGCCTGCGCCCAAAACTGAGAAGCAAGTCCGAGGTTTTCTTGGCCGCTTGAACTACATTTCCAGATTTATATCCCACATGACTGCCACATGTGTGCCGATATTCAAGCTCCTCCGTAAAGATCAGTCTCATGATTGGACCGAGGATTGCCAGAAAGCTTTCGACAGTATCAAAGAATATCTGTCTGAACCTCCGATCTTGTCTCCGCCTGTAGAAGGAAGACCTCTGATCATGTATTTGACTGTTCTTGAAGACTCCATGGGTTGTGTACTCGGTCAACAAGATGAATCAGGGAAGAAAGAATCTGCTATCTACTACCTCAGTAAGAAGTTCACTGATTGTGAGTCTCAATACTCTATGCTTGAGAAGACGTGCTGTGCTTTGGCTTGGGCTGCTAAGTGTTTACGCCAGTACATGATAAATCATACAACTTGGTTGATATCCCGAATGGATCCAATCAAGTATATTTTCGAGAAGCCTGCTTTAACTGGGAGGATTGCCCATTGGCAGATGTTGTTGTCTGAGTATGATATCGAGTATCGAGCTCAGAAAGCTATCAAAGGTAGTATCTTGGCTGACCACTTGGCACATCAGCCGATTGAAGATCATCAGTCTATTCAGTACGACTTCCCAGACGAGGAGATTCTGTATTTGAAAATGAAAGATTGTGATGAGCCTACACTTGATGAAGGTCCGGAACCTGGTTCCAGATGGACGATGGTGTTTGATGGTGCTGTGAATCAGTATGGAAATGGAATCGGGGCAATAATCATTACTCCTCATGGCACGCATATTCCTTTTACAGCAAGGCTAACTTTCAAATGCACGAATAATATGGCTGAGTATGAAGCCTGTATTATGGGATTGGAAGAATGTATTAATTTGAGAATCAAGCATCTTGATGTGTATGGTGATTCGGCCCTGGTTGTCAATCAGATCAAGGGAGAATGGGAGACGAATCAGCCTGGTCTCATTCCATACAGAGATTATGCGAGGAGGATTTCAACGTTCTTTACTGAAGTTGACTTTCATCATATTCCTCGAGAGGATAATCGGATGGCAGATGCTCTTGCTATGCTTGCTTCGATGATTGTGGTGAAGTATTGGAATGAAATTCCCAATATTACCGTGATGCGCTTGGATAGACCAGCCCACGTATTTGCAGTGGAAGAAGTGAATGATGACAAGCCTTGGCATTTTGATATCAAGAATTTCCTCCAGAACCAGGTCTACCCGCCTGGGGCATCTGTGAAAGATAGGAAAACTTTAAGAAGGTTGTCAGGCAGTTTCTACCTCAGTGGTGAAGTGCTGCACGAGAAATTTTGATATGGTTTTGCTCAGATGCGTGGATAGACACGAAGCAAACCAGTTGATGACTGAGGTCCATGAGGGTTCATTTGGTACTCATTCCAATGGACATGCCATGGCTAGAAAGATGTTGAGAGCAGGCTACTATTGGCTGACAATGGAGTCTGACTGTTGCAAATATGTGAAGAAATGCCACAAGTGTCAGATTTATGCGGATAAGATTCATATTCCTCCGACACTTCTGAATATGATTTCATCACCATGGACTTTCTCTATGTGGGGAATTGACATGATCGGCATGATTGAACCGAAAGCGTCCAACGGACACAGGTTTATTCTCGTAGCAATTGACTACTTCACCAAATAGGTTGAAGCCGCATCGTATGCAAATGTGACCAGGCAGATGGTCGTGAAGTTTATCAAGAATCAGCTTATATGCCGTTATGGTGTGCCATATAAGATCATTACTGATAATGGATCTAATCTGAACAACAAGATGATGGAAGAGTTGTGCGCTGAGTTCAAGATTGCACACCATAATTCCTCTCCTTACAGACCAAAGATGAATGGGGCTGTTGAAGCTGCTAACAAGAATATCAAGAGGATTATCCAGAAGATGGTTATTACGTACAAAGATTGGCATGAGATGCTGCCATTTGCTTTGCATGGATATCGTACATCTGTCCGCACTTCAACAGGGGCAACCCCTTTCTCTCTTGTTTACGGTATGGAGGTTGTTCTCCCAGTAGAGGTGGAGATCCCATCAATGAGAGTCTTGATGGAAGCCAAGTTGACTGATGCTGAATGGATTCAGAGTCGTTATGACCAACTGAATTTGATTGAAGAGAAGCGATTGACTGCCATGTGTCATGGTCAGTTATATCAGCAGAGAATGAAGAAAGCATTCGATAAGAAGGTCAAGCCTCGTGTGTTCCGAGAAGGTGACCTCGTGCTCAAGAAAGATTTGTCTTTCGCGCCCGATTCCATGGGCAAGTGGACTCCAAACTACGAAGGTCCATATGTTGTTAAGAGAGCCTTTTCAGGCGGTGCTTTGATGCTTACAACAATGGATGGGGAGGATTTCACTCGTCCTGTGAATTCAGATGCAGTCAAGAAATACTTTGCCTAAAAAAGAAAAGAAAAAAAAAGTATGTAAAAGAAAAACAGAATAGCTCGCTAAGTTGAAAACCCGAAAGGGCGGCTTAGGCAAAAATGAGCGTCTCGGTGGAGAACCCGAAAGGGCGATCCAGGCAAAAGTAAGAGACATAAAAAAAAAGAGAATATTTGCATCCCGCTAGATTGAGTACCTCACCCTGGGGCAATCTAGGCAAAAATTAGGGATTTGGCAAGTAACTGCATCCTGACAAGACTTTCTGTTCTGCAGCTGTCTTTTTATCAGGGTTTCTCGATTCGTCGTCAACTGAAGCTTCGAATACATCGAAATTCAAATTGGTAGAGAATGGTCATTATGTTCAATGTAGCCCTCTTCCAATATATATCACTGATTTCAAACTTGTACAGATCTATGGAGTCTTGCCATTCGCAGGCTACCATTCCATCAAATCAATTTGAGCTTTTATCCAATTATTTGCACTCTTATTTGTTTCAATTCAATAAATGTTTTGCATGTTTTAATTGATAAAATGTCATTGTTTTAAACAATACATTTTTTTCAAATTTTGTTTTAAACAAAGTGAACATTCACAATGATAAAAGGATACTTAAGAATTTCTCAGTGCTCTCCCAAGGGTGGCATGATTTCTAACAGGGTAAGACATTTGTTCATATTCCTGGCATTGGTTGTATTCTCTTTCTCCAGATTGTTGTTAGGGTTGTTCCCTAAGCAGAGCTTCTGTGGAGATTTTGTTCCCTAAGCAGAGTGTTTGTTGATGATTCCACAGTCCTCTCCAACAATATTCTCTTCCCAGCATGGGTGCTTTCATTTTGGAAGATTCGGTAGTTGGTGGATTGACATCCCGGTACTTCGTCTGTTTCCTCAGTAAAGTCGCCAGCGGAGATGTTGGCATGATATACTTTATCTATGCTATATCTCCCCATCAGAGTGCTCGTTGAGGTTTTCACCTCTTATCCCTTCAGCAGAGCAGTGATTATTTCCTCCTCGGCAGTCAGTGGTTTCCTCTTTGAAGGTTCAGCAGTTGGTGGTTGATCACCAGTTCTCCTTCTCATCCTCAGATAATTCCCCAGTATATTTGTGGTACGGTGGATTGTGTCTGTGATGTTTCCCTGCAGAAGTTTTGTGATTTCCCTGCAGTATCCCCAACGGAGTTGGTATTCTCAACAGAGTTGCTTTTGCGGCAGTTTCCGCCTGTTGTAAACTTTTGTTCCCTAGTCGGGTTGGTTGATGATCTATCATCCTTAAATTTGGTTGATTTCCTGATGTTTTGATCCCCAGTAGAGTGGCTTATGGCAGAATCTACTTGTGTGATCTATTTTCCCTCAGTGGGCTTATCCCCAATGGAGCGGCTGACAGTATCCCCAGTAGAGTTGCTTGTGCGGCTAGATTCTACTTGTGTGTTATGTTCTCTTCAGCAGTTCTTGCTTGTGCAGTGAACTCTTGTTTCCCAGTTGATACTGAGGATCCCCTGCAGAAATCTCGGGATTTCTCCACTGCCCCAACAGATTTGTCTTTGTGGTAGTTTCTACCTGTTGTGAACTTCTGTTCCCCAGTTGGGTTGATTGATGATCCATCACTCAGAGATTTTGTGATTTCTTTGATATCTCTGATCTTTTGCTTTCCAGCAGATCTTTGCTTTTTAGCATGTAGATCTCCAGCAGATTGGCTTTCCAGTTGGATTTCTTTGGATTTTTTCCTCTGGAAGTGTAGTACCGGGCGTTTGATTCCTGGACCTGTTTGTGTTAGAAATGTTTGTTTTGTCAGCATTCATCAGATATAAGTCACGCATATTCATGCATACTTTCAACATTCAGATATTCATGATTGAATTTTTTGCTATATATCTTTTGTTTGTTGTCTCCTGCTAATGGTGATATAGATCTCTCCAGTAGATCTTCCCAAGCAGATGTCGGGTGTCTAATCTCTCAATATAGAGTCAGCCCCATAAGCAGAAAGTGTCTGTCTTTCCTTCTGCAATTCCCCACTGAGATATATCCTCGTGGATGATGGTTTCTTCCGTTTCCTCCCAACACATATATTGGGATGGATCCTCCTATTGAGTTATATCCTCATTAGGACGAGTCTTGATTCAGTTTGCCTTTTTGGTTTGATCCTGAATTGGCATATTTTTCAACTGTCTCTTGTGCTTCCCTGTGGAATAAGTGAATGAATTGCCCAGTAACCGGCAATAGTTCTTTTTATCCCCAGCGGAGTTTGGGCCTCTACCCAGTAACCGGTAGTTGTAAGTCCTATGTTCCCTTTTCTTGGCGGAATTCGTGGTTATATACCTTTTATTCCTCAGGAGAGTTGTTGGGTTTCTACCTAGTACCCGGTAGTTGTAAATCCTGTATACTGATAACATGAAATAATATCACATTTTTGGACTCGATTTAATTAAATTATATTATTATTCACTTCAATTTATTTCATTTTATTTGATACTACTTGGTATTTTTCCTTCTATTTATCTCAGGTAGCTTATTTGAAGCACAAGTGAAAAAGGAAGAAAAGGAGGTGCAAAAAGAAATGAAGAGAAGCAATTTCACCAAACCAAAGCCCAACCCAAAAGTACTAGCGCTGAGCCTGTGACGAGCGCCACACATGGTGTGACGAGCGTCACGCCCTGCTGCCTTGTGTTACGAGCGTAACACATGGTGTGAGGGACGTCACACCATTCTCCTATATTTTTGGCTTCAGAAGCGCAACAGAGGCACGTTGAAGCCTATTGTTACGCTTGACCCTTGGAAACGTGAAGACCACTTTTACGGAAGGAGTTTTGGAAACCGTTACAAATGGGGATAATATAAATAGAGCCAAGGAGCAAACCCTGCAACTCTCTCTTCTTCGTGCTTTTTTTTTCTCTTCCAGCCGTGCAAGCATACTTTACAGCATTATTTTTTTTTATAGTTTTTACTTTTCTTTGCAATTTTTATTTTCTTTTCCAGTTAATCTTTCAGCACTTAATTAATTTTTCACACAATAGTTTCTACACCGGAAACTATTGTGTATCTTTTACCGGATCTAACCTTACGTTAGACCCTAGGTTTTTTATTCCTTCACTTTTATTTTCCTGTCCTATTGAAGAATTCAAGAACAAATCCAACCGGTCTGTGGTGGAGTGTTCAAGACTCTATTAATTATTCAGGTTCTTTAATTATTGTTTGAATTTATATATGCCCTGCTTTATTGTTTATTTACATTATTTGCCTGAGATGTTTCTATTTAAGCATGATGATTGTTTAGATCTGTTTAGCATGTCTGGCTAATTTATTTAGGTATCGGTATGTAAAGTAAGCGGAATGAAGGAATCAAAACTAAGTTGGCTTAAGTACGTTTAAGAATAAAATCACTCTTTTTATGGTCTCAATTTAGAGGTTTAATACCAAGGTTTTTGTACGAGAGTAAAAGACTAAAGAAGTTAAAATCAATAGAACGAAAGTTTGAGTTTTTAACTGGACAGTGTAAATTGGACATTAATTCTAGATCAGGGCGAAAGCAATTTTTAGAGTTAATTAAATTCTAATCTTTTTCAAAAAGTATTTTTAAAAAGTTAAATATGAGGACGAGAGTTAAGCATTTGAGTTTAATTATATAATCTAAGTCAACAGAGCGAGAGTTTGAGACGAGGGTGTTTAAAAGATTAGTATTTTCTTAAAAAGAGTTTCTATAGATTCTGTTGTTTTCAAAAGGTGATTTTAGACTTAACTAATAAGTGACAGCTACGTTAATACAAAGTCATAGTCTATTCAACAGAGCGAGAGTTTGAGAAAAGACTTTTAATCAATAGTGTCTACTGAAAAGATTTATTTTAAAACCAAGAAACCAACAAAGATTTGATTCCCTAATTACGACGAACTACATACCGATATCCGCTTAATTGATATTTAACCTAGATCTTATTTTAGTTTTAACTTTTCCCCCAAACAATCAAAGTATCATCCGCCTTAGCTTTACGAAGTAACCTTAGAAAACGGTATATCGATTCATAAGTCCCTGTGGGATCGATATCTTTTAAAACTACGCGATAGAACTGTGCACTTGCAGTTTGTATCCCAATTCGACTCATAAAGTCGCGATCAAGTTTTTGGCGCCGTTGCCGGGGACTTTTATTTAGTCGATATCGTAACTCTTCTGTTACGCTGTAGAGACTAAGGCAATTTTTATTTCTTCTTCTTTCGTTGATTTGTATGCCACACACTCGCTCACAAGGCGAGCCGTTTTACTTACGAATCAACGACATCGAACTATATCTCCGAGTCTTACGACGAATTCGGGAATATCGTGCTGCAAACAATCTCCCTCCTATCGAAACTCCCGACCTCAAAAATCTTCTTCCTTCACCGATACCCGAGATGGCAGAACCAGCTCGTTCTCTTCGAGATTACGCTGCTCCATCGTAAGATGAGCCGCATTCGAGTATTGCTCCACCCGCAATCGAAGCAAACAACTTCGAACTTAAGCCTTCGCCGCTACAGGCAGTGCAACAGAATCAATTCTCTGGAAATCCTACCGAGGATCCAAATCTTCATTTATTCGTATTTGTCCAATACGCTGATACTGTTAAAGCTAATGGTGTCACTTCAGAGGCAATTCGACTTCGTCTTTTTCCTTTCTCGTTAAGAGATAAAGCTAGAAGATGGCTTCAGTCTCTTCCTTCCAACTCAGTCACCACATGGAACGAGTTGAAGAAAGTCTTCCTTGCCCGATATTTTCCTCCGAGCAAAACAGCTATGTTGAGAGCCCAGATAAATGGATTTAAACAGAAAGATAACGAGTCTCTTTTCGAAGATGGGAAAGATACAAAAACATGATGAGACTTTGTCCACACCATGGTTTAGAGGACTGGTTAGTGATTCATACCTTCTATAATGGTCTCTTGTACAACATAAGGTTAACAATAGACGCCGCAGTAGGTGGTGCACTTATGGATAAACCTTATGCCGATGCTTATCAACTTATCGAAAGCATGGCCCAAAACCATTATCAGTGGGGAAGCGACCGAGCAATGGTAGAGAAACCTCAAACGAAAAGTGGCATGTACGAGATAAGTAGCCTTGATCATGTTAATGCAAAAGTGGAAGCCCTTGCCCAGAAAATTGAAAGGTTGAATGTATCACCTCCAACCACCGTGGTTGCCGTAACTCAGAATTGCGAAGTCTGTGGAATCCAAGGTCACACTCCTGCAGATTGTCAACTCCTAACAGGAATCCAAGCAGAAACAAGTGAATTATGCCCAAGGAAATCCCTACTCGCACACCTATAACTCAAACTGGAAGAATCATCCTAATTTTTCATATAAGAGTAATAATGCTTTATACGCACTAGGACAAGCTCCAAATCAAGCCCCAACTATACCTCCTGGATATCAAAAGCCGACCCCATCTACACCTAACAATAATGTTCCTAGGAAATCCAACTTGGAAATAATGATGGAGAACTTCATAGCTTCTCAACAGCAAACCAATAAAGATTTCTTAAACCAGAATATACACACTAGCGAACAAATCAAACAACTAGAAAGTAAAGTAGATGCCTTGGCTACCCATAACAAAATGCTGGAAACACAAATATCACAAGTAGCTCAACAACAAGCGCCTACTGCTGCCCCAACTGGTGCATTTCCTGGACAACCCCAACCTAACCCGAAAAGCCACGCTCATGCAATCATACTAAGAAGTGGAACGGAAGTGAAAGGACCAGTAGATTTAAGAACTGAAAACCAAAACTCTAAAAAGTCAACTGAGGAAGAAAGTAAAACTAAGGAAAAGGAAGAGAGTAATAAGGAAACCGTAGAAAAGAAAGAACCTTATGTACCTCCACCACCTTATAAACCACCTATCCCTTACCCTCAAAGGCTTATTAAAACCAAAGATGCGGGCCAATTTAAAAAAATTGTTGACCTACTGAAATAATTAAACGTCACAATTCTGTTTACAGAAGCTATTACGCAGATGCCCTCATATGCTAAGTTCTTAAAAGAAATTCTTTCTAATATAAGGAAACTTGAAGATAGTGAAACTGTTACACTCACTGCTGAATGTAGCGCTATAATCCAGAATATGCCTCCTAAACTTAAAGATCCAGGTAGTTTATCTATACCCTGTCACATAGGAAAATTTGTCATAGATAAAGCCTTATGCGATTTAGGAGCCGGTATTAGTGTTATGCCCTTATCCATATGCAAGAAACTTGAAATGGGAGAATTAAGACCAACTAAAATGTCTGTGCAACTAGCAGATCGTTCTGTTAGATATCCTGTAGGAATTCTTGAAAACGTTCCCGTGCGCATAGGTCAATTCTACATCCCAACCGATTTTATAATTATGGACATTAGAGAAGACGAAGTTACACCCATTATATTGGGAAGACCGTTCTTAGCAACTGCCGGTGCGATCATAGACGTAAAACGAGGACGACTCACTTTCGAAGTAGGAGAAGAGAAAATTGAGTTCATTCTTTCCCAATTTTTGAAAGCACCTGCAATAGAAGATACATGTTACTTCATGGATATCATCGATGAATGCATAAAAGAAACAGAGTTAGAAAATGACAAATTGTCTGACTATCTTGTAGAAGACAAACTCAACCTATGTTTAGCAATAACACCGGATCCTACGCAATGCCTTAAGAAACCAACCCTAGACCTGAAAACACTTCCCAAAAATCTGAGATATGAATTCCTAGACTTAGAACTTGAACGGCTAGTGATAGTTAATGCAGACCTAGGAAAACTCGAAACCAAAAAACTCCTACATATCTTAAGAAAATATCCAACCGCACTAGGGTACAACATCACCGATCTTAAAGGAATAAGTCCTTCTATTTGTATGCACCGCATCATGCTAGAAGAAGACTGTAAAACTTCCAGGGAACATCAGAGGAGACTAAACCCGATCCTGAGTGAGGTAGTAAAGAAGGAAGTAACCAAGTTATTAGAGGCAGGTATCATATATCCTATATCTGATAGCAAATGGGTTAGTCCTGTACACGTAGTACCAAAAAAGGGAGGTATAACAGTTATCGAAAATGAAAAAGGAGAAACTATAACCAAACGAATCGAATCGGGATGGAGAATGTGCATTGACTATAGGAAATTAAACAAAGCAACCCGAAAAGATCATTTCCCTTTACCATTCATTGACCAGATGTTAGAACGATTAGCAAAACATTCTCATTTCTGCTATCTAGACGGTTACTCAGGCTTCTTTCAAATACCAATTCATCCTGATGACCAAGAAAAGACAACATTCATGTGTCCTTTTTGGCACTTTCGCTTATAGACGAATGTCGTTTGGCTTGTGCAATGCTCCCGCAACCTTCCAAAGGTGCATGATGGCAATATTCGCCGATTTTCTCGAAAATATCATGGAAGTATTTATGGATGACTTTTCCGTATACGGACAAAGCTTTGAAGAATGTCTTGAAAACCTAGAAAGAGTTCTAGAACGATGTGTAAAAGTAAACCTAGTACTTAACTGGGAAAAATGTCACTTTATGGTACAAGAAGGAATTGTTTTAGGACATATCATATCAAATAGAGGAATTGAAGTAGACAAAGCCAAAATAGAGGTAATCGAAAACCTTCAACCTCCGAAAACTGTGAGATAAGTACAAAGCTTCCTAGGACATGCCGGTTTTTACCGACGGTTCATTAAAGACTTCTCTAAAATAACTAAACCTTTAACCGGACTATTGATGAAAGATGCTGAATTCATCTTCGACAATAAATGTTTAGAAGCATTTCAAACGCTTAAACAAGCATTGATCTCCGCGCCCATAATGTAGACACCAGATTGGAACGAACCATTCGAAATAATGTGTGATGCCAGTGATTACGCTGTGGGCGCTGTTTTAGGACAACGAAAGGATAAAAAGCTTCACGTCATATATTACGCAAGTAGAACTCTAGATGAAGCACAAATGAATTACGCCACAACCGAGAAAGAACTCTTAGCAGTAGTGTTTGCACTAGATAAGTTTCATTCTTACTTGGTCGGAGCTAAAATAATCGTTTTCACCGACCACGCTGCTATCAAGTACCTCTTAACAAAAAAGGATGCCAAACCTAGACTCCTAAGGTGGATCCTGTTGCTACAAGAGTTCGATTTGGAATCAAAGACAAGAAGGGAACTGAAAACGTAGTAGCAGATCACCTCTCTAGACTCAAAAACCTTGAACCAGAAAGAACATCGATCAACGATGATTTCTCGTACGATAAACTTATAGCTACTTTGGAAGAAAATAAAGCTGATAAACAGGTAGAAACCACCTTAGCTATATGTGTTACACCATGGTACGCTGATCTCGTCAATTATTTAGCTGCCGGAATAGTTCCACCTAATTTATCCTACCAGCAAAAGAAACGATTCTTCTATGACATAAAACACTATTACTGGGATGACCCGTTACTTTTCAAAAGAGGCCCCGATGGTATTTTTCGTCGGTGTATACCTGAAGAAGAGGTAGAAAATATAATCCAACACTGTCACTCCGCTCCTTATGGTGGACATGCAAGTACATCCAAGACCTGTTCCAAAATCCTACAAGTCGGTCTTTATTGGCCAAACATATGGAAGGATGTGCATGCGGCTATCAAGAAATATGATAGATGTCAACGCACAGGAAACATATCTAGACGTGACGAGATGCCACAAAAGGGCATCTTGGAAGTAGAAATTTTCGACGTGTGGGGGATAGATTTCATGGGACCTTTTCCACCTTCTCTCGATACCAAGTACATACTCGTAGCGGTTGACTACGTATCAAAATGGATCGAAGCTATAGCTTCTCCAACAAACGACACACGAGTAGTAACTAGACTCTTTAAGAATATAATATTTCCAAGATTTGGTGTCCCAAGAATAGTAGTCAGTGATGGTGGATCGCATTTCATATCCAAGGTACTCGAAAAAATTACTGTTTAAGTATGGCGTAAGGCATAGAGTAGCAACCCCTTACCACCCTCAAACCAGTGGGCAAGTGGAAGTGTCCAACAGAGAAATCAAACGAATATTAGAAAAAACAGTCGCCACCTCAAGGAAAGACTGGTCATTGAAACTACCAGAAGCTTTATGGGCATATCGAACCGCTTACAAAACTCCCATAGGGACAACCTCATTTAAGCTTATTTATGGAAAATCCTGCCACCTCCCGGTAGAATTAGAACATAAGGCCTACTGGGCTATTAAAAATCTAAATTTAAACTATAAGGCCGCCGGTGAAAAGCGAATCCTTGACATAAACGAATTAGAGGAACTCAAACGAGACGCTTACGAAAATGCCAGAGTCTACAAAGAAAGAACAAAACAATGGCATGACAAGCGCATATCAAGGAAAATCTTCAAACAAGGCGATACAGTCCTGTTATTCAACTCTAGGCTAAAGTTATTTCCGGGAAAACTACGATCTAGATGGTCAGGTCCTTTCCAAGTCACCAATGTTTTTCCCAGTGGAGCGGTGGAAACTAAAGGAAAATCCATTGAACCGTTTATCGTAAACGGGCAGCGTCTAAAACATTATCATCATACAGAGAACCTTGAAGATTCACAAGTCCTGCACTTAGACGTAGTGCCCCAAAATTTTATAGATTGATATTTGATAGTGTTTATGTCGAGCTTGCGACATTAAACAAAGCGCTTAGTGGGAGACAACCCACAAATTTTCTTTATCTTTATTATTTCTTTAATTATTCTTCTAAATTTTATTTAGTATTCATTCTTAATTTATTTTAACTCATAAAATTCTTATTCCCTTCTTCTTTCGGCATTTGGCCAAATCCTGACTAAAACTCTTGTTTTCCTTTTCTCTAGCTAACACTAACCTGATGGGACAAATTGATCGTATGAGTATCAAATTCAGAGGGAAAGCTCAAAAACAAAGGTTTGAGGAACTAGCAGAGAGAGAGATGCTACCTAGTTTGTATGCTGATGATTGGGCAAGGACTTCCCTTGGACTAAGAGAGAGTGTCTTGTATTTGTTGAGTCAAATAGGGTGGGAAACCACTCCTATCCGTAGACAATTTGTCACTTACCGGAGACTGACTCTAGAATTCCTTAGTTCTCTGATCTATCTACCCAGCCATGGAAAAGGAATAAGCAGAGGTTACATCCAGTTCAGAATGTTCAACATGGAGTATCAATTTAACATCCAAGACTTTACCAACCTTTTAGGTTTCCCTACCTCTTTTGATACATTCACAGTGAGCCAAGAAGAACTTTTTGAATACAGAGAACTTGAACACTTTTGGGGAAGCTTGACTGGAAATGACGATCCCAAGGAACATGAGTTTCTTTCTGGAAACATACATAACCCGACATTTCGTTATTTCCATAAGATCCTGGCCCACACCTTATTTGGGAAGAAGTCAAACAGTACCTCAGTTTCACGTGATGAACTCTTCATCGTATTTTGTGCTTCCCAGAACCGTCCAGTAAACGGTGCCACTTTTATGTTGGCAAATTTTGACCACCTTATCCAAGATGAACGAGCACCAATTCAAATAGGCGGCTTGATAACCATGATTGGTAATGCTATCGGACTACGTCAACCTATGCTTGACTTAAGCCCTTTCTGTGGCATTGTGACTATGAGTATACCCTTCCTCTTCAACACTATGTTTATAGCAAACCTAGGGTCTGAAGAGTTTGAGCTTATAATTAACAACCAAGTTCTTTGCCTATTCACCTTGCCTAGTCCAAGGACTAGTGTTCATAACCGCAATAACTGGCTCTACAACCTGAACGGAATACCCTCTCCTGCTAGACCTACTGAATCCATCCAGGACTATGAGATTTGTGACGACCAGATCCCTTATACTGAATCTGACCCTCAGACACCATCTGGTTATTATGATATTGATCCTCCTCCTCAACCTGTCCCGACCGAAGAATCGGCAATACCCGATCTTAGACATCATATGCCCGAAGCTAATTATAACACCACCATTCAGGCTTTGATGTCAAAACAGGACGCCCTGAGAGAAGAGTTAGCTAACATGGGACAAGAATTTCTGGGATACATGAACAGTATGACAAATCAGTTCCACGAGTTGCTAAACCGTGTTAACTCCTTTGCTCCTCCGGCCAGAGATTATGCAGATGGATAGAAGTTTTTTATTTAGTTACTTAGTTTTAGTTTAGGTTATTCATTAATTTTGTTTCAAATTATTTTAGTATTTGTTTTTCTTTCGCATGTTTGCTTTTGTCTTCCAATGTTACATTATGATTATTTTATGAAGCTATTGATTTACTTTACTTTATTATGACCTATGCAAATATCTATCAATAATGCTCTCTACTGTTGCCACCTACATGACTTATTAAAGATATATATATATATATATATATATATATATATATATATATATATATATATATATATATATATATATATATATATATATATGTATATATATATATTATGAAAGTAGAATAGCATGCAAGGCAATTTAAAAGTATCACAATAGCAAAATAAAATAAACATATGCATAACAAAATAACAACAATAAAATTTAATGATAAAAACAAGGTACGCTGCAAGAATAACTGTGTGACGAGCGTCACACAATCCATTACGGTCGTCACACCAAGTGCATGTGACGCCCGTGACACCCCTGTCACGAGCGTGACACCTACAGGCTATGTGAACGTTACCACCCGTTGGAGAGACGACCGTTACACCACCCACTTTTTACCTTCCCCATTTATTCACATTTACCCACATTTATTTACTTTTCAACCACTCCCTTTCCAACTTCCAAATTTTTTCCTATAAATACCCACCATACCTTTCTTCATACACCACAAACCATTCTATAAAATCAATTTCATTTCCCTTCTCTACCTATTACCTATTTCAAACCACTTATCGGTATGGCGGGAAACCAAGATTTCGGAAATATTATCTTCCGATCCGAAGATGAAAATTATTAAAGGGAGCAGTACGAGCGTTTCCAACAGCGAGGCGTCCAATCCACCAGGTATCCGGATTTACCTTATTTACAAGAATTAGGATTACTTCAAGGTATAGAATGGATGCTCCGCCTTGCTGATTTAACCTTTCTTTGAATCATTATCAACCTACCTACCCCACTCTCACCTTAGAATTTTTAAGTTCTTATTCGTACAACACTCCTACCGGTGAAGACGAGTACTTAACCGGTACCGCAACCTTCCGCATGTTCAACACCGAGTACTCCCTATCCCAAAACCAATTGAGCACCATGCTACAATTCCCTGTAGACGGTTAAGTCCACCCTAGGATACCTCCGAACTCCCAGTGGCATATAAACGCCTTCGACCTCTTTAGAAAAATTTCCGGTGTGGAAACCAACAATTGGGATGTATTACTTGCTTCGCATATACATAACCCAACCATCCGGTACTTCATCCGCATCCTGCAAAACACTATTTTTGGTCGACCGAACAACAGCAAAGTCAATGCCAAGGAATTATTTTTCCTCCACTGCGTCTTTGCAGCAGATACACAGGTAAACGCTGCCTCCTTCCTATTTCATCATATCCGCACCCTATGTGCTAGAGGCCGTCAACCTTTTGTAATTGGTGGATTAATCACCACCATAGCACTTGGCTTAAATCTTGGGGATCGACTTCAGAATTTACAATCTCTCCCACCCCTATTGATGGATATAAGCTACTGTCGGTCCAGCCGCCTAATCAAAAACAGGGTAGGCGGAGGGTATTACCTTATGGTGAACAACCAGGAAGTCCCAAGTGTCGTTTTACCTAACATTGCCCTAACAGATGTCACCAATCCCAACCGCCACATCTATGATCTGAATGCTCCCGAAGCTACGAACCTACACAAGCAAACCCGCCTTCAGACGAGTTTGCAGAAATGGAGCAAGGTGATCAGGTTCCTGCCCAACAATCAGTCCCGCTCAACCCTTCCGATAATGCAGCTGGTCCGTCCTCACGACGTCGTCGACGAAGAAGGCCAGCAACTAGCGACGACATTATGGATGCTATCGATGGTATGCAAGCGCAGAATCTCGAAGTGATGCAGATGATGCGCCAGATGCAACAACAACAGGAAGCGCGGAATGCAATAACCGATCAGCGGTTCGCTGAGTTGCTCAGCAGGTTTGACGACTTAGAAGTACGTCAACGATCACCAGGTCCAAGAACCAGAGGCGGCAGGCAGCATTGATTTTGTTTTCCTTTTCTTTTTCTATTTCTTTTGTTTTCTTTGAAACATTGGGGACAATGTTTCATTTAAGTGTGGGGGGGAAAACCTTGTTCTTTAAATCTTCCCTTTTCTAGTATGTTATCTTTCCCTTTTCATTGTTATTTCCTTTTCTTATGAATTTATATATATATAAAAAAAATTAATTATAATATATATTTATTCTAAATTAAGTCCCTAGTGTGAGAAAATTTCTATTATCTATTCCCTCAAATTTTCATGAGCCATAACAAAAATTTAACACAATCAATAAATATAAAGGTTTCTTATTTTACAAAACTTGAGTGAAATCAAGACAAATTATTACCATACCAACGCTCTAAATAAACCTCAACATGTTAGATCAGAAAAGTACCTATTATACCAATCCCTTGAACTTTTAATTTTATAGTAACCCCGAGTAGTTTATACAAGAAGTCAGCACCATCTTAATAGCAAACTACGTGGAGGGCCGATGAATATAAGTGAATGATTCCCAAAATAAAAAATATATATCAGGAAATGCACTAACTAAGTTAGGTGATCCTTACCAGATCATTTAATCTAAAGGCTGCATATCATACAAAAGCATAATACGAAAGATCCATTATGAGTTGGTTCAGCAGGTATCTGGTGCTGAACTTGGTAGGGCGGACTACGGTTCGATCCCCCGCAATTTGCAATGGACCGAGAAACGAAGTTATCCGACTAATGTACCAGAGCTTCAAGCTAAAAAGGGGATCAGAATCACTAACCGGTCACTCCACTATGTGCGCGAAACGATAAAGGGCTTAATGTGATTTCGCTAGAATGAAAACGGGTGAAATAAGAGTAAAAGAACTAGGCTGGTTATAATAGCATGACTCGAACTGGTTTGCATGAGGTAAGGTTATCAGATGTTGTAACGGTAGTTCTTGATGTCAAGATTAGACTCAGGTTATTTCTATACAAGGTTTACCTGCAACCTAGTACGAATTGATGTGTGTTTTGAAATTTCATTTGGCTAAATTTTTAAAAACGATTTCTATACTGTATCTTGCTTGAGGACAAGCAAAGATCTAAGTATGGGGGAGTTTGATAACATGAAATAATATCACATTTTTGGACTCGATTTAATTAAATTATATTATTATTCACTTCAATTTATTTCATTTTATTCGATACTACTTGGTATTTTTCCTTCTATTTATCTCAAGTAGCTTAAGCACAAGTGAAAAAGGAAGAAAAGGAGGTGCAAAAAGAAATGAAGAGAAGCAATTTCACCAAACCAAAGCCCAGCCCAAAAGTACTAGCGCTGAGCCTGTGACGAGCGCCACACATGGTGTGACGAGCGTCACGCCCTGCTGCCTTGTGTTACGAGCGTAACACATGGTGTGACGGATGTCACACCATTCTCCTATATTTTTGGCTTCAGAAGCGCAACAGAGGCACGTTGAAGCCTATTGTTACGCTTGACCCTTGGAAACGTGAAGACCACTTTTACGGAAGGAGTTTTGGAAACCGTTACAAATGGGGATAATATAAACAGAGCCAAGTGTCGCAACCTGAAAAATACAGTACGCGAAAAAACAACCGGCGAAAGAAAATGACAGAAGAGTCACCACCGTGCGTTATTTATCCCAATGGAGGGAAAGGAAACGCTCGAAGTAAACCTGAAAAAGGAAAGGACAAGACGGGGTCTCGCAACCAAATCTTGGGTTCGGGAGTCGGTTATGCGAAGGGAAGGTACTAGCACCCCTACACATCCGTTGTACTCTACGGGATCCACTTTTGTAGTTCTTGTCTAAAGGGTGTGGGTTTATCTTGTGCTGTTTGCCAAAAAAAAAAGGGTTAAATGAAAATGACTCGCGCGGATGTCGCATCCACTGCATACGTATCTCATCTGAATATGAGAATCAGAGTCTTCGTAGCTCGGCTACCTATGGGTTAGGGGGATGTGTGCTCGCTAAGACATCGCGTCTTATGCCTACGTATCTCATCTGGCCTGAGAATCAGAGCAAAACGTAGTTCGACTAACTATGGGGTTATGGATTGGGTTTTGGACGAACGACGTCACTACGCAATCTACCGGATGCTCGACCTTGGGAGACTTACTCGCCTGTAGTAGAAGGAGTTAACGTGTTGCTTTGGGTTTTAGGGTTTGGGATGCTCAAGGGCAAAAAGTCAGTCCTTGATGAAGGAACCGCGCTACCTGCAGGGATACGAACACATACAAAACAAACATGTATAAAGTAAATGTGCCAACAAGGGGCTCAGAAGTAAATAAAAAAAAGAAAACAAATGCCTCCTATCGAGGTCTTCCAGCTAAGAAAGCGATAAAATGCGGAAAAGAGGTAAAAGTACCACACGGATGAAGATCCGAAGTAACAGCAATTAAAGGAGTAAGAAACCCAGGGACCTCCCAAGCTAATGCCATCAAAGAAAAGTGAGTCAGTACAGGTAATCGGAATGAACCTCCAGGGGGTATCCCACAAATAAAGTGGGAAAACCACGCAAACCATCTCTGCAAGAGTCTCTGAGCCCTCACAAAAACTCAACAAAAGGGTTAGTGAAACACGATAAGCATTTTTTTCATGAATAACAGTATGGTTTCAGAAACCTCAAACCCTGTGGCATACACTTCAAAAATCATGTGATTAAACATTCAAGGCATAGGTTTCACCCATTCATAATACATCACACGTTTAAAACATTCAAATTGAAGGCGTAAAATAATGGGAATAAGGCAAACCTGATTGGAGAGCTTGATTGAAATTGAGTTGCACCCGTGAGGCCCTTCAGGGTTTAGAGGCTGCTCTGAGTTCTCTGTCAGGTTTCTCTTCAGGTTTTGTCTAGGGTTTTGTTCCAAGGAAACCTCAGAGTATTTTGCTTCTCTTCCTTTTTCTCAAGTGAAGCCTTGGTATTTATAGACTGAATTTCATGGTTTTGTGGGCTCAAATGAGAGAGACCCAAGTCCAAAATTTTTTATTATATTTTATTTATTTATTATTATTATTTTTATTTATTTATTTTTTTTGTAAAAAAATAGTTTTTTTTTTCCGAATCTAATTCTGATTGACATGATGAAATGCAATATGAAATGAATGCATGAATGAGGAGGGCAAATTTTGGGGTGTTACAGCTGCCCCTATTCAATCATCAGCTAAACCGAGTAGGATGAAAGCGAACAACTTATCAGACAAACGGGGTGAGCTGTGATTGAATACCAAAGATAGACCGAAAATTTGCGCTCCGAGAACACCACAAAAACGCGGAAATACACCGCGCTGTTTATTTTTCTTCCGAACCTCTGGCTTAATCTGGAGTTTCGATCCTCTGGCTGGATATTAATTTTGATCCTCGGGCTGGATACGATTTTGATCTTCTGGCTAGATCTTCTTCGATCTTCTGGCTAGATCTCCTTCGTTTCGATTCTCTGGCTGAATCTATTTCCTTTGATTCTCTGGCTGAATCTACTTCGATCTTCTGGCTAGATCTGAATTGTTTCGATTCTCTGGCTGAATCTATTTCCGGTCTTCGGGCTAGACCTGACTTCGATCTTCTGGCTAGATCTTCTTCGATCTTCTGGCTAGATCTCCTTTGTTTCTATTCTCTGGCTGAATCTATTTCCTTTGATTCTCTGGCTGAATCTACTTCGATCTTCTGGCTAGATCTGAATTGTTTCGATTCTCTGGCCGTATCTATTTCGATCTTCTGGCTAGATCTGGATTATTTTGATGATAAATTCCCATCATTAGGATCCCGCATCTGAGGCATGCGCTGGTTGACCCTCTTTTGAAATCTACACCCAACTTTCATATTAGATATGCAGCTTCGAGCATATTCCACTTTTGGGCTTCGTACATATTCTTCGGGCTAGAACATGTTGTAACGACTCCTCAATTAGACTTGCTGGGGAAATAAAGCTTGTAGGCGACTTCACTGGGGAATCTTCGAAATGACCCTCAGGCTGGATCACTGGAACACGATTCTCAGGCTGAATCTTCGAAATGACCCTCAGGCTGGATCACTCACGCTTGATCCTCTGGCTGGATCTCATGACCTTGGTTGTAAAGTAATTCTTCAGTCTGCTTGGAAGAACCTGTTTATCAGCTTATGTGTATGCTTGATATGATATGCATGCAAATGCAAATGTTATGCATGGTGTAAAAAGAAATCTGCTTGGGGAAGCAAACTCCGGTAGGGAACAGATCGCTGTATCAATCCTTGAATGCTCTGTGGGGAATGATCTGTCTGCCGGGACCAATGAGCCACCAAAAATAAATTGGCTGCTTGAAAAGTTGACCTTGCGGGGGGAGTATCAACTATGGAAACTTTGTTCGGCGAGGCTCTGTGAGGAGAGTCTGTGGGGAAAACACTTCCTGGGGAAATGTCGTAGGAAACGACCTTTGCTGGGGATATGAACTTGCTAATCGTCCTCAAGCTGGGGATTAGAACAAATCTGTTAGAAATAATCTGCTGGGGATGAGATGAACACTGGGAACACCACCCTCTTGTCCGTTGGGTATGCAACCACTCCGCTGTTGCTAGGAAGATACAGTCTGACACTGTCAACTCCACTGGGGATATATAGTCTGGATACTGTCAACTCTGCTGGGGATAAACAGTCTGGATACTGTCAACTCTGTTGGGGAACATGCTCTGCTGAGGAGAGACTTTGTCAACCGCTTGGGGATGAGGATTCATGACTTGGCATCCGGTTCCTGTGACCTGCAACCAAAAATACACGTATGCCTCGGGGGAATTACTCGGTTTGAATTCACCGTTCGGGATTAAGCACATTCAAAGCAATTTTAAATGTTTTCCTGTGCAAATCATCTGCAAAAGCCACCATTATGTTCATATGCAATATGTTTTATCAAAAATTCGGACATTTTTGCAAACAAACTGATAAATAAAAAATAAAGAGGCTCTTTAACTGAATTATTCGACTCTTAATGGGGAGAAAATTTGTGCCAGGAATAGGCGAGGGTATCAGGAAGCTGATCCCTGAAAAGAGGTGATCGCTATAAAAAGAGAACTATCCTAATGACAACGGGGATACGGGGTCCCACTGAGTTTCGACTCTTCTATGACTCGTATGTCCTCAAGACGCTCTGCTCATCTTGCTTTCTGAAGTGGATGATTAGTCGATCTTTAACCTTCGAAGATTGCCGGATTGAATGAAACGGTGATATAACATTGATGAACTCAGATCACAGTCATTCGCTTAATCCCTAACTTTTGCCTGGATCGCCCCCTTTTCGGGTTTTCAATCCATCGGGATACCCATTTTTGCCTGAGCCGCCCTTTTGGGTTTTCGACTCACCGGGTGTACTCTTTTTTTATATCCCTAATTTTTGGCCGAACCTCTTTATTCTTTTTTTTTGGTTCGTCGGGATGCCCTTTTTTTGCCTGGACTATTCTTTTTATTGTCCAGCGGGTCTATTTTGTGCAAAGTATTTTTTTTTAACTGCGTCTGAGTTAATAGGGGACGGGAATCCTTCGCCATCCATGGTTGTTAGCATCAAAACTCCGCCATAGAAAATCCTTTTAACCACGTACGGACGCTCATAGTTCGGTGTCCATTTGCCCCTGTGATCTGTGTTGGGAGGAAGAAATATTTTGAGTACCAATTCACCGACTTGATACCCCCGAGGGCGCACTTTCTGACCAAATGCTTTCTTCATTCGTCTCTGACCGAGATACGTCAATTCTGGGTACGTAGTTCCAGCATAGCACCATTTCCCGTTGGTTTGATTGATGACTAAAGTTGAATCCCCGTATACATCCAGGGTTTTAATCTGTATATTGACGGCTTCCTCAAGTCTTAGGATACAAGCTTCGTATTCGACTTCATTGTTGGTGCAGGGAAAAGTTATTCTGGCACCAAATGGCACATGAACCCCCTTCCGGTGTGATCAACACTATACCAACTCCGCGACCATTGACGTGGACCGCCCCATCAAACATCATAACCCATTTGGATTCAGGGTCAGGCCCCTCCTCCGGGAGTGGTTCCTCGCAATCTTTCGATTTGAGAAACATGATGTCTTCATCAGGAAAGTCGAACCTCATAGGTTGGTAATCATCAATCGGTTTCTCTGCAAGATAGTCTGACAAGACACTTCCCTTTTTGTGAAGTGTATTGGATGTCATACTCTGTCAGTATCATTTGTCACCTAGTAACCTTTCCGGTAAGTGATGGCTTTTCAAAAATATACTTGACTGGATCCATTTTTGATATCAATAGATTCGTGTGAGTCAACATCTACTGTCTTAGTCGGCGAGCAGCCCATGCCAAAGCGCGACAAGTTTTCTCGAGCAATGAGTATCTTTGTTCACAGTCGGTAAACTTTTGCTAAGGTAGTATATTGCATGCTCCTTTCGACCTGACTCGTCATGCTGACCGAGCACACAACCCATTGACCTTTCTAACACAGTCAAGTACATGATTAACAGTCTTTCCTCTCGGCCTGTAGACTGGCCCCGATCTTGATCTCTTTCTTGTCGTCTTCGATACCAACGTTGATGGTCTCAACCACCTCCTGATATGGTGTAATAGCTCGGTCCTCCTGTTTCAACAATCTGGCTAACCCTTCAGGCAATTCACAATCTTCCTCAGCCCCTTCTTCGGCTTGATAGATAGGATTGTCGAAGTCATACTTGGCCATAGCAGTGTCGTTAGCAGTGAGATCCGAGTGGTCGGCTCTGCATGATGGAGGATCATGCTTTACCTTAGAATGAGAGATTTTTTTTTTGAAAGAAAGGAAAAACGAAAAAAGAAACATTGCCATTTTTTTTGTAAAAAGTAAAAAAACTGAAAGAAAGAGAACACAAAATTGTTTGCAAAAGCCGTCCTTTATTGATGATAAAAATAATTGCGAAACGTAACTAAATGGATGGCCCTACAAATGAGCCGTTACACCTTGGGCAAAGTGTAAGACTTTATTATGCATGTAATAAAGGAAAACAATAAAAATCACTCTTTCAGCAGAGTAACCCGGACGGTTTTTTCAGACGACCAATTGTCGAGCTTTTCTCCCGGGACACACGGGCGAATCCAGCTATCTAAGTCACAGTCGCTGTCAGCCTTGTCTTCATCTGCAACATTGACGATGTGGGGGGAAACCAAACCCCCGCTGGAGAGAGTACCGGTTTCATTCTTCTGAGATCCCGGAGCATACCCCAATCCAAACTTGTCTTCTTTGATGACTGGCTCCACAAATTTGCCCCAGCCTTGGGCATTACCAGCTTTAACCACTTCGACAGCTTGCTTGTATGAAGAGACAGAAGTCCCGACCTTCTCAAACTCAGGTGAAAAGACAGCTTCGGGCACGACCTCATTGATGTTTGTAGTTTCGAAGCCCTGACACAGCATCTCATATCTCGCCATCCATCTCTACATACTTAAATGTAGACAGGTGGCTAACAAAAATATCCTCTTCACCACATACAGTGACGATCTGACCTTCTAGTTCATATTTGAGCTTCTGGTGGAGGGTAGAAGTAACAGCACCGACAACATGAATCCAAGGCCGACCTAGCAGACAGCTGTAGGCAGGCTGGATATCCATCACATAAAAGGTGCTCTTGAACTCCTGCGGTCCAATCTTAACTGGCAACTCAACTTCGCCAAAAACAGCTCTCTTAAAGCCATCAAAAGCCCTCACAACTAAGTTACTTGGCCTCAGGATGGTGTCATCGCAATCCAACTTCATTAAGGCTTTCTTTGGAAGAACATTCAGAGAAGAGCCTGTATCAACCAAAACATGGGAAAGCATCACCCCTTTGCACTCCATTGTGATATGCAAGGCTTTGTTGTGATTCCTGCCCTCAGACGTCAGGTCATTATCGGTGAAACCTAGCCCCCGGCTAGCGTTTACATTGGAAACTACCGACTCCAGCTGGTTAACAGTTATCTCCGGTGGAACATAGGCCATATTCAGTACTTTCAACAAGGCTACTCTGTGCGCCTCAGAGCACAGCAATAGTGAGAGAATGGAGATCTTTGAGGGTGTCTGATTTAGCTGGTCGACTACCTTGTAGTCACTTTTCTTGGTAATCCTCATAAACTCATCCACTTCCTTCTCGAATGCGGTCTTAGGAGGATCTTCCTCAGTAGTAACCTCTTCGGTGGATACCTGTTTCCCTTTAGCCTTGGCAGCTGCCTCGGCTTCAGTATTCGCGCGTAATGTTGATGGTGCAAATAGGCGTCCACTGCGAGTGAAGCCACCAACCCCTCCAACATTGTCTACAGCGGAGCTACCAATGTCAATGTCTTCTTCGTTAACTTTCTGCCCCTGGCAGTAGATATCAGCCCCATAGTGCCATGGGATAGTACTGTCTTTCTCATACGGAACAGGTCCTGGTACCGTGATGGTGACCGGACCAATCAAAGTCGGTTGAGGGTTGTCAGAGTAAATTGGTGCTGGACTTTCTGGGAAATATATTGTCATCGAAGCGGGTCTCTCGGGAACATATATTTCTTCAGGAGTGAAATAAAACATCACCGTCGATACATCATTCTTCATTGGACGGGCCTGATCGAACTGAAGACAACCTTCATCTATCAGTTGCTGAATACCCCTTCTCAAACTGTCACATCCGTTTTCGGGAGCTTGACAATTTCTGCATTCTTCCCCACAGCCCGGGAAAATCTGTCCTTTCAGAAGTCGGTCTTTAACCACCGATAGCGAAGTCTTCACCTTAGTCACATCAGAAACCAAATTCAAAGTTTCCCCACTATCAACAGCATTAATCCTCTGCCCGCCGTGAGCCGACATCGGGTTCTGGATAACATTAGGCACCGGAGCGAAATTGATAGCCTGGGCATCTCTCAAATCTTGTACCTTTAACTGGAGAGCCTTGTAATTATCTGTAGTATGGCCAGGTGCGTTGGAGTGAAAAGCGCATCTGGCGTTGACATCATAACCTCTAGGCAAATTATTGGGATCGATTGGTGGGGCCAGAGTTCTCAATGTAACCAGATTCATGTCAATCAGCTTGGGAAGTAATACTGAATAAGGCATTGTGATTGGCTCGATGACCCGGTCCGTCTGCCTTGGACGTTGTTGATAGTGTCTCTGCTGACCCGGATTACCTCCTTGTTGTTGATTGTTGTACCTGGGTTGTTGTTGCGGATGATATTGCGGTTGAGGAACAGGTGTTGGAATAGTGACTGCGGCCACTTGATCTTGATAATAATTAGGGCGTCCTCTACCCCTGCCTCTGCCGGCATACACAACGCTTGCCTCGCCTTCTTTTCTTTGCTGACCGTTACCAGCAAACGGTCTCTTGGGACCTGATGAGTTGGAAGCACTATTTTCTTGAATTCGGCCCATCTTCAACAGACTCTCGATTCTTTCTCCAGCAATTACTATCTCTGCAAAGCTGATTGACGGGCAAGCAACCAATCTCTCAATATAATTGCCTTGAAGAGTGTTCATGAACATGTCCGCCATCTCCCTTTCAGACATAGGGGGTTGGACGGACGCAACAATCTGTCTCCAACGCTGAGCATACTCTCTAAAGGTTTCCTTGGCAGTCTGAGACATACCTTGCAACAAGGTCCGATTTGGAGCCATGTCCAAGTTGTATTGATATTGCTTGACAAAAGCCTCTGCCAAGTCTTTCCAGCTCTTGATGGTAGTACGAGACAAATGAGAATACCATTCACGAGAAGCTCCAGTTAGACTGTCTTCAAAATAGTACATCCACAGCTTTTCATCTTCCGTGTGAGCTCCCAACCTTCCCAAATAAGATTGGAGATGAGTGCGTGGGCAAGAAGCCCCGTTGTATTTCTCAAAAGTAGGGGGTTTGAACTTGTGAGGAATCCTTACTCCCTGAACCAGACCAAGATTTGTGACATCAAAGCCTAAGGAATTTTGAGACTCCAAAGATTTGAGCTTCTCAGCAAGCTCATCCATACGGGGAGTGGTCTCGAGGGCCTCGTCGTTCAAAGAAAATTGATCACACTAATAATCTTCAGTAACGGGGCGCCCGTTAATCCGAATTCCTTGATTCACATCGTACCTTCCGCCAATACCATTCCCAACATTCCCTGTGTTGCCAACATTACCCGGGTTTCCATCAGCATTTGCGTTACCCGTGTTACCAGTGTTCACAGGGTTATCAGCGTTCCTAGGGTTACCAGGGTTTCCCTCAGCATCTAGTATCTCCACCTCCGGATCGGGTCTCGGTTGCTCAACCAATTCCCTCAGCTTTTCTTGACCTGCTGCCATACCAGTCATCAATGTCATGAACTGATCCATCCTTTCACGCATATCAGCCAGCTCTTTCTGTACTTGGTCCATCGCTAGTCGTGGACGGTTTTCCTTTGTCGGGTATCTGTGAAGTCGCTTAGGACCAATAACTGCCTGATACAGGGAACAAACATTAGACACTGCGGTGACACCTGCAAAACAGACAAGGGTTAATATGCATGGTATGCGATGCACTGCTTGTTCAGTTTTAAGGCACCCCCGTTTTGAAAGGGAATACCCTGCAAATGTATAAGCATGAGATGTTGGATGCAAATATGCAGATGATGTTATGCAATGCAAAGGCATGTCAATCAGAATTGATGGATCCGCTTGAACATCTGTCAGGTTGCACTGCCTGGAGAGAAATTCACTGAGGAATATAATACAAGACCAAAACTCTGCTCCAGAAAACCGGGTTGGTTGGAGGTTAAGGTTTCCTGAATTTAGCCCACCCCTCACTGGTAGGTTCTAAGAACAGAAGTTCGTCAGCTTCAGCCCTTCAGTCGTGAATAATACGTTTACCACTGAAGGTTTGGCATTATTACGGGATAAAAGACCTCCACTGACTCCCCTCAACAGGACATCCTAAAGCAAGTTCCCAGTCTCGGGGTCCTCGGATTGATCAGCGAGAATGCGCCCACCAGAGCTAACATAATCACGTCTCGGAGGAGAGGCCTCGACTGAGTTCTCGGGAAATGGTCACCAGAGTCGACGATTTCTAAAGGAACACCATGTCGTTACGGAACATCCGTATGACATAATATATCCAAAAGAAACCTCGTCTGGGTGTGGTTCTTCACGAACGACTTAACGTAGCAACATGCCACGCAAGCCTCATGATCATCCCCTCTAAAACCTGTGTGTACACTCAAGCCTGGGTAATGGGCTTATCTCTCATAGAACATCCCATCCCAACAAACAAACAAACAGATCCAATAGATACAACAGATGCATGCAAGCAGGTAAGAAAATAAATGTACAAAAGCATGAACACCCAATAAACAAGAAATCACACAAGCTAGGAGGGACTCGCTTAGGGAAGATGGACCAGCAAGAGGTCAACTTCTTAGTCCCCAGCAGAGTCGCCAGCTGTCGCAACCTGAAAAATACAGTACGCGAAAAAACAACCGGCGAAAGAAAATGACAGAAGAGTCGCCACCGTGCGTTATTTATCCCAATGGAGGGAAAGGAAACGCTCGAAGTAAACCTGAAAAAGGAAAGGACAAGACGGGGTCTCGCAACCAAATCTTGGGTTCGGGAGTCGGTTATGCGAAGGGAAGGTATTAGCACCCCTACGCATCCGTAGTACTCTACGGGATCCACTTTTGTAGTTCTTGTCTAAAGGGTGTGGGTTTATCTTGTGCTGTTTGCCAAAAAAAAAAGGGTTAAATGAAAATGACTCGCGCGGATGTCGCATCCACTGCATACGTATCTCATCTGAATATGAGAATCAGAGTCTTCGTAGCTCGGCTACCTATGGGTTGGGGGGATGTGTGCTCGCTAAGACATTGCGTCTTATGCCTACGTATCTCATCTGGCCTGAGAATCAGAGCAAAACGTAGTTCGGCTAACTATGGGGTTATGGATTGGGTTTTGGACGAACGACGTCACTACGCAATCTATCGGATGCTCGACCTTTGGAGACTTACTCGCCTGTAGTAGAAGGAGTTAACATGTTGCTTTGGGTTTTAGGGTTTGGGATGCTCAAGGGAAAAAAGGCAGTCCTTGATGAAGGAACCGCGCTACCTGCAGGGATACAAACACATACAAAACAAACATGTATAAAGTAAATGTGCCAACAAGGGGCTCAGAAGTAAATAAACAAAAGCAAACAAATGCCTCCTATCGAGGTCTTCCAGCTAAGAAAGCGATAAAATGCGGAAAAGAGGTAAAAGTACCACACGGATGAAGATCCGAAGTAACAGCAATTAAAGGAGTAAGAAACCCAGGGACCTCCCAAGCTAATGCCATCAAAGAAAAGTGAGTCAGTACAGGTAATCGGAATGAACCTCCAGGGGGTATCCCACAAATAAAGTGGGAAAACCACGCAAACCATCTCTGCAAGAGTCTGTGAGCCCTCACAAAAACTCAACAAAAGGGTTAGTGAAACACGATAAGCATTTTTTTCATGAATAACAGTATGGTTTCAGAAACCTCAAACCCCGTGGCATACACTTCAAAAATCATGTGATTAAACATTCAAGGCATAGGTTTCACCCATTCATAATACATCACACGTTTAAAACATTCAAATTGAAGGCGTAAAATAATGGGAATAGGGCAAACCTGATTAGAGAGCTTGATTGAAATTGAGTTGCACCCGTGAGGCCCTTCAGGGTTTGGAGGCTGCTCTGAGTTCTCTGTCAGGTTTCTCTTCAGGTTTTGTCCAGGGTTTTGTTCCAAGGAAACCTCAGAGTATTTTGCTTCTCTTCCTTTTTCTCAAGTGAAGCCTTGGTATTTATAGACTGAATTTCATGGTTTTGTGGGCTCAAATGAGAGAGACCCAAGTCCAATTTTTTTTTTTTTTGTAAAAAAATCGTTTTTTTTTCCGTTTTTTTTTTCTTTTTTTCGGATCTAATTCTGATTGACATGATGAAATGCAATATGAAATGAATGCATGAATGAGGAGGGCAAATTTTGGGGTGTTACACCAAGGAGCAAACCTTGCAGCTCTCTCATCTTCGTGCTTTTTTTTTCTCTTCCAGCCGTGCAAGCATACTTTACAGCATTATTTGTTTTTACAGTTTTTACTTTTCTTTGCAATTTTTATTTTCTTTTCCAGTCAATCTTTCAGCACTTAATTAATTTTTCACACAATAGTTTCTACACCGGAAACTATTGTGTATCTTTTACCGGATCTAACCTTACGTTAGACCCTAGGTTTTTTATTCCTTCACTTTTATTTTCCTGTCCGATTGAAGAATTCAAGAACAAATCCAACCGGTCTGTGGTGGAGTGTTCAAGACTCTATTAATTATTCAGGTTCTTTAATTATTGTTTGAATTTATATATGCCCTGCTTTATTGTTTATTTATATTATTTGCCTGAGATGTTTCTATTTAAGCATGATGATTGTTTAGATCTGTTTAGCATGTCTGGCTAATTTATTTAGGTATCGGTATGTAAAGTAAACGGAATGAAGGAATCAAAACTAAGTTGGCTTAAGTACGTTTAAGAATAAAATCACTCTTTTTATGGTCTCAATTTACAGGTTTAATACCAAGGTTTTTGTACGAGAGTAAAAGACTAAAGAAGTGTAAATTGGACATTAATTCTAGATCAGGGCGAAAGCAATTTTTAGAGTTAATTAAATTCTAATCTTTTTCAAAAAGTATTTTTAAAAAGTTAAATATGAGGACGAGAGTTAAGCATTTGAATTTAATTATATAATCTAAGTCAACAGAGCGAGAGTTTGAGACGAGGGTGTTTAAAAGATTAGTATTTTCTTAAAAAGAGTTTCTATAGATTCTGTTGTTTTCAAAAGGTGATTTTAGACTTAACTAATAAGTGACAGCTACGTTAATACAAAGTCATAGTCTATTCAATAGAGCGAGAGTTTGAGAAAAGACTTTTAATCAATAGTGTCTACTGAAAAGATTTATTTTAAAACCAAGAAACCAACAAAGATTTGATTCCCTAATTACGACGAACTACATACCGATATCCGCTTAATTGATATTTAACCTAGATCTTATTTTAGTTTTAACTTTTCCCCCAAACAATCAAAGTATCATCCGCCTTAGCTTTACGAAGTAACCTTAGAAAATGGTATATCGATTCATAAGTCCCTGTGGGATCGATATCTTTTAAAACTACGCGATAGAACTGTGCACTTGCAGTTTGTATACCAATTTGACTCATAAAGTCGCGATCATATACCTTTCTTCCCTTTTGTGGAATAGGTGCTTGCGAACATCTTTGTTCCTCAGCAAGAGTCGATGGTTTTTTACCCAGTATTCGGTAGTCGTAAACCCTATTATTCTTCTTGCTCCTCAGCAGTTGGTGGTTTGTTATAAACCCTATTTTGTTTTCCCGTGCGGAGTTGTGATTCTTTCATTCCCCACGCAGAGAATTGTTGGTTTGCTACCATGTATTCGGTAGTTACAAACCCTACTTTTATCCCCTAGCAGAGGTAACCTTTGTGGTTCATTCTGGTTGATGGTGGATCTTGTGGTCTTCTACCCAGTTTCCGGTAGTTGTAAATCCTATGTTGTTATTATCTCCCTAGTAGAGTCTGTGCTTTATTGTGGATAATTGCCGTATGCTAGCAATTTTATCCTCATCCAGAGTTTTGGTCTTCTACCCCGTATTCGATAGTTGTAAATCCTAATTTCTCCCCTTTGCAGAGTTAAGCTTGTTGTTCATCCTAACCGATGATGGTTACTCTTTGTGGTTATCTTCATCCAGTGTTCGATGTTGATATTCCCTCTTTTTTCTAGGTAATTGCCGTATGCTAGCAATTATACCCCCAACAGATCTTTCCTTGTGGATAATTGCCGGTTGCTAGCAATTTTATCCTCAGCGGGTCCCTTCACCGTATGCCAGTGATTTGTTCCCCGGATCATTGATGTTTATCAATGAATCCCTGGTGAGTTCTCTTTCATTTACCCTTTTGTCGGTAATGATTGTTGCTCCCTTTGATCGGTCATCTTTATATACCTAGTTTTGGTATCCCGATGCCTTTATTTTCGGTTGATTTATCCTTTATTAACCCAGTAACCGGTTGTGGATAATCTTCCATGCGAGTATACTATCCACGTTCTGACGGTAATGGATAATATATCTCATGCACTCTTCGGTCGAAGCCTGTTGTGTTTCCCTAGTCGAGTAAGATTCGTATTCCTTTGTGGAATCGAATATTTGATTCGTTTCCTGGATAATTGCCGGATGTTTGCAATTTATCCCCTGTGAGTTATCTTTCGTTTACCCTGTTGGTGTTGGTATCGATTGTCTCTCTTTTCGGTCGGTCACCTATTATATACCCAGTAACCGGTATCCCTGGTGTTCCTTCCATGCGAGTATGTTATCTACGTTCTGACGGTAATAGATAATATATCTCATGCGAGTATACTATCCACGCTCTGACGGTAATGGATATTATATCTCATGCGCTCTTTGGGTTTTTTTTTTCGCAGCTGAGTAAGATTCGTTTTCCCGTTGTGGAGTCGAATGTCCATCCTGTAAGTCGATTTGCTTTTTCAAGCCCTCCTTTCGGATGATGAGTGTTTTGGCATATATACCAATTCACGCTTTGGTCGGTCACCTATTATATACCCAGTAACCGGTATCCTTGGTGTTCCTTCCTTTCTGCTCCCTATTATGACCTTGGTCCCCTATGGAGTCAGATTTTCCTGAGTTGATGTACCTTTTTTAGGTCTTTCTCAGATGTTTGGTTGATTGATATCTCTCACCCTTATACCGGTCTTAGATATTCATTCTTCCTGAGCTTGTTGTTCTTTCACCCAGTAACCGGTGTTTAGATCACATGTTTCTTTGAGTTTGTTACCCAGTAACCGGTAACACCTCATCTTGCAGTTTTTTCTCCAGGAGAGTCTCTTTGTTAGACATTCCCTAGTGGAGTTTCCGTTGTGATTTTACCTTTTTGCTGTATTGGCGTTTTCCCCAATATATGCATTTTTCCCGGCAGGGAGATTCTGTGTGAATCTTTTTCCCCAGTCCGAGTCCGGATTTTCATCCAAAGTTTCCTTCGTGGATAGTTTGAGTCAGCTTGAGTCCTTCCAATGGATGTGTCTTCCTTTGGAATTCTTTTTCCCGGTTTGAGTCCTTTACTCACCAGTGAGGTCTCTAGTCCAGTCGTGTCTTGTTCACGCCGCGTCAGTATCCCCTAATTCAGAGTAGTGTCCTGCTCACGCATTCTTTTTCCTTTTCTTATACCCATCAGAGTCCTGTTAGAGTCTCTGTTCCTGGTGAGTGTCTTACTCCGATGGATCGTCTTCTCTTTGTGGACCGGTATTCCCCACAGAGTTTGTTTCTTTTACATGCATACATTTACATCATGAGGTCTCTTAGGGACCAAAATTTGTTTCATTACTATTATTTAAGCCCATTCTACCGCGTCGAGAGGAAGATTTTAACCTTCACTTCTCCGGCTAGAATGACCTTAAATAGGGGCATCTGTAAGACTCCAATTTTGTCCCTAAGATCCCTCATGGTATCATACCATAACATTGCCTTGCCTCAAGGATCATTGGACACCTTGCTTCCTTCCCTGTGGGTGGGTCATATTTTTGAGAGTGGTTCTTGATCACCAAGCATTCCTTGCATTTGTATATCATTGCTTTTCTTTCTATCACTAACCAAAAAGTACAAAAATATGTCATCTAACCTTTGTCTTGCAGATGAAGCAATAACAGGTCAAGGCAAATTCAAAGCATTCATTGAGCAATAGATGGTGGTAATTCTTGAGATTTGGACCCCACAATCATTCACAAGAGTTCATATGAGTTATGATGTCATTTTGAAGCAAAATCCCAAGTGGTAGAGGCTTGAATCTCATCAGAACATTCTCAGATCATCTGAAGACCTAGAAAGTCAACTGCAAAGTCAACTGTGGATTTGGAGGTGGGAAGTGATTAGAAATACTTCATTCATGTTCAAACAAAGTCTCATTTGACATTTCAAACACTCACATTGAAGAATTTGAGGTCCAGTCAAGAATTTCCAAAAATAGCAAGTGACCTGTAATTTGAACTTTCCAAAAATAGAAAGATTTTGGACCAACTTCAACTCAATATTACTTCATCAAGAAGGCTTCAAATGAAATTTTGTTGAACATGAAAGTTGTAAATCTTTCTCTCCCATTTCCAAAATGTCCATGATCATGAGCATATTATGTGTGGTTAAGGAGATATGGTCAAATCATGGCAAAGTGTGCATGAAACTTCAAATGAGCATAACTTTTCAACCAAAGCTCCAAAATGAGTGGTTCTTTTTGCATTTTGTTCATCATAACATGCACTTTCCAAATGTACCATTACATGACATGAATTTCATTTGCATGGTCTTTGGCTTATTCATGAAGATTTTCAAAAGAAATTCCACAAAACCATTTTGGTGAATCATATGCATACAAAACCAATTCCAAAGGGTGCATGAACTCATTTTAAGTGATTTTGGGCCTTGTTCTGGCACTGTTCACGCATGCATGAAGTGCATGGGGTGAAAAACCATTTTTGCACATACACCTCATAAGTGATTAATCTCATTTGCATTAGGCTTAAACATGATTACAGCATGATTAGCATGGCATATATAAGGTTAAGCATAACTGTTTTGGTCATTAACTACCATTTTTCAGATCTAGATCCAAAATCACCAAAAAATTTCTCTCAAAATTTCTTCCAAATTCTTCACATCCAAGCCTTTTCTAGTGCTAGATTCATGATCATGAAGCTTTGTTGAACAAGTTTGAACGTGGAATTGAAGCAGTTGGTGCCATATTGAAGCATACTCGAAGCTTGAAGCATCCATGGTGATTTCAAAATCTGCTGAATTGAAGTGTGTTTGAACTTCATTCTCTCCATTAATCATCTCACTAAGCATCATAGAGGAACATTGGAGCTATCACAAGCCTTGAAACAAGCCAAATCCGAATCTGCACTTCAAGAGGTCATAATTCTTATCTCTTAATTTTGAAATCCATGACCATATTATTGTAGATCTAAGCATGCTGATGATTCTGAGCTTTGAATCGTGTGATTTCATGCAATATTGACTGAGTTAGGGTTGATTCAAGTTTTGTGTATGAACTTTCATTTGCTCGATTTTATGTGTGTGTGATGATTCATGTTTAATTGTTGCTTGATCCTTCATCTCCATGAAAAATGCTTTAGAATGATGTATTTGATTTTGAGTTCTGGAATATTTTCTGGAAATTTGTATGAACACGTGTTACTGTTCATTTGCTGCGCGAGGAAGAAGATGAAGTTCATCTTTCAGGCCACGGTTTGGATCTTTTGGAAACAGATTCACTGGTTTGCATGTGTTAGCCTAGGGCTCGTTTCTGATTCGTCCACGTATGCGCCATGCTAGCGAGATGATTGGCTCACATTGGTTTGACCAGGCGCTGACTCCACGTCGTTTAATGAAACAACTGCGTTTCATGATGAAACGCGCGCCACATTCAAATTCGCCCACGGATCGATTCCTGGCGAAGGCGTTTAGTTCAAATGTTGTTTCATTTTCATCTTTCCCTCCTTATTTCATACTATATGCTTCACATGTTTTTTTTTTTATTTTTTCCTCAACTTAGAAAAACCATAATAAATAGAAAAATTCATCATTTGATCTCCAATTTTTTCCTACTTGCTCCTTTGCTTGTCTATTATTTTTTGATCATAATTTCCAAAATTGTGCTTGGCTGGATTTTATTTGATGCTAGGATATGTGATCATATGTCTCATGGTGACATTGCCTTGCTTATTCCTTCATGAAATGCTTGTTTCTTATCCAATGAACTTGAAATTTTGCATGATGAAACTAGACACATTGCTTGACATTTTGGCTTTGGTTTAGTATTTTTCCTATGCACCATTTCTGTTTTATGCTTGTGCTAACTTGGTGTGACAATTTGTGTCACACCTTTGCTTGTCCAACTTGTGCCATGTGATTGCCATGCCAATTGATGTCCAATGCTTCTGATTTTTTGTATGTGGATCATGTTAGATGTCATGAATGTGCATGAATTTTTCCAGAATTATTTGAATAATTTCTGTTTTGATTTGAGTTTTTCATTCATGATGATCACATATGAGCTTTGAAATTGCCTTAAACTTCACTTGATCATGAAATGCATTTGGTGAATGATTTTGATGTGAGACCTTTTGGAATGTGTCAATATGTGTTTGAAGTTACTTTGTGTTAAATTTGAGCTCCTGTTTTAAATTTTTTCTCAATCTTTGACCCTAGGCTTTGACCTAGTGGTTTGTGGCTTACATTTGAGCTTTGATTTCAAGTTGAACATCCAAGTTCCATAGTTGATGATGCTTCATCATTTGAGCATTGATGTTCGCTTTTGATTACTAACACTTGTGTGTTTTGTAGGTTGATGCTAACTCATTTGAGTTTGCCTTTTGGCTTACACATTTTGTACATTGGGATTATTTGTTGCTTATTGACTGTTGTCTGTTTGTCTGAGTATTGTACTGATTTGTTTAGTTGTTTCCACAGGTACTTAAGTTGCTTTAAGTTCATTTTGAACTTTGCTTTGCTTGGTTGCTTAACCACTTAGGTATAATCTCTAATCATCATGTAGTCTGGAAGACCTACTGTTATTGGTAGGCACCTGTCTGAAGCCCTCCTTAAGAGGCAATGCTTGTGATTGTTTAACTTTGTGCCAAGCAGGAAAAGTCCTCTTATGAGGCAATTGGCAGATAAAAGAGTTGTGTAATCCATCTCCTGCTACTCAGTGTGTCATTCACCTTGCTCACACCATGTGTTGATGCATGGTGAATAATAACCCAAGATCTTATAGAGTCAATCATTTGTGGAGAAGAGTTCCTACTTTCTGAACTCCCACACTTTCCATTGATCAAAGCTCTCCCTGACCAGGGATAAGAGCTATGAGGCACACCCCTCATCTCCATTTCATCTGCTTCACCCTAACTCTCAATGTTAGGGTTAAGAGCTCAAAATACCCCATTCCAGTTGGCTGTAAAGCCTAACCTTGCTTGAGCCTAATTGATTGTATATAGTGTGTGCTAACTGGTTACTTGATTGCTTAATTGTACATCTTTCATGTGTGCTTTTGCATATCTACTTGCATCATTTCATATGCTTGCTTTTACTTTTCATAGCATATTTGCTTTATGTGAGGAGTCAGATGTAATACCATTGATTGGGTATCTGTTTCCTATGATCATTTGTGGAGGTGGACATAAGTCCATTGATTGGCACTCCATATCCTATCTTTGTTTTGTTTTATTTTGTGAGGAGTCAATTGTAAGTCCATTTATTGGCAGTTGTTTCCTGTGATCATTCCTTGGATATTAGTATAAGTCCATTGATTGGCATCTGGTATCCATTTTGTTTTAGGAGATTGGTGTAAGTCCATTGATTGGCATCCGGTATCCATTTTTGTTTTGTGAGACTAGTATAAGTCCATTGATTGGCATCTGGTATCCATGTTTCATTTTGCTTTAGGAGATTGGTGTAAGTCCATTGATTGGCATCTGGTATCCATTTTGCTTTAGGAGATTGGTGTAAGTCCATTGATTGGCATCTGGTATCCATTTTGTTTTAGGAGATTGGAATAAGTCCATTGATTGGCATCCGGTATCCATTTATTTGTGTTCATCTGTTATTGCATTGTTGCCTATTCCAAAGGAATCACTTGAATCATCTAGATATGATTTCAAGAGGTGAACATCTAAGAAGTTTTACTTCCTCACCCTCCCACCTTTTGTTTCTTTAAACCTCCATTTGCATGCTAACTCAAACTTGAAAAACTATTGTGCAAACATTCTCATTTCTTTTCAAATTAGAAACCTAGGCCTTAATCCTTTGATTTTTCAAACTTCATTTTCATAATACTTCTTTTGAATTGAATTCTAATCATATCTTGACCACTTTTTGTGAATAATCCTAATTGGTTAATTTCACTCGCTCAATTGTTTTGTGGCTTTGTCCATTCTTGATAAGTTTTCATACATTAGCCATAGGTTTGATTTATCCTAGTTGGTTGATGTTAATCTCACCTTATGTACTTAGTGATTGAATTGTAAGACTTCATTGCTTATTATAGGGTTAACCCCTCACTAGCAAGTTGAAGCTTTTCTCACATGGTGGACTTGTTGTTTGTATAGGTTGAGTTTTCTCCCGTGGATAACGAAAGACCTTAGGGCTTTTGTTTTAAAATCAATTCACCCATACTTTTGGAAATCTTTTAGCCGAACTACGGCGTTTTGATCCTTACCTTCCATGGAAAGGTACGTAGGCAACGGGTTCATCCGTTCAAACACAAAAATAATAACTTGTATATTCTTTTCTCATCCCTTCAATCATGTTTGCACAATAAATATTTCATAAACAAATAACATCTCATACAACAAGTTGTGAAAAGGGCTCCCTAGGAGTACCTAGGACGTTTTGGGTGCCTAACACCTTCCCATTGCGTAATTAACCCCTTACCCAGATCTCTGATCTTTTCATTAGTTTTCTATGTGTAAAACTTCTTAGGCTTTTGTTCGCTTTTTAGCCATTCCTTTGGATAAATAAAAGTGCGGTAGCGACTCGATTCTTTGTATGCTTTGCTTTTGGTTTAATCAATAAATCATAAAGTGACGAATACACTGCTACAGTTGCGTGCGAATGAAGACTGATAAGGATGCTAGGGAAATGATGTTCGGTCGAGATGACATTAATTTGATTGTTGTAATCAGTTAGAATTATTTATGTTTTCAGATGTTTTGTACTGATGTTGGTTATGAAACTCGTTGTAACAAGAACTTAATGATATATAATGATTGATTGTTACAGAAATACAATGTTACAAAAAGCTTAAGATCTAGATACAATGTTACAAAAAGCTTAAGATCTAGATGATGCTCCTTGATTGGGACAGGTATTTTTGTTGTGTCCTGGTTGGCGACAGATACTACATAATCTTATCATTTTATCTGTGGAGTCCATCTCTGTTCTGATACGTGTGGTGTTTGGCCTTCCTTTCTTCTTTCTACGCATCTCTTCATTGTGCCAAACAATATCTCCTTCATATGGAGGCCAGTAATCCTCCATTGGTAGTACTGAAAAGCTTTGACTATATACATTCATGATGGTGTTGGCCTTGTACACATCAGATAAATGGGTGTAAGCGTCTTGACGAGTATAAGCGCATGCTGCAATGACATGGGAGCAAGGTATGCGGAAGGCCTGAAATTTTCCACAACCGCACCAACTTCTGTGTAGTCTAACAGCGTAGGCTAAATTTGGTCTCCCCTCGTTGTTGCCCATTGTTTCCTGGATGCTGAAATTTTGTCTATGACGGTCAAACACTGTTACAGCAACCTGTTGGATCACCTTCGATCGACAGACGTAAGCAAAATAACTTCATTAATTCGTCATATCATGTTGACTTTTTCTACATTCATTTAAATCCTATCTTCTTTAACATTTCAGTTCATTTGGCGTCCATACCTTAATCTGGATCATGAGCATGAGGTCAACCCTGAAGACGCAGCCGTATGGACAGCATGCACACCGATAATACGGTTCACAACAGTGGAGATGCACAACACCGATCGTGTGAAGCTGCAGTTCGGTATGGTCCAGAATATCCCAGATCCCCCAGCTAGCCTAGGAGAATGGCATATGCATAAAGTGAACGACCAATGGAACTTCAACCCTTGGCAAACCTTCGCAAGATCGGAGTGTTGCAAGTGGAAGCACCGTCATGACCATGTTTTAACTGACGCAGTCATGCCAAATGAGGTAAAACCAAGTCGTACTTATATGGCTTGGTACAGATCGGTTGGATTTCAATTCATCGCCGATGATATGTACCTCTACGACCCACGCCAGACAAGTTACACACAAGAAGGATAAATATCTAACCCCCAACAACATTCTCAGCCCGGTTACTCACAACCACCTATCCGTCAAACTTTTCGTTCCACAAACACACAAACATACAACCAAAACATGCCATTCACCCAACCCCAATACCAAGAACATCCCCCATACCACCACCAACAAATGGACCATCAACCTCAGATCGAACATCGCTTCGCACCCACACCATCACCCTACCAAAGTCGCCTTAGCCAAAACACTAACCGCCCCTCCTCCTACCGTAGCCAAGAACCCCAAACATCACAATACCAAAACATCCCACAACCATATCTCTTCCAAACACCCCAACAACCTTTCCAACCTTTCCTAGACCCATCATTCACACCCATGTCTCCCTTCAACCGTCCTGGTCGCCCATCCATGAGTCAACCACACCCCAACTTCTCTGGCATGGGTCATGAGCTCAGCTACGCCGGTACACCATCATTGAATACTGAAGACTATGCTGAGTTGGCTGAATACCTCAACGGATCTTCTCCTGTAGGAGTTAATGACGCTCCTGGACCATCAGATGAACAAACACCGGTGCAGAATCGTCAACATGGGTTAGGGTAGCTAGGGGATGTGGGACCGGAGGTCGGTTAGGTGATCCCGGTCATCACCATTAGGATTCTTTGTGTAAACTCCAAATTTTATTAATATCAATTCTTATTATATCAAATTTATCTTTGTGTAAACTCCAAACATTAGGTTTCTTTGTCTAAACTCCATTTTGGCAAAATTCACATACACATGTTTTGACTGAAACCCTAATTTTGGGTCAACTACCCAACTACCTAACTCACTCATTTTTTATGATTTTGAGGTGGGACAAAGTGCATTGGAAAGTTTGAGATGTCTACTTAAATTGTTATGTTGGACAAAATTTCATAATTCTAAAATAAACACATATGATAATACAAAACATTATAGGCCACATAACAATTGAAATGTCAAAGAGTCCAAGTTCAAGTGCCCATACCTTTCTAAAAAAAAATGCAAATGATGCAAAATGTTAGTCCAAATTCATTATCTTGAAAAGATCTACAACTTTTATGTTGAAGGTTTTGTCATTTTAGGCTTTTATCATTCAAACAGAAGGGCTTGAAGTTGGTCCCTTTTGGCAAAATTCACATACACATGTTTTGACAGAAACCCTAGTTTTGGGTCAAGTTCGCAAGGACCTAACTCACTCATTTTTTATGATTTTGAGGTGGGACCAAGTGAATTGGAAATTTTGAGATGTCTACTTAAATTGTTATGTTGGACAAAATTTCATAACTCTAACGAAAACACATGGAATAATACAAAACATTATAGGTCAGATAACAGTTGAAATGTCAAAGAGTCCAAGTTCAGGTGCCCATACCATTCTCAAGAAAGTGCAAATGATGCAAAATTTTAGTCCAAATTCATTATCTTGAAAATATCTACAACTTTTATGTTGAAGGTTTTGTCATTTGAGGCTTTTATCATTCAAACAGAAGGGCTTGAAGTTGGTCCCTTTTGGAAAAATTCACATACACATGTTTTGACAGAAACCCTAATTTTGGGTCAAGTTCGCAAGGACCTAACTCACTCATTTTTTATGATTTTGAGGTGGGACCAAGTGAATTGGAAAGTTTGAGATGTCTACTTAAATTTTTATGTTGGATAAAATTTCATAACTATAACAAAAACACATGCAATAATACAAAACATTATAGGTCAGATAACAGTTGAAATGTCAAAGAGTCCAAGTTCAGGTGCCCATACCTTTCTAAAAAAAATGCAAATGATGCAAAATTTTAGTCCAAATTCATTATCTTGAAAATATCTACAACGTTTATGTTGAAGGTTTTGTCATTTGAGGCGTTTATCATTCAAACAGAAGGGCTTGAAGTTGGTCCCTTTTGGCAAAATTCACATACACATGTTTTGACAGAAACCCTAATTTTGGGTCAAGTTCGCAAGGACCTAACTCACTCATTTTTTATGATTTTGAGGTGGGACCAAGTGAATTGGAAAGTTTGAGATGTGTACTTAAATTGTTATGTTGGACAAAATTTCATATCTCTAACAAAAACACATGCAATAATACAAAACATTATAGGTCAGATAACAGTTGAAATGTCAAAGAGTCCAAGTTCAGGTGCCCATACCTTTCTAAAAAAAATGCAAATGATGCAAAATTTTAGTCCAAATTCATTATCTTGAAAATATCTACAACTTTTATGTTGAAGGTTTTGTCATTTGAGGCTTTTATCATTCAAACAGAAGGGCTTGAAGTTGGTCCCTTTTGGCAAAATTCACATACACATGTTTTGACAGAAACCCTAATTTTGCGTCAAGTTCGCAAGGACGTAACTCACTCATTTTTAATTATTTTGAGGTGGGACCAAGTGCATTGGAAAATATAAGATGTCTACTTCAGTTATTATGTTGGACAAAATTTCATAACTCTAACAGAAACACATGCAATAATACAAAACATTATAGGTCAGATAACAGTTGAAGAAATCAGAAGTCCAACTTCAACTGCCCATAACTTTCTCATAAAAAATCCAAATGATGCAAAATGTATATCCAAATTCATTGTCTTGAAAAGATCTACAACTTTCATGTTGGAGGTTTTGCCATTTGAGGCTTGTTTAAGGGATTCACCAATTGAATTGGCGCCTCCTCTTAAAAATTACACATAGGCGCCAATTGGATTGGCTAGGGCACCTGCCCTAGCCAATCCAATTGGCTCCTCCTTGCAATTTTTAAGAGGAGTCGCCAATTCAATTGGCTCCTCCTCCTAAAAGTGGGGTAGATTGGGAAATTTTCTGAAAACTGGGGTATTTTGGGAATTTTTTCGAAAAACTGGGTTATCTCGGTAAAAAAACCTATTCATTTTAGAAGTTGTGAATTTTATTTAATTTAATTGATTTAACAGATCTGCGGACCACCACCTTGCTTTTCAACCGTCCCTCCTCCTTTACCTTACACAACTGCAAACTACTTCAATAACTCTTCGATGGATTAATGGAGGCCAAGGACCAGAGGACCAACAAGCCAATAAATTTCTCTACTAATATCATTTAACTAATTGTTTAATTTTAATTGATAGTTGAATGATTGATTTATTTGTTCATAAATTTTAGTTAAAACTTCGTTGTTAATTTTTGAACATTGTGATGACGCAAATGATTTGGGTTTGTTGTGGGTTTATGTCATGGCCTTTCTAATCGGATTTTAATTCGCGGATTCGACAATGTCATGTCGTTATGCCGCCCTAAATTTCTATATATTGATTGTACATTTTCACCGCGTTATGATCTTGCGTATGACATTAATCATATTGTCATTTCGCCCTAACCGGTTTTTGAGCACATTGTGGCCAACTCAATTCGATCTTTTAAATCGACTTCGTCACTTACTTCTTTCTCTTTTAATTATAATTAATTAATTAATCAAATTTTGTTTAATTAGTTAATTACGATTAATTAATTTTAATTAACTTAGTTATTTGATTCAATTCAATATTTTTGATAATTAATTTTAATTAGTTTAATTAATTGATTTAACCAAAATTCAATCAATTAATTTATTAATTAAACATTGATCGATTTCTTTCACTATCACAATTTCACATCATTTCTAAACCAAGACCAATTCAATTTCATCATCGGTTCAAAACTACTTTAAACCTCTAAAATCAAACAATTCTCGATTCAATCGAGCCCACTTTTCAAATACCTTCGTAAGACGATCGCTTTTAGCATCGCCATCAACGTCACATAGCTTACTCTTGGGCTTTCTTATAATGAGACCTATTCAATTTTAATTAATCGAGTAGATGATCGATTCACTATAATCCAATTCATTCGTAAACGCAAATTCACACCTCGATCGAACATCGAGTATTTTTATCCAAAATCAAATTTAAAATACCTAACCATGATTAACCACCACTTCATTTGGAAATGAAAAGGGGGATGGTTTTGAGCCTTCAACTCCTCCCCACAATTGTTTGAATACGAGTTCCCTTACTCGGTTAGTCAAATGATTGTCATTTCTCCTAAAGACTTCTAAACCCGATTAAATCAAAACATTTTCATAATAAACTACACCAAAAGGGAGATGGTCTTGAGTCTTCGATTCCTCTCCTCAAATACTTGGATATGAGTCGCATTACTCAGTTATTCAAGTACTTGTCGTTTATCTAAAATACATCAACCATACAAAAATTTATCTTCATAATCAATTAAGGATGAAAAAGGAGATGGTCTAGAGCCTTTGATTCCTCTCCTCGATTATTAGGATACGAGTTACCTTACTCGACTATCTGGGTATTCGTCATCCATTCAAAATACCTTAACTATTATCAAATCCTTTTACAATTAAGGATGAAAAGGGAGATGGTCTAGAGCCTTCGATTCCTCTCCTCGACTATTAGGAAACGAGTTACCTTACTCGACTATCCGAGTAATCGTCATCCAACAAAATGTCTCAACACATCAAATCTATTTTTCTCGCCCCTCATGCGATCAAAACCACTTCAACAAAACATCCATCGTATTAACTCAATTGGTCACCCTCGTGTGATTAAAACTCTTTTCAGAAAGAACATTATTCAATCCTTTCTAATGCGCATAACAAACTAGTGCTTAAGCCTCCGCCGAGAGTTAACAAGCCAACATTTAGCCTTCAGAACGCGATCTAAACTGTGGTTCACTAAAAGACACCAACAAACCGTATTTTCCCGAACTATGAATGCTCTGACTTCCTTATTGCACTATAAGGATACGTAGGCCGGAGATTGCTAGATCTTCGCGAGCACACTAATAAAAAACCCTCCCTTTTCCCCCTTCTGAGGTTTCCATCCATCTCTCTTTTCAATCTTTTTATCACTCTAAGAAAACAAATAACATTTAGCTAACATTCAAATCGCAAATTCAACTAAAAGGTTCCTGTTGAGTACAATGAACATGGGGGGTGCTAATTGTTGGTGTAAGCCCTAGAGGCCAATACTTTTGGTACTTGTATCGAATTATTTATTAATAATAAAAGGCTTTTTCTATATTATGTTTGTCTAATAAAGTCCCTAGAATAGATAGTCCCCCTAGAATAGATAGTCCGTTTAATGTATCAAGTGTGACTTAATCATGAGATCACATTAAACATAAGGACACTATTCTTAAAGTATCTATAGTCGAGCTTTATTGTGAAGTGGGATAACATTAAAGCATTAAGACTATTATGTATATAGACTGATGATCACATCTCATGGATCATGGATAAGGAGTTATCAAGTCTTAAACATAGGTATGAATATTAAGAGTAATATTTATACTGGATTGACCCGCTATGAGAATACTATATAGAATATTATGCAAAGTGTCATAAGTTATTCTCATGGTGATAATGGTGTATACCACCCTTCGAACTGAAACCACTATGGACCCTAGATGTAGAGCCGAGTGCCTTATTGCTGATCAAACATTGTCCGTAACTGGATGACCATAAAGACAGTTGATGGGTACTCCACGATGCATGCTAAGGGACATGAGTGACCTAGATGAAATTTGCCCATCCTGCGTTACAAGATAAATGTATATGGGTCCAATATTGAACTGGACAAGGATGACACGGTCTATGTCTTGTGTTCAATATAGACATAAGGGAAAAAGGGTAATTGTACACATAAGTATTATCACAAAAGGATTTGTCAGATCACATGACATTTTCGTGTCTTGGGTAGCAGTGATGTGTTGTTAGATACCGCTCACTATTTATTATGTTAAATACAAGATTTAATATAATTGTCAATGTCACAAAAACCTACAGGGTCACACACAAAAGGACGGACTAATGAGAGATAGAGTAACTAAGGAATACCGTAATATACGGTGAACTTAAGTGAACTATAGAACATTGTAAGGTACGGTGTACTTAAGTAGAATACGAAATATGGTAAGGTACCACGTGCTTTAAGTGATTTTGGCATATTATAAGATATGGGCCACATACATTTGAGTGGGCTTTTTAGCTTGCAGCCCACACAAGTGGTTCTATAAATAAAGCCCTTGTGTATAAGCATTTGTGCAGTTGCAATTTCGTTTCTCTCTCTCTCTCTCTCTCTCTCTCTCTCTCACTTAAAGCCTTCATTCGTAGCATCTAGCACTGAGATTGAAGGAATCCGTTCGTGTGGACTGAGTAGAGGCGTTGTCATCGTTCAGCGTTCGTGATTGCTCCGTAGATCTACATCAAAGGTTACAATCACCACAATAGGTAACGATTATATCACTGATCATGCCCATTCGTAAGGATCACTAAAGGAGAAATTTTAAATTCCGCTGCATTGTGGATCGCTCTTCTCCTTCACTAATACCTTCCCCTTGCGTAATCGACTCCCGGACCCGAATATGGTTGCGATGACCATTATTATATTTTCAAAGGTTTTATCGATATTTTCCTATTCCTTCATTGGGATAAATAAAGTTCGGTGGCGACTTTATTCGAACTATTTTTTCCGCGACTGTTGCGAGGAATCGTATTTTTCGAGATGCGACAAATGGAGACTCTGCTGGGGATTATGCTCCAAGCAAGAGAGAGTCAAGCCTAACTTAGTATTGCGATGAATGATAGCTTTGTTGACTTTATTTCTTCTATCTTTTTTTCTTTATCTCATTGTATTATTTCTATTTGTAATTGGTTGTTGCTTCTTATTTTGCTATTGGGTCTCTCTGATTATTGGTACTTTGTGAGATAGGATCTCTACCCTAGTCTAAGAAAAACCATAAGATTAATTTAGTGCTTGTGTAGTAGAAGCCCACAAGGAGCCTTCCTTGTTGGGACGATACAAAAACCCTGTTTGGAGTAGATTCTCTTGAGATATTATTGTTTGACGAGCCTTCGTCACAACGGTGGTGTTTTCAAGTTGGATCAGTGACTCTAGGGACCTTTTAAATTGTTCCATCTCTGGTGGTTATGTAGTATTAACCTACAAGACTTTAGACTTGCGGGGTTAATACGAAAGCCCCAATCAGATGAGATCCCTTAGACGTATTACTATCTTACAGTAATATTTCTAACCTCGATCTATGACTCTGAGAACCTGGTTAGAACCTTGGACTCGAGGGTTGTGAAGTAGAATCTCCAAGGAGCCTTACTTGTTGGGATGATACGAAGACCTCATCTAGACGAGACCATCTGAGGTTATTACTGTCCGACGAGCCTTCGTCACGGTAGTGACGTTCTCAAGAAGGATCCATGACTCTGGGAACATACCAACTGTAGAGCCTACCTATGGGGTTCCGTTAATTAGAGATACTAGTTACTTACCTGTTATTCTGACCAACCTGTGAACTTACTTATTCCTATGATCCTGAACATTGCATCACATTTCATGCATCCTCATTCCATTAGCATGCATATCATTTTCCAAATACAAAAAAAACTCATCTCGTCCTCTTGTCCATTACCAGCAGGCTGACTTCCCGACACTCGTACTAAACCTTTGAGAGCTACTAAAAAACAAGGGAGCTCTTAGAACATAATCAAGTTGAGCTGAGAAAGGATATGAACGACAGAAAAGGCAAAGTAGACCAAATGTTTGAAGCTAGGCTAGCCTAGTCAAAGAACAATTTTCAACACGGTGTCACAAAGAATGTTGGTTCCTCATTAGGCTTTACTGTAATTACCAACCCAATGTATGACCCTCTGCCTGACTATAATCCTCCACAAGTGAATATTCCTACTCAATCCCAGTTGATGCCATTGACCAATTCTGATGTTGAAAGGCTTCATGCTCTTGAGGAGAGAGTCCGAGCAATGGATATGAATGACAATCTTAGGCACAATATGTGCTTAGTACTAGGCCTAGTAATCCCCCCGAAATTCAAAGTACCTAACTTCGAGAAGTACAAAGGGGATAACTGTCCAAGGAACCATTTGGTGATGTTCTTCCAAAAAATGGCATCACATACTCACGATGACAAACTGATGATTCACTATTTTCATGACATTTTGATCGGAGCATCGTTGAGCTGGTATATGAAATTGAAAATAATCCATATTCAGTCATGGGAAGACTTGGCCAAAGCTTTTTTGAAGCAGTACAACTACAACTTGGACATGGCTCCAGACCGAAGGCAGCTGCAAAGCTTATCTCAAAAGAGCAATGAATCTTCCAAATGCTATGCACAACAGTGGAAAGAATTGGCAGCCCAAGTGCAAGCACCACTCCTGTATAAAGAATTGGTTGACTTGTTTGTGGATACCTTGCAGAGTCCTTACTTTGAAAGGATGGTAGGCAATGCGTTATCAGACTTCGCCCACTTAGTGACAATTGGAGAACGCATCGAGAGTGCCCTACAAAGCGGAAGAATCTAAGGCGTCTCGAGCAGCCAAGCTAGCGAGACAGAAACCTTCAACAATTCCAAAAAGGAAGAAAAGGATGAAACCAATGCAGTCATAATAAATGTTGAGTATTCGTATTGTGCACCAGCAAGACCTTATGATCCCTTATCTTTTCAGCGGTCCCCGATTACATCACCACACTATCCTTATGGGCAACCAGCAACGCCTAGAGCACCATTCAAGCAACCATGGACTGCTCCTCATACAAATCAAAGATCTCGTGGTCAAGGATATCAGAATCAACATCTGAACTAGCATAGGCCTCAAAATAATCTGGAAAGAAGGAATGCTCCTCTTGATGCAATCCCTATGTCATACAGTCAACTTCTACCATATCTGATTCAAAGCTCGCTGGTGGAGCCCAAGTCTCTCAGGCCATTGCTAGAACCATACCCACCTGGGTATGATCCCGATGTACAATATGGATACCATGCTGGATCAATAGGGAACTCGACTGAAGACTGTAACACTTTCAAAGCTAAGGTTCCATAATTAATTGATAAACATTATTAAACGCTACTTGTGTTTAAACATTGTTGTTTTTAATGGTAATATTAATGAAGTAATCATACATGTTTCAAATCAATTATCTCGCCTTCGCTCATTTTTCTTCTCTTATATAAAAAAACAAAAAACACATCCATGTTTCTCCCACTTTAATTTCTTTATTATAACTGTTGTTTTAGTAAAATTGGAGGGAGGATGACGAAAACAAAATACCCATAATTGCTGATTGTATGCTTTCGGATAAAATCCTACTGATGATGTATAAGCATTGTTTCAAATCCCAAACACTAGAGAGATAAGGAGTTAATCCCTAGTCAACCACTTTGAGCCTAGAAGTAGGTGTTTCTTTCGGATATATAAACCCTTATGTTTAACCCGGGGTAGGGTAGTGTTAAGTTAACTGACTTCACATTTGAATTACAAGGGGATACATCCCAACTGGAGATCAACTACATGATATTCTTCGCAAACATCCTGAAGTGTCGAAGGAACCGTGCAAAATCCAAAGGTTCTTCAATGACCAATGACTTGGCAGTCACAATTTTTCAAACAAAAAGAGCCCGCTAAGTCGAACACCCGATAAGGCGACTTAGGCAAAAAACTGGGGCAATCCCGATGGACTAAAGCTTCAAAAAGTGGTCCAGGCAAAAGTTAGGTATCAAGACAAAAATCAAAAGAGGTAACGAAAACCCTCAATAAAACAAAACAAGATTCAGTGACCACCGTACCAAAATCAAAGGGTCACCAACATCCATAAAACGAAATAAGGTGACTGCCATTTCAAGAGACCTTGAATCACCATCTTTGTCTTTACACCTTCAAAACTCTCTTAAAAGACGAATATGTATGTTGAATTAACTGAGCTTAGGACTGGAGATCATCACGAAGAAGGGGTGGGTTAAAATAAACTTTGAGCCTTATATCCTTTTGTTCAAAAACCATGAACCAAGCCACGTTACAACCCTTAAAAGACCTGTAGTAGTAAATTTGTGATCATCAAGCTATAGGTAAGCTAGACGTCAACAAAACTAGAGTCGCCACCGCGCTTTTATTGTTTCCAAGGGAAAAGGGAAAAGTACGAACAAAACCCAAAAAAGATAAGAAGTTTTCAAATCAAAACTAATAAAATGCCATATATTTCATGTAAGGGGGTTGGTTACACAAAGGGAAGGTGTTAGCACCCAAAGTGTCCTAGGTACTCCTAGGGAGCCCTTTCTTGTGTGCATATGTGTTTTTGTATAAATGATGTTTGCAAATAAAAAGAGTGTGGGGATGAGAAAAGAATTCATTAATTATATTTTTATGTTTGACAAGACCTTTGGACTTGTGCCTACGTACCAACATAAAAATGAGGGATCAAAACCTCGTAGTTTGTGGTATCAATTTCAAAGTGAGTACATTGCTTTTAACAAAAAATTAAGTTTAAAAGGCACAAGGGCCTAAAAATGGTTTGAATGAGTGTTAGTTCTTTTTGGCTTTTGAAATTTTAAGTCAAGTATAGTTAAGTTTATTCACAAGTTTGATTAAGAAAATGAGTTTGAAAATGCAATGACATAAGGCCAAAGTTTCTAATTTACAATATGGTCGAGGTTTAGAAATCAACAAACACAAGCAAAGAAAATTTTAAAAGGAGGGAGAGATTTGAAATTAAATAAGTGAGGATTGTAAGAACAAAAATAGTTCTACAATAGATTCCATGATTTTGATGATAACAAAGGATGAAACCAAAAGTGGCACCCTAACGAAAAGTTTCTAAGTGTGCAGGGTTCTAAAGAAAGAAGAAATAAATCTGATGATGTCATCAGATGCAAAACAAGATCAGATGCAAAATCTCAAGTATCAGAAGCATCTAAAGTGAAATCTCGTTTCAAGAAGCTCTGACTCTGGACAAAACTACAAAATATCAGAAGCATCTGAACATGAAGTAAAGTCTAGAAGCTCTGACTCTGAACAAATGCCTTCTGCAAAGTCTGAAGTTATCAAGCGTCATCTGAACTTTCAAGAGATAACATCAGAAGCCAATTTCTCCAGATACACAAAGACTCTAAATCAGAATTGTTAATCATGATGAAGTAACGTTTAAGCCAAGTTAAAGTTCTGCAAATGGATTTCCTCAATTAAAAAGAGACGTTAATCTCCACTTCCAAGAGAAAAGATACTAATTGTGGTAAGTAGTCACTTCTAAGTGAAAAAGTCTACTGCAGAAGCTATTAATGGAATGGCGTAACTACATCTCAATATCCAACAGACTCAACGCTACTTCAACTCTACTTCAACTCCTATAAATAGAGAAGAAATCTCATTCAGTAAATACGAAGAAATCACTAGCCAAAACTATACTGAAATTATATCACGCTCAAACATCTTTGTTCTTCAAAGATTTTCACTAAGCTGTTGCTTATCAAGTGAAAAATTTGTTCTTAAGTTTGTAATATTTGCTTTCTTAGAAGCACTCTAGATTACACATCTTGTATCTATTTTTATTTGATTTCCTCAAGTGACTTGTTGTAGTCTGTAGACTTGAGAGGACTAAGAGATTTTCTTTTCTCTTAGGGGTTGTTTGTAATCTTTCAAGATTAGTGGATTAAGTCCTTGTTGAAGGCGAAATCACCTTGGCCGGGTGGACTGGAGTAGCTTTGTGTTATAAGCGAACCAGTATAAAATCATTGTGTGATTTCATTTTGCAAAAGCGCTTATTTTTCAAACAATTCAAACCCCCCCTTTCTTGTTTTTCTCACCTTCAATTGGTATCAGAGCTCCGGCTCTGTTATTGATTTTCAAATCAAACACTTAACCGTGTAGAGAGATCCAGTGCGAGAAAAACAAATGGCCCACTCAAATGAGAAAGATTCTTACAATGCCAAGCCTCCTGTTTTTGATGGAGAAAAGTTTGATTACTGGAAAGATAGAATCGAAAGTTTCTTTCTTGGTTATGATGCTGACCTCTGGGACATTGTCACAGATGGATACAAACCTCCAACCTTAAATGGAGCTGAAGTTCCCAGAAGCAAAATGTCAGAAGATCAGAAACGTGAGTTCAAAAATCATCACAAGGCCAGAACAATACTTCTAAATGCCATATCATACAACGAATATGAGAAGATCACCAACAGAGAGACAGCCAAAGATATACTTGACTCTCTAAGGATGACCCATGAAGGAAACTCCCAAGTCAAGGAGACGAAGGCTCTGGCGTTGATCCAGAAATATGAAGCCTTCAAGATGGAAGATGACGAAGCTATAGAAGCTATGTTTTCCAGATTCCAAACTCTTATTGCAGGTCTTAAAGTGCTAGACAAGGGATACACAACTGCAGATCATGTTAAGAAGATTGTCAGAAGTCTGCCAAAGAAATGGAGACCTATGGTTACTGCTCTGAAGTTATCAAAGGATCTGAACAGTATCAGCCTTGAAGAACTTGTTAGTTCTCTCAGAAGCCATGAGATAGAACTAGAGGAGGATGAGCCTCAGAAAAGGAACAAGTCAGTGGCGCTGAAGTCCAGACCTGAAAGACGGAAGTCAGACAGAACCAAAGCTCTCCAGGCAGAAACTGCAGATACTGACGACTCTGAACCTGAAGACTCTGATGATGAAGAAGAACTGTCCTTACTAACCAAAAGAGTTAAGCAACTCTGGAAAAGAAGGAACAACAACAACTTCAGAAGATCAAGACCCAGAGGGGATAGATCAGAGTCAACTTCAAAAGGTAAACCTAATAAAGATATTACCTGTTTTGAATGTAAAGAAACAGGTCATTATAGAAATGAATGCCCCAAGCTGAAGAAAGATAACTCTAAGAAGGAAAGCTTCAAGAAAAATGCCTTCAGAACAAAGAAAGGATTAATGGCCACCTGGGACGATAGTGATTCAGGATCATCAGAATCTGACTCTGATGAACAAGCCAACGTAGCATTTATGGCTACCACATCCAGCAGCTCAGATGAAGAATCTGAAGAGGTATTCTCTGAACTTTCTAGATCTGACTTAGAATCATGTTTATCAGAAACTCTTACCTCTCTTCAGAAATTAAAACAAAAAGTTAAAAGCATTAAAAGTCTTCTTAAAGCAAAATCTGAAGAATGTAGTGAACTTGAGACAACAATTCTAGCACATGAAGATACAATCAAATCTTTAACGTTAGAAAGAGATGGAGCTAAAACAAAAAGCTTAAAATTAGAAGAAGTGTTGTCTCAAGCACCACAAACTTCAAATGAAATTATTTATAAGTATGAAGAAGCCTTTCAACAATTTCTGAAGAATGGGATAAATAGGAGTATTATGGCATCCATGATTTATGGAGTAGGTCAGAATAATAAAAGGGGAATTGGGTATGATTCTGATTCTGATAAAACTTCTACCAGTAACCAAATTAAATCACCTTTTTCATACCACTATACACACACACAAGAACACAAATTTAAAAATGCTAGAAGACCCAAAGTTGTAAGAAACTCTGGGAAAACTAATCTGAAAGGACCCAAGAGATTCTGGGTACCGAAAGATAAGATTATCTATGTTGCAGATATCCTATGCAGCAAAGTTCAGACACCAGTCATGGTACCTGGACTCTGGATGCTCGCGACATATGACGGGAAGAAAGTCTATGTTCCAAAGCCTGGAACTTAAAGACGCTGGCTTTGTAGGCTTCGGAGGAGATCAGAAAGGAAGGATCAGAGGCTCCGGAACTATTGGTAATGGTACTCTTCCCTCTATATCTGATGTTCTTTTTGTAGAAGGTTTAATGCATAACTTGTTATCCATAAGTCAATTAAGTGATAACGGTTATGACGTAATCTTTAATCAAAAAACGTGTAAAGCCATTAATCAGAACGATGGCTCTGTCCTTTTCACAGGCAAGAGGAAAAACAACATTTATAAAATAAATCTTTCTGATTTAAAAGATCAAAATGTTAAATGTTTAATGTCAGTTCACGAAGAGCAATGGGTATGGCATAGACGCTTAGGCCACATTAGCATGAGGAAACTTTCTCAGCTAACTAAACTTGAGTTAGTCAGAGGCTTACCTAAACTGAAGTTTTCTTCAGATGCTCTGTGTGAAGCTTGTCAGAAAGGAAAGTTTTCAAAAACATCTTTTAAAAAGAAAAATGTTGTTTCTACCTCCAAGCCTCTGGAGCTTCTTCACATTGACTTATTTGGTCCTGTGAAAACAGCATCAGTCAATGGAAAGAAGTATGGACTAGTAATCGTTGATGATTACAGCCGCTGGACATGGGTAAAATTCCTAAAGCACAAGAGTGAGTCTCACTCTGTATTCACCAGTTTCTGTTCTAAAGTGCAAAAAGAATTTGACTCTAAAATTATTAGAGTCAGAAGTGATCATGGTGGAGAATTTGAAAATAAAGATTTTGAAGAATTATTTGATTCAAATGGAATATCCCATGATTTCTCCTGCCCTAGAACTCCACAACAAAATGGAGTTGTAGAGAGGAAGAATAGGACACTCCAAGAAATGGCCAGAACCATGATCAATGAAACAAATGTAGCAAAGCACTTTTGGGCAGAAGCTGTAAATACAGCGTGTTACATTCAGAATAGAATCTCTATTAGACCTATTCTGGATAAGACTCCCTATGAACTGTGTAAGGGAAGAAAACCCAACATTTCTTACTTTCATCCTTTTGGATGCATTTGCTTTATATTAAATACTAAAGAACATCTGAACAAGTTTGATTCCAAAGCACAGAAAGGTATTATGTTAGGATACTCAGAACGCTCTAAAGGCTACAGAGTATACAACACAGAAACCAAAATTGTGGAGGAATCAATTCATGTTAGATTTGATGATAAGCTTGACCCTGAAAAGTCAAAGCTAGTTGAAAAGTTTGCAGATTTAGAGATCACTCTGGTAGAATCTGAGAAAATTCCAGAAGCACCTGTCACTCCAGACTCTGAAGAAATTAAATCTCCAGAAATTCCAAGGAAAGTCAAGAGTCGTAGCAACGTATCTGAAGATTTGATTCTGGGAAACAAAGATGAACCTGTTAGAACCAGATCTACCTTCAGAACTTCTGAAGATATTCCTCTGGGACTAGTGTCTCTGATTGAGCCTACGTCCTGTGATGAAGCTCTTCAAGATAAAGATTGGGTGGCAGCTATGCAAGAAGAGTTAGATCAATTCTCCAAGAATGATGTCTGGGATCTCGTTCCTAAACCCAGAGGCACTCATGTCATTGGAACCAGATGGGTTTTCAGAAACAAACTGAACGAGAAAGGAGAAGTTGTCAGAAACAAAGCACGACTGGTAGCTCAAGGTTATAGTCAACAAGAAGGTATTGATTATAATGAAACTTTTGCTCCAGTCGCAAGGTTAGAGTCTATTCGTCTTCTTGTATCATTTGCTATTAATCACTCTATAAAATTATACCAAATGGATGTCAAGAGTGCATTTCTAAATGGTTATATTTCAGAAGAAGTGTATGTAAATCAACCTCCTGGTTTTGAAAACTCAAATTTTCCAGAACATGTTTTCAAACTTAAGAAATCTTTATATGGACTTAAACAAGCTCCCAGAGCTTGGTATGAACGCTTAAGTAATTTTCTTCTGGAACAAAATTTTATCAGAGGGAAAGTTGATTCTACACTCTTCTGTAAAAATCATAAAAATGATCTCATGATATGCCAAATTTATGTTGATGACATTATTTTTGGTTCTGCTAATATTTCTGTTTGCCAAGAATTTTCTAAGTTAATGCAGGCAGAATTTGAAATGAGTCTAATGCAAGAACTAAAGTTCTTTCTGGGAATTCAAATCAATCAAACTCCAGAAGTCACGTACATTCATCAAAGCAAGTACATTAAAGACGTTCTAAAGAAGTTTGATATGTCTGAATGCAATTCTGCAAAGACTCCCATGCATCCAACTTGCATTCTGGAGAAGGAAGAGGTAAGCAACAAGGTTTGTCAGAAGCTCTATCGAGGTATGATAGGCTCTCTTCTCTATCTGACTGCTACTCGTCCTGATATTCTCTTTAGCGTCTGTCTTTGTGCCAGATTCCAATCAGATCCTAGAGAATCTCATTTAACAGCTGTTAAGAGAATTCTTAAGTATCTGAAAGGAACCCCTAACCTGGGCCTGATGTATGAGAAAACATCAGAGTATAGGCTTTCTGGTTATTGTGATGCAGATTATGCAGGAGATAGAATAGAACGAAAAAGTACATCTGGAAATTGCCAGCTTCTGGGAAACAACTTAATCTCCTGGGCTAGCAAAAGACAGTCAACAATTGCTCTATCAACTGCAGAAGCAGAATATATCTCAGCGTCACTATGCACAACTCAGATGCTCTGGATGAAACATCAGCTAGAAGATCTACAAATCTTTGAGAGTAACATTCCTATCCTTTGTGATAATACTGCTGCTATTTGTTTAAGTAAGAATCCCATTCTACATTCCAGAGCCAAACACATAGAAATTAAACATCATTTTATTAGAGACTATGTTCAGAAAGGAATAGTAACGCTGAAGTTCATTGATACAGAACATCAATGGGCAGATATCTTTACTAAGCCTCTGGCTGAAGATAGATTTCGCTTTATATTAGAAAATCTGAACATTAAAAATTGCCCTGAGTAAAATTTGGCTCTGAACATGTAAAATGAGAATCTGATAAAAACAAATACACTTCTGCCTCTGACTCTGATACTTCTACCAAGTTAAGAAGATATCTGAGTTAGAAATCTTCAGAACCAATCTCTTGGTATTCCTGAAGATCAGAAACATCAACACGTGGGGAACATGCGTCTAACCTTAGAACTTCTAGACAGCTGTCAAAAGAAATCAAAGGTCAGAACGCTTGAAATCTCCTCGAGCAGTGTGCTTACTGTTGGGATTAGACTTTCATTTATTAGCTATAATCATTTTTCCTCCCCTAGCGTGCAAATCTTGTGTTCTGTTCCAACGCAATTAATTGTGTCGTTTTGCATGTGTTTTTACCCTTAGGTATATAAACACTTTTCTCACATTTCACACACTTATCACTCTCACTCACTCTTAAACCCTAAACCCTCTCTCGAAGTTTTCTCTGCAACCTTCTCAGTTCTTCATCTTCTTCATCAATCTTCATCATGAATCCTCAAGAACAATCTGTTTTTGACTTCTCCCAACAAATGGAAGCTGCTTCTAACCCCCAAACCTCAAACACTCAAACACCCATGGTTGTAGATGTTACCACAACCCCAGTTTACAAAGAACCTCACATTTTGGAACGCGAACAACACATAAACCTTTCAACTCCCTTTGAAGGTTTGGATGTTCTATGTGAATCGCTGGTAGATTTTGAGAATTTGAGAAGAAATGGCGTTGATTTAACTGAAGATCTTCGCAAGCAAGGTTGGGAAAACTACTTCAACAGATTGTATGGTCCAATCTATCCTCTTCTGGTGAAGGAGTTCTGGAGATGCGCAGATGCTGATGACCAGTTCATCGTTTCCTTTGTTCTGGGTGTGAAGATTGTCATCACTGAAGCATCAATTGCTTCCTTGCTAAACATGGAGAGAACTGGAGGTAAAAGGATTTACAACATTCCTCCAAGGTCCAAGCGCATCACAGAAGTCATTAACCCTACAATCTTCAAAGCAAATGTTGAAGGAAACCCCTCTAAGAACAAGGAGCTTCATCAGAACCTCCGAGTTTGGTTGAAGATTATTCTGGGAACAATCCATCATCGTCCAGCCTCCAACTCTTCAGATTATATAAATGCTGATCAGAAGTGCATCCTCTACTGTATTCAGAAGGGTATTCCAATCAACCTCCCTGTTCTTCTCTTCAGATATCTGAGGGATTCAGTCAGAGAAACAAGGAACAATATGAAGCCCAGATCCTACATCCCTCTGGGAAGATTGCTCTCTGACATCTTCATTGAGCATGGGCTGGTAGATGCTCTGGAGAAGACCAGATGTATGGATGATCTGGCAATTGACGTTGGAAAGCCTCTGAATGCCAGAAATCTGAGGAGTATGGGAATCATCAAGGACATCAGAGTCAAGCCCACTATGAATGTGACCTGGGAAGCTCTGAAGGATCAGAGGAAGATGCCTCATGGCCTTGAAAGGTTCTTCAAAAATGAACCCAGAGATGCCATTGCCATCTACCTTCAGGATCGTCTGGATGAAGGCATTGACGTTTCTGATTTCCGCCTTGAAGACTGTCTGGATTCTGTAGAAGATCTGGTCAGATACAAAAGAGGCCTTTCTGAGAAGAAGATAGCTGAGGAAGCAAGGAAGGCAAAGAAACCCAGAACTGGAGAATCCTCTGGAACCAAAGCTCCTCTGAAAGTCTCTTCTTCCTCTGGTAAGTCCATTCCTCCTGTCTCTTCTGAATCTGTAATGGCTTCCTCTAACCCTCTCTCCTCTCAACCAATTTTTACAACCTCAGAAATACCACCTTCTACCATTAGAACCTCTCAACCTCCACCTGTTCTAAATATTGCCCGTACTTTTACAACCACCTCTGACCCTAATAAACTATATCACCACAGTTCTTCCTCATCCTCTGAGTATGAGTCACCACCTTACCTTTCCCCTTCTTCTAACCAAGAGTCCTCTGATCATGAGTCCTCTGATCAAGAACACTCTGACCCAAACTCCCCAACAATAGCTGAAATTTATGCTAAAAATTTCGCTCCACAAACTCAAACACAAACTGAAGTAACCTCTCCCCTCCGAACTTCTATTCCACAACAAACTACCACCACACCCTCTGAAACTCAACCATCTGTAATTCGCCCATCTGAACCTTATATCACTCCACCATTAATTCCCGCTGTACCTAGCCCAGACTCTGACCCATTAGATGTAAACCCACTCTATGCCTCATCCCCCAGTCTTCAACCAGACCCAGATTCTGAACTTCAACCAGAAGCAGAATCTGAACCCCAGCCAGAACCAGAAACTGAACCTCAACCTCTACATCTCAGCCCTCAAAACTCTCCACCTCATTCACCTGAACCTGAACCTAAAATTATCATACCTACCCTTGAGGAGGCCATTATGCAGGTTGCAGAATCCTCAGTCCAGAAGATCAAGTCTCTGGCTAAAAATTCTGAAGTCAGTGATGATCCTAAATCTGTTAGGACACACTGGAACAGAGTTATTAGTTGGATGACCTCTGAGTCTTATAGGCTGAAGAGTATCTCTGAACAAGTCAGAAATGGCTACATCAGAGACTCTGAGGAAAGACTCCAGGAAAGACTGGCCAGAGAAGCTGAGGCTAGAAGATTAGAGGAAGAGAGACTGGCTAGAGAAGCTGAGGCCAAGAGATTGGAAGAAGAAAGGTTGGCTAAGGAAGCTGCAGAAGAAGCTAAGAGGTTGGAAGAAGAACGCCTGGCAAAGGAAGCAGAACTTCTGAGAATTCAGGAAGCAGAAGCCAAGGCTAAGGCAGATGCAGAAGCCCAAGCTGCTGCTGAAGCTGAAACTCAGCAGGCTCTGATTCAGGGGGAGTCTTCCTCTGCGATCCCTCTGATTCTTAACACTCTGAAGGAAATCAAGCAAGATCAGAAAGAGATCAAGCAAGATCAGAGTGAGCTCCGGGCAAGGATGGACAAACAAGACGCTCTGAATGAAAACCTCCAGAATATGTTTGCCATGCTACTACAGAGACTTCCTCCTCCTCCAAACCCTTAGGCACTTAGGATTTATTTTGGTTGCCTAGTGTTTTTGCTTCTGTCTTTTCTTTTTTAGCTCTGATATTCTCTTGAATCTGTTGTTTTTGACTGCTGTTTGCCTTTGTGCTGTTTAATGAAGTGTTTTTCTCTCTTTTTTTATGTTTTATGCCTTTTTGATTATGCCAAAAAGGGGGAGAAATTATTAAATAGCTCTGATGAAAACTATGTCTAAAACCTTAAGCATTCTGCAACAATTGTAGAAATAGTTCTGATATAAATAGCTCTGATTAAATAATAGCTCTGATTAAATAACTCTAACTTTAAAGTTAAGCATTTGCAGAAAGTTTTCAGAAACCTAATTACTTTGAAAAGCTCTGGTAAGAACTTCTGAACTCCCTAGCGCTAACTCAGGGGGAGCTTTTGTCTATCTGATCTAATATTTTTCATGTTTCATCTGATAATTTTTATTTGTTTTGTCATCATCAAAAAGGGGGAGATTGTAAGAACAAAAATAGTTCTACAATAGATTCCATGATTTTGATGATAACAAAGGATGAAACCAAAAGTGGCACCCTAACGAAAAGTTTCTAAGTGTGCAGGGTTCTAAAGAAAGAAGAAATAAATCTGATGATGTCATCAGATGCAAAACAAGATCAGATGCAAAATCTCAAGTATCAGAAGCATCTAAAGTGAAATCTCGTTTCAAGAAGCTCTGACTCTGGACAAAACTACAAAATATCAGAAGCATCTGAACATGAAGTAAAGTCTAGAAGCTCTGACTCTGAACAAATGCCTTCTGCAAAGTCTGAAGTTATCAAGCGTCATCTGAACTTTCAAGAGATAACATCAGAAGCCAATTTCTCCAGATACACAAAGACTCTAAATCAGAATTGTTAATCATGATGAAGTAACGTTTAAGCCAAGTTAAAGTTCTGCAAATGGATTTCCTCAATTAAAAGAGACGTTAATCTCCACTTCCAAGAGAAAAGATACTAATTGTGGTAAGTAGTCACTTCTAAGTGAAAAAGTCTACTGCAGAAGCTATTAATGGAATGGCGTAACTACATCTCAATATCCAACAGACTCAACGCTACTTCAACTCTACTTCAACTCCTATAAATAGAGAAGAAATCTCATTCAGTAAATACGAAGAAATCACTAGCCAAAACTATACTGAAATTATATCACGCTCAAACATCTTTGTTCTTCAAAGATTTTCACTAAGCTGTTGCTTATCAAGTGAAAAATTTGTTCTTAAGTTTGTAATATTTGCTTTCTTAGAAGCACTCTAGATTACACATCTTGTATCTATTTTTATTTGATTTCCTCAAGTGACTTGTTGTAGTCTGTAGACTTGAGAGGACTAAGAGATTTTCTTTTCTCTTAGGGGTTGTTTGTAATCTTTCAAGATTAGTGGATTAAGTCCTTGTTGAAGGCGAAATCACCTTGGCCGGGTGGACTGGAGTAGCTTTGTGTTATAAGCGAACCAGTATAAAATCATTGTGTGATTTCATTTTGCAAAAGCGCTTATTTTTCAAACAATTCAAACCCCCCCTTTCTTGTTTTTCTCACCTTCAATTGGTATCAGAGCTCCGGCTCTGTTATTGATTTTCAAATCAAACACTTAACCGTGTAGAGAGATCCAGTGCGAGAAAAACAAATGGCCCACTCAAATGAGAAAGATTCTTACAATGCCAAGCCTCCTGTTTTTGATGGAGAAAAGTTTGATTACTGGAAAGATAGAATCGAAAGTTTCTTTCTTGGTTATGATGCTGACCTCTGGGACATTGTCACAGATGGATACAAACCTCCAACCTTAAATGGAGCTGAAGTTCCCAGAAGCAAAATGTCAGAAGATCAGAAACGTGAGTTCAAAAATCATCACAAGGCCAGAACAATACTTCTAAATGCCATATCATACAACGAATATGAGAAGATCACCAACAGAGAGACAGCCAAAGATATACTTGACTCTCTAAGGATGACCCATGAAGGAAACTCCCAAGTCAAGGAGACGAAGGCTCTGGCGTTGATCCAGAAATATGAAGCCTTCAAGATGGAAGATGACGAAGCTATAGAAGCTATGTTTTCCAGATTCCAAACTCTTATTGCAGGTCTTAAAGTGCTAGACAAGGGATACACAACTGCAGATCATGTTAAGAAGATTGTCAGAAGTCTGCCAAAGAAATGGAGACCTATGGTTACTGCTCTGAAGTTATCAAAGGATCTGAACAGTATCAGCCTTGAAGAACTTGTTAGTTCTCTCAGAAGCCATGAGATAGAACTAGAGGAGGATGAGCCTCAGAAAAGGAACAAGTCAGTGGCGCTGAAGTCCAGACCTGAAAGACGGAAGTCAGACAGAACCAAAGCTCTCCAGGCAGAAACTGCAGATACTGACGACTCTGAACCTGAAGACTCTGATGATGAAGAAGAACTGTCCTTACTAACCAAAAGAGTTAAGCAACTCTGGAAAAGAAGGAACAACAACAACTTCAGAAGATCAAGACCCAGAGGGGATAGATCAGAGTCAACTTCAAAAGGTAAACCTAATAAAGATATTACCTGTTTTGAATGTAAAGAAACAGGTCATTATAGAAATGAATGCCCCAAGCTGAAGAAAGATAACTCTAAGAAGGAAAGCTTCAAGAAAAATGCCTTCAGAACAAAGAAAGGATTAATGGCCACCTGGGACGATAGTGATTCAGGATCATCAGAATCTGACTCTGATGAACAAGCCAACGTAGCATTTATGGCTACCACATCCAGCAGCTCAGATGAAGAATCTGAAGAGGTATTCTCTGAACTTTCTAGATCTGACTTAGAATCATGTTTATCAGAAACTCTTACCTCTCTTCAGAAATTAAAACAAAAAGTTAAAAGCATTAAAAGTCTTCTTAAAGCAAAATCTGAAGAATGTAGTGAACTTGAGACAACAATTCTAGCACATGAAGATACAATCAAATCTTTAACGTTAGAAAGAGATGGAGCTAAAACAAAAAGCTTAAAATTAGAAGAAGTGTTGTCTCAAGCACCACAAACTTCAAATGAAATTATTTATAAGTATGAAGAAGCCTTTCAACAATTTCTGAAGAATGGGATAAATAGGAGTATTATGGCATCCATGATTTATGGAGTAGGTCAGAATAATAAAAGGGGAATTGGGTATGATTCTGATTCTGATAAAACTTCTACCAGTAACCAAATTAAATCACCTTTTTCATACCACTATACACACACACAAGAACACAAATTTAAAAATGCTAGAAGACCCAAAGTTGTAAGAAACTCTGGGAAAACTAATCTGAAAGGACCCAAGAGATTCTGGGTACCGAAAGATAAGATTATCTATGTTGCAGATATCCTATGCAGCAAAGTTCAGACACCAGTCATGGTACCTGGACTCTGGATGCTCGCGACATATGACGGGAAGAAAGTCTATGTTCCAAAGCCTGGAACTTAAAGACGCTGGCTTTGTAGGCTTCGGAGGAGATCAGAAAGGAAGGATCAGAGGCTCCGGAACTATTGGTAATGGTACTCTTCCCTCAAATAAATATAGCCACATCCAAGCTTAACAGCTTCATGATCTTCTTCAAAATTTCCCATGTGTCAGATGAATTCAAAGATGGCATAAGTCACAAGTTCAAAATAACAGCTTCACAATGATCATGTTGCAGATGAACTCAAATGGATCTTCAATTTTGTATCAGATGAATGTTCATTTCACAAGCACTTGGTTTCATAAAAGTTGGTATTGGCCAAGTCCTTTGCATAGGGAGTGTTGCCTAAATTCTAAGTCCAATAGTCTCAGATCAAACCAACAGTCCACACAAGATGTTTTTTTAGGGTTTTTGTTCTTATTACGTACATTAAGGTCTAAAGACCACACAAACAAACAAATATATACAAACACAAAATATCACAAAATATGGTTCAAATGGACAAAGTGAAAATGACATTAAAGTAAACAACTTGAATGGTATGAATAATGGAAAATGAATAAGGGTTAAATATTAAAGTGCATTAAAAGTAAATGACTTGAAATTAAATGTTAGTTGTTAGTGAATTAGGGGGTTAGTTTTGCTTTTGCTTTGCTTTTGTTTAAGTCATTCTTTGGAGAACACTCAACCCACTTATCACAATCATGAATCCTTGAACCAAGACATCTTCCAAAGGAAGGAAAAAAGGTCAAATTTCCACACAATACCATCAAAGAAGGGAGACTTACAATCTCACTAACTAGAATGCAATGCCTTTGTCTCAAAATTTAGCGCTATGTTAAGCAATCGTAATTGGACTTATGTAGAAGTCATAACTATTTGAGGCCAGACAATAGAATTTTGGTGTTAATACATGTTAGAGACATAATATAATGGACTATTCTCATGAAACATACCACACACGAAAAGATTATGCAATGTGAGGGACCTAATCTCATCCCTACTTATGTTGATTTTGCAATCAACTAGCCTTAGGATATAGAGATGTCATAGGTCCATGACATGAATGGATAAAGAAGGGGAATGAGATGAAGAGGGAGGGGGAATGGATCAAACACAAATTGGTTAAAGGAGGACTTTTACCAAATTAAGATCATTCATTCATTTTGGGAGATTGAATGTACATTTCATCAATCCCCTAAATCTAATGATCTTAACTTAGCAAAGTCAAATTAACTTTGACCAAGGCCCAACAACACAATTCAAACTCACAAAGTCAAATAAAATGGCTCTACACAATTAATTTGGCATTTAAACAATTAAAAATAATAAAAATATGCATTAAATTAAATTATGGTTGGTCAATTTTCTAAAACTTCATCAAAGCACCAAAGAAATGGCCATGAGATTTATCATAGGTCAAACAAGATCAAAGGACCTTGGAGAAAAATTTTCAGAATTTTTGGAAACTTAAAAGTATTTTCAAACAATTAAAAATATCCACAAAATCATGAAAAATATTAATATTGATCCAAAATATAATTTTAATTCAGAAAATGAAAGAGGATTTTTTAAAATTTTTTTGGTGAAACTCTCGTATTTTTTGGATCAATATTAAATTTAATATGAATTAATGAAAGTAAAAGAAATAAAATGAAAATCAATGAAATCAAAAAAACGTGGCCCACTTGATCTCCCTCATTAATTGAGGTGGCAGATCAAGTGGATGAAAACGCGTGTTCCATGCTGCACACTAGCCAGCGCGCCACACAACTGGTAATAAAAAAGAATGCTCAAGATTAAAACGCCTTGGCTTGATCATGTGGCTCAGAACTCATCCAGCACATCGCCGGAGCAAACCACCGGTCATCTTCTCCGATGACCCTGACCGAACTGGTTCTCTCATCACCATCACATAAATGAAAAAAAGGACATGATCTTAAAGAAAAAATGCCATAGATTACAAATATGACCTCGATTCAACCTAACTCCAAGTATATTGAGAGATACATGGAGTTGAAATTTGAGGTACATGAACTGAGTTGCTTCGATTTGACCTCAAAGCAACTTAATCTTCTTACCTACATTGGTAGGACTTCAGATAACCAATAATCCAAGAGAATTGATGAGAATTGAGAGAGAACCAAAGAGAAGAAAAATCTGGAAAAATACCTTCAATGTTGTGCAGAACTTGATCTCTCTTGCTTCTATTCATGTTTGATCTTGCTTATGGAGCTTGCAGAAGTAAATTAGGAATGGTACAGGGCTTTGGATCCTGGAGTTTTTGAATCTCCAAACAGTGAGATTCAAACTCAAATTTAAAGTGAAATTTCTCAGGTTTTCCTTTCAATGGTGTGGGTTTCAAATGTGGGAGGCAAAGCTGGCGCACAAGGTCCTTTCCAAACTGATGCAATGGACCTTTATTTATAGCAAATGCAAGTGATATTTGCACCTTTGAAAATTCTTCCAAATTTGGCAATATAGAGTGCACGTTTGCATGGGCATCTACAGGCCTATGAAGCAACTCAATTAGGTCCAAATGCAAGTGAGATTGATTCTGAATGTGGATTGTGATGCAAGGCAAAAGTGTATTGATGTTTGTAGAATGATTCTTGCCAACTGATACAGCCATGTTCAGGCCATGCGCAGACCCCTCAAACCTTGTCCAAAATGAATGAATTTGGACTCTTTGGAAAGGTTAGATCAAGAGGAACAACTCTTATGTTGAACACTTTTCCATTTGGAGTTTGTATGATGATGAATTTTGAGGTGGAAGTTTGGAAATTTCAACATGTCAAAATATTTTATAAGTGTTAAGCCATATGTTCAATTATTCCACCTTGGCTAACTTTTTATGTGAGCTTCAAATGAGAAAGATATCTTCATAAAAGTTATAGATATTTCAAAAACCTTCATACTGGTCACAAATGTGACCTCATTTGGATTTGTAATGAATGAGTTATGCATTTTTGAAGTTGAGGAAAATCACTTGCTCAATGGTATTGGTCCAAAATGACCTATAATGTATCCTCATATCACATGCTCATAAAAGTTGAATTAGCTCTTCCTCCAGACATAAAAGTTGAATTATACACCTTGAATTTGGTTGTGCAACTTGGAAATCATTCATCTCATAAAAATTGAGCAAGTTATGGCCTTGGGAATTTGACTTTCAAATTAGGGTTTAGACAAAATGACCTATAATGTTTCAACATAAAAAGTGGCTTTACAAGAAAAACTAGATCTAGACCTCAACATGAAAGTTGTTTGGAATGTCATTTAGAGTAACGTTTCTCTTGGAATTATTTTCATATGATGAAAAGTGTTGGAGATAGGGTCTAGGGGAACCCGGTTTTGATCAGATGAATTCCTCTGGTCAACCACCCTCAACCACTTTGATAACTTGCAATATTCTTGACTTTTTTGACTCATGGGAGATCATATATGCATAATATGATGAATTTTGAAGTGTCCCTTGGAGTATTTGATCAATTGATGAAATAAACTTCAACTAGAGAAGAAATAAACTTCAACATAGGATGAGCAGAAATATATTATCCACTACCTGTTACTGGGTAAGGAGATAATAAAATCTGACAGAGAGGACATCCATTACCGGTTAGGGTAAACATATTAAGGATGAATCACTGAGGGCCTTCAGGAGATGTATTCATTACCGGTTACTAGGTAAGAATAGACTTGCTGGGGAAAACTGAAAATAGGATTTACAACTACCGGCTACTGGGCAGAAGACCAAAAGGAGAGAATATCCGTCACTGGTTAAAGTGATCATATCAAGGATAGACTCAAAGGAAAGAAAATCTGTCACTGGTTAAGGTGAACATATCAAGGATAGACTTGCCTGGGGATGTTAAGGAGGATACCCGTCATCAATTAAGATGAACATATCAAGGATAAACCACCTGAATAAAAAGTAGGAATTACATCTATCGAATGCTGGATAAAATACCATCAAAGAGAAATATCTGTCACCGGTCAAGATGAACATATCAAGGATAGACTCCGAGGGAAAGAATAGGAATTACATCTATCAGTTACTGGATAGAATACCACAAAGAGGATATCTGTCACCGGTTAAAGTGAATATATCAAGGATAAACTCTACAAAGGGGAGAAAAACACAGGATTTATAACTACCGGTTACTGGGCAGAAGGCCGCAAAGAGAAGAAAACCCGTCATCGGTTAGGATGAACATATCAAGGGTTAACCCTCTGGGAATCAAAATAGGGATTACAGCTACCTTTTTACTGGGTAGAATACCAAAGATGGGAATATCTGTCACCGGTTAGGATGAACATATCAAGGATAGACTCAAAGCAGGGGAAGAAAAAATCCGTCACCGGTTAGGATGAACATATCAAGGATATACTTCCTGGGGAAACATGAAAACGAATCTGTTGGGGAGAAAAGGAGTTACTTTTGTCGGGTATTGGGCAAGAAGTAACAAACTGCCAACTAAGAAGAATATCACCAGTTACTGGGTGATAAAATTTTAGGGGACCAAAAGCATCTATCTAGGTAAGATCTAGAAAGAAATGGTCAATTAAGACTCAACCCGATGAGGATATAACTCAAGGGGATGGTTCCATATAGATAATCAATTGGGGAGGAAACTGAAATAATAATCATCCATGAGGAAATAACTCAGTGGGAAAAGGAGAAAGGTTAAAGTCTTTCTGCTTATGGGGATGACACTCTACAATTGAAAAGAGGACAAACTCACCAAACCTGTATGGGGATAAGGTACCACCATTACAGAGAATAAGAATCACAAGAATGAGTCAACAAGTGCAATGACGCGATAATGAAATTATATGAGTGTATATGTATATGTATATGTGTTTATGATCATTATGCTCACAATTCGATCTCAAAGGATACACGGATGTCGCAGATTTGAATCGTCGATACAATTCTCGGCCAATCCCCAAAAGAGGGGAACGAGTGCTGGAGAACGGAGAGATCAACATCACAAAGGCTCATCCCTAGCTGGGGAAGGAGGAGATTTGCTGAGGAAAGTGTTACCAATTCTGCGGGGAATTTTGGGTCAATACCACATCAAATGGGAGACAACCCTGCAGGGGATAAACACAAATAGCTGCTCGGAAACCAGGAGGAAACTCTGACTGGGAGCGAATCTGATTGCGACTAGCGGGGAAACCAAAATCCTACTGGAACCATACGAACTGCTGTATTCCGTTGCCGAACAAGTATAAACTCGGCTAGGGAATAAACACCAACTCAGCTGGGGACAACGAAGAATTAACCGCTTGGAGAAATCAACAAACACCGGGTGCTGAACATGCTACCGGGGATAAGGGAGAAATCACGCCTACTGCTTGGGGATGAGGGAGAAATCGCGCCTGCTGTCAGGGATGAGGGAGAAATCGTTCCACACTTAGGGATTACTATTTTCGAACCACTGTTGATATTCCCTTTTGAAATCGATTGCTTAAAATTAATGCTTTTATATGTTTAGGAAAATATGATTTTGATTAAAATTTTAATTTTCAAAATGATCATAATAAAATTTAAAACTATTTGGCTGAATTAAACAAGAGTAGAAATAATTGGATAAAAACTCAACTTTATTTAATAGAATGGTAGTCTGTAAATGACAAGACTCGATATTTACAAAGTTGAAAATGGTAATTTAAATGGAAAAAGGTTACATTTAATACAATGATCAATAATCCTTATACCACCTCTTGATATCCGTTGCGCTCTTGACTGTTGCTGGCGACAATGAACCAAAACCGACCATTATGCTCAAAAATGTCTTCAAATCTGAAGATCAGCAGGATGCAGTTACTTGCCATAATCCCTAATTTTTGCATAAATTGCCCCAAGGTGGGGTACTCAATTTATCGGGATAATCCTTTCTGTTTTATGTCTCTAATTTTTGCCTGGATCGCCCTTTCGGGTTTCAATCCACCGAGACGTTCATTTTTACCTAAGCCTCCCTTTCGGGTTTTCAACTTAGCGAGTTGTTCTTTTCTTTTTAGGTGAAGTATTTCTTGACTGCATCCGCGTTCACAAGACGTGTGAACTCTTCACTATCCATAGTTGTAAGCATCAAAACACCGCCTGAAAAGGCTCTCTTAACAACATATGGGCCTTCATAATTAGGAGTCCATTTGCCCCTAGAATCTAGTTTGAAAGATAAAACCTTCTTAAGCACAAGGTCACCTTCTCTGAATACATGAGGCCTGATCTTCTTATCAAAAGTTTTCTTCATCCTCTGCTGATATAACTGACCATGACACATGGCAATCAATCTCTTCTCTTCAATCAAATTCAGCTGGTCATATCTGGTTTGACACCATTCAACTCTAGTCAACTTGGCTTCCATTAGTACACGCAATGATGGGATCTCGACATCTACGGAGAGCACAACTTCTATACCATATACAAGAGAGAAAGGGGTTGCCCCTGTTGAAGTGCGGATGGATGTACGATACCCGTGCAAAGAAAATGGGAGCATCTCATGCCAATCCTAATACGTTAAAACCATCTTCTGAATAATTTTCTTAATGTTCTTATTTGCAGCTTCAACATCCCTATTCATCTTAGGTCTGTATGGAGAAGAATTATGATGTGCAATCTTAAAGTCCTTGGAAAGAGCTTCCATCATATTGTTATTCAAGTTTAATCCATTATCAGTAATGATCTTACTTGGCACACCATAACGACATATAATTTGGTTCTTGATAAACCTCACAAAAACTTGTTTGGTTACATTTGCATATGATGTCGCTTCAACCCACTTTATGAAGTAGTCAATAGCCACCAAAATGAAACGATGTCCGTTCGAAGCTTTGGGCTCAATCATACCAATCATATCAATTCCCCACATGGAGAAGGGCCATGGACTTCAACTATCAACAGGTCTGCTTCATGTCTATCCACGCATCTGAGCAAAACCATATCAAAGTTTCTCTTATATAACACATAACCATGTCTAATCTTCTCAAAGTCTTCTCATCTCTCAAAGATGCCCCAAACGGGTAAATTTGACTTTGGAGGAAACACTTGATGTCGTAATACCACGACTTCTCATCTTTGACTTCTTCAACAATGAACACATGAGTTGGCCTATCAAGACGCATTACAGTCAAGTTGGGAACTTCATTCCAATATTTCACCACAATCATTAAGGCTAATGTTGCAAGAGCATCTGCCATCCGGTTTTCATCTCGAGGGATATGATGAAACTCAACCTTTGTAAAGAAAGTTGAAATCCTCCTCGCGTAATCTCTATATGGTATCAAACCGGGTTGATTCGTATCTCATTCACCTTTGATTTGATTCACCACCAAAGTTGAATCTCCATAGACGTCCAAATACTTGATTCTGAGATCAATGGCCTCTTCAAGCCCCATAATGCAAGCCTCATATTCTACCATATTATTTGTACACTTGAAAGTCAATCTGGTTGTAAACGAAAACTGAGTGCCTTGAGGAGTAATAATCACTGCCCCAATGCCATTACCATATTGATTAACAGCTCCATCAAATACCATGCCCCAATGGGAACCAGGTTCTGGCCCTTCTTCAAGCAATGGTTCATCACAATCTTTCATTTTCAAGTACAAGATCTTTTCGTCAGGAAAATCATACTGCACTGACTGGTAATCTTCAATTGGCCAGTGAGCCAAATGGTCAGCCAAAGCACTACCTTTGATTGCTTTTTGAGATCGGTATTCAATATCATACTCTGATAACAACATCTGCCAACAGACAATCCTCCCACTTAAAGCAGGCTTCTCAAATATATACTTGATTGGATCCATTTTGGATATCAAACAAGTGGTATGATTCAACATATACTGACGCAGACGCTTAGCAGTCCAAGCCAATGCACAACAAGTCTTCTCAAGCATAGAATATCGAGTCTCACAGTGGGTGAATTTCTTACTGAGGTAGTAAATATCATATTCTTTCTTTCCAGTCTCATCTTACTGACCTAGAATACAACCCATACTCTCTTCAAGCACAACCAAATACATTATCAAAGGTCTTCCTTCAACAAGCGAAGACAGAATCGGAGGCTCAAGTAGATACTTTTTGATACTATCAAAAGCTTTCTGGCAGTCTTCAGTCCAATCACAAGACTGATCTTTCCGAAGAATCTTGAATATAGGCGCACATGTGGCAGTCATGTGTGAAATAAATATTGAGATATAATTCAAGCGGCCGAGAAAACCTCTGACTTGCTTCTCAGTCTTGGGCGCCGGCATCTCTTGTATGCTTTGACCTTGGCAGGATCAACTTTAATACCCTTCTCGCTGACAATAAAGCTGAACAACTTACCAAAATGAACACCAAAAGTACACTTATTGGGATTCAAGCGGAGTTTATACTTCCTCAAACGTTGGAATAACTTCAACAAATGCTCAACATGTTCCTCTTCATCAATAGATTTAACAATCATATCATCAACATAGACTTCAATCTCTTTCTGCATCATATCATGAAAAAGAGTAGTCATTGCTCTCTCGTAGGTTGCACCAACATTCTTTAAACCAAAAGGCATCACTCTATAACAGAATATTCCCCAGGGTGTAATGAATATGGTCTTCTCCATATCTTCGGGTGCCATCTTAATCTGATTATATCTGGAAAATCCGTCCATAAATGAAAAGACTTTGAGTTTAGCTGTATTGTCTACCAGCATATCAATGTGTGGCAGTGGGAAATCATCTTTCGAACTAGCTTTGTTCAAATCTCTATAATCAACACACATACGAACTTTTACATCCTTCTTCGGAACATGTACAATATTGGCCACCCATTGCGGATATTCAGCGGTAACAAGGAAGCCGACGACAATCTGCTTTTGCACTTCTTCTTTAATCTTCACTGCCATATCAGGATGAGTTCGCCTCAACTTCTGCTTGACTGGCGAGCATTCTGGCCTCAACGGCAATCTATGCTCCACAATCGCAGAATCCAACCCAGGCATGTATTGATAGGACCAAGAAAACACATCTGAATACTCTAGAAGAAGATCAATAAACCCCTTCTTAACATCAGGACACAGTCGAGACCCAATCTTGACCTCCTTCACGTCATCCTCGGAACCCAAGTTGACTAGCTCAATCTGCTCTTCGAACGACTATATGGCTTTTCCTTCATGCTCAAGAAGACGAAACAATTCATCACTTACTTCTTCATCACTTTCCTCCTCAGCCACAAACACAAGGAATTCGAAATTTGGAGTAGGAGAAGGGTCATTGTATTCAATGGGGTTAGAAACCAACCTGCATAATGATTTGATATTTTGATTTTAGAGAAGTGAATTTGTGACCAAATATTATGCAGATGGACAATTATATTATTTACGTATGTTTTTTGTGATTACCATTTTTAGAATAAAGCAAAAAGTAAAAACAAAACATCATAGATGTGGATGAATAAAATTATATTTTATTGATGATCGAATTGAAAATGCCCAACAATGTTCACTTCTCCCTTAGGCATAGGAGAAGGATTTTCAAAAACAAATAAAAGAAATTACTTAGATCGATGCATAATAACAGGAATATCAACAGTGGTCCAATTGTTGCAAGCCTTTCCATGCGTCACAAAATTGGTGTAGTTTTCCTCTTCATCATCCTCTAGCACAACAGTTAAGTGTTGTTCATTACCATGAGTGAACCATCCATTACGGAAACTGAGTTGTACATCTTCAGATCTAACCACTGGTGAACCTCGTTGGAAACCCAATCCGGCTCTACTCTTGTTGTCGGAGACCTCTACCATCTGCCCCCACCGATCTGACTGACCCTCTTCAACAATCTTCAATGCATATTTGAATGAGGACATGGGTGCCCCAACTCTCTTTTCTTCAGCAATAGATAAGGCTTGGAACGGAGTTCCAACCTCATCCTTAGCTTCAACATAAGAGAAATATGACAGGTGGCTAAACAATAACGCCTTCTCCCCGCCAACAATAACAAGCTTCTCATTCTTGACAAACTTTAGCTTCTGGTGCAACGTTGAAGTAACGGCTCCTGCTTCATGAATCCATGTCCTTCCCAATAAGCATCTATAGGCCGGGTGGATATCCATTACTTGAAAAGTAATTTGGAAGTCACCCGGACCTATCTTCACTGGAAGGTCCACTTCTCCAATCACAGTCTTGTGTGAACCGTCAAAATCTTTGACAATCACACAACTATATCTCATAGGCTCTCCTTGATATGATAACTTGGACAAAGTCGACTTTGGAAGTACATTCAATGAAGACCCTGTGTCTACTAACACATTTGATAGAGCGTCATCTTTGCAATTCATCGAGATATGCAAAGCCAAATTATGATTCCTTCCCTCCTCGAGAAGTTCTTCTTCACAGAAACTGAGATTATTGCAAGAAGTGATGTTAGCCACAATATGATCAAATTAATCCACCCTAACTTCATGTTCCACATACGCTTACTCAAGAACCTTCTGTAGTCCTTCTCTGTGCGCTTGAGTTCATTAACAGAGACAATACTGAGATCTTCGAGGAGGTTTGGAGAAACTTCTCCACTACATTGAATTCATTTTTCTTGATCAGTCTAAGTACCTCATCATCATCACTAGGCTTCAAACTGCTGGACTCACCAGATTGCCACTTTGGAGAACTAGTAGAATCTACCTTATGCACTTCCACCTTCTTATTAACAGATATATCCTCCATGTTCTTTGGGAACACCGACCCAAACACACGACCACTGCGGATCACCTTGGTAACATCAGCTATGCTTGCAACATAACTGGTCTTAGGCAAAGGAACCTCTTGACCATTCTCTAATATAGTAGCATTATACTGATACCGAACAACCTTATCGGATGCATACAGGACTGGACCCGCTAACCATATAACCAACGGTGATACCGATATGTTGCTGACGTTGTTACTGCTGCTGCTGTCGTACTGAATAACCACTCTCTCAGGAGTTTTGAAAATAGGTACTATAACATTGACATCGTCATCTACATGAAGGGATTGAACAATATGAATCAAGCCTTCATCCATCAACCTTTGGATGTCTCTCTTCACAACCATACAACCTCTAGGATTAACACTGCAACTAGCACAACCATCATGATCATGCTCACAATCGCTAACCAAGCAAATATCTTTGTGCATCATCACCAAGGACCTTCTAATGAAGCGTACATCGAATACCTTGAACTCCCCTAGACAACCGTCCACCATATTAACAAATGAATTTCCATGGGCAGGCAATGGATTAGCTTTGAAATTCGGCGCACGGTCCTCAAAGGACACCATTCCACTCTTAACCAGTTTCTGAACTTCATACTTGAGGGGGTATCAATTCTCTATATCATGTCCGGGGGCTCCTTGACGAAAAGCACAACAGAGTTCTGGTTTGTACCACCATGGAAGTGGTTCAGGGATTTGCGGAGGATTTCTTGGTTGCAACAGGTTCTTGAGAACCAAATATGGGTATAGATATGCATATGTCATCGGAATTGGGTCAAAAGAGACCTTCTTCCTCTCAAAATTAGGTTGCTGATGATTGTTGGTATTGCTGTTGTTGTAGGTGTTTGTTTGTTGTGGTGCTTGTTGTTGTTGACGTTGTTGTTGTTGAATTGGTGTTGACTAATTAGCTAAAAATACTGGGATGACTGATGATGATGTTGACGGGATGGTTGATTTCTTCTTACGTGAGGCCTCCTTTGCCTCCCAACTGAAACTGCATTAACTTCACTCTTTTTCTTCTTGCTGAAATTGTTGCCATACCTCTTGCTGAATGATACTTCCTCTCTAGATAATCGTCCCTCTCAGACACCTTCTTCGAGCCTCATCCCCATGTTTACCATCTCGGTAAAGTCACTGGGGGAACTGAAGATCATCCTCTCATAATAGAATGAGCTCAGGGTCTTGAGAAAATTTTTAGTCATCTCCTTTTCTTCCAAAGGAGGGGTAATCTAAGCGGTAAGCTCTCTCCATCTTTGCGCATACTCCTTGAATGTCTCCTTATGCTTCTTAGACAATGATCTAAATTGGTCTCTATCTAGAGCCATATCAACATTATACTTGTACTGCTTCACGAATGCTTCTCCCAAATCATTGAACGTGCGGATGCTCGCACTACCCAATCCCATGTACCACCTCAGAGCGGCACCGGTCAAGCTGTCTTGAAAATAATAGATCAAAAGCTGATCATAATTGGTTTGAGTATACATCTTTATGGCGTACATCACCAAATGACTGAGTGGACAGGTATTTCCCTTGTATTTTTCAAAGTCACGCACTTTGAACTTCACCGGAATCTTGACATTTGGAACCAAACAAAGTTCCGCAGCACTCTTCCCAAACATATCCTTACCCCTTAAAGTTTTCAATTCCTTACGCAACTCAAGGAATTGGTCCTTCATCTCGTCCATCTTCTCATACACATCAGGTCCCCCAGACGGCTCAGAATGATAGATGGTGTCTTCTAGGTGGGGTAGAGTATGCACAACTGGTGGCGGCACAGACATGACCGAGCTAGATGCTGGCATGGAAGCAAAGGTAGGCGCAAAGCCTTCAGGCACAAAATTCGGAGGCATTCCCCACAGGAACCTGGTAGGCATGTTGGGTGCAAAGTGAGCAGTAGTTGCAGGAATGGTAGAGGTAGCCACCTCAGAAATAACAGTCCTTTGAGGAGGAGGAGTTGCGGGCACTGGAGAAGACTAGCTCTGAGAAGCTAGGACTAACTCCATCATGGCAGTCAGACGGGAAATCTCTTCCTTCAGGTTTTTGTTCTCTTGTTCAAGATGCTCCATAATCCTTGAGTGATTGACGCGAGTATTGTATCGATGAGTCAACTCGGCTGAAGCACAGAAGAAACACCAATGAGACATCTACGAAAGAGAAACCTGCTTATGCGAATGATGCATGAAATGTAATGCTTGTTTATTTTTATTTTTAAGGAACTTACTATATTATTTGCAAATATATATATTGCAACAATTTAATATGACCATAAAAAATCTCTTTTATTTATATAATTGGAAGGATTACACTGAGTACAATTTCAGAAACCAAATGAAAAATACAAGAGAAAAGGAGACTAGTCATCCTAAGGATCCCTAACAACAACGTCATGAAATCTGGTTGTAGGTGCGTACTTCCTTCGAATGTGTCGAATATCGGTCTCAAAAGAAGCCTTCATCTGAGTCTTCTCAAGGACAAGCTGATCAACAATCTTCTTCCAAGCAATGGAAGGCTGAGGCATACTAGAGGAAGATGAAACCTCCGGCTCTCTCTGTATCTTTGTCACTTGATATTCAAGTAGCTCAATAAGTGCATCTTTGTCCTTAGACTGAAGCTACAACTCCTCATGCTTTCTGCTCAAAGCACGGAAATGCTCTTCCCACATATCTTTCTCTTGTTTCATCTTGGCGAGTGTGTCTTCCAACTCCTCTATATCTTGGTTAGGGAGAGTTAATGGCTCAGCCACAACCACAGACATAGGTCTTTCACAAGCATAAGGCATCTTCAACTCCAAAACTCTCTTATTCACCCAAAGATTGTAAGCTTCTAAAGCTACACAATTGCATGGACCAAGCTCATATCTTCCTTTCCTATGCACATTATGCCAAACATGCACAATCTTCTGCTTCAAATGCTGGGGATCTTTACCCTCTTGATAGTAAATACCTTCTAACAAAGTGTTATTAGGGTTGTCTCTCAAGGGGAACCCAAGTCGATGACGAGCCAAAGCAGGGTTGCAGTTGATTCCTCCTTGTGTACCAATGAAAGGCACATTAGAAAATTTACCACAACTATCAATAATCTCCAAACTGCTCAAAGAAGGATCATACCAAACTATATCATCATTAGTGAGAGACATGAGTCTCTGAGACCACCTTAGATATTGTTTGTTCTCCACAAAAGCAGGTGTCTGAGGCAAGTTCAAAATAAACCACTTGAACATAAGAGGAATGCAACAGACAATAGTTCCACCACCCTTAGAATTCCTTAGATGCAAAGAGAAATACATATCACCTAAAATAGTAGGCACAAGATTCCCAATTAAGAAGATTCTAATGGCATTAACATCAACAAAACCGTCAATGTTAGGGAACGAAGTTAATCCATAGATAAGCAACACAAAGATAACTTCAAAAGCATCCACACTACTGGCTTGAGCAAAGGCAATAGCTTCCTTAATGAGGAACTCAGAAGTTAACCCAAATAATCCTCATTTCTTCACCAAATGAGCCTCTATCTCAGACTTCTTCAAGTGAAGAGCTTCAGCTATAAGATAAGATCTAGGAATCTCTTCCAATCCACTAAAGGGCACTTTGTTAGAAACAGGTATTCCCAAAAGATGGGCATACTCCTCCAACGTAGGCACAAACTGATAATCCGGAAAAGTGAAGCAACTGTAGAGAGGGTCATAAAACTGAACCAACACACTCAGAAGACCTTCAACTACATCAGTAGACAAAATAGATAGAAGCTTCCCATGACGTTGTTTGAATTCCAAGGGATCTAATTCAAAATATGCTAGCTTCCTTAACTCTTTCAAGTCGGGACACCTGAAATTGTACTTCTTAGTATTCCTTCGTCCACAATCCATGGTTTGAAAATATTTACAAATAACACCTCAGTTCCTTGAAATTTTCGTGTGATGAATGTCATGATGTGCATGAATGCAACAATCACAAATAAGGGATCACACACAAGGCAAACAGGCAAAGTTCAAGGGATGAATCAAGCCATTGTCAAGATCAATCATCCATTTTGGTGGATTATGGTTTACACCTTATCAACACCTAAGTTCCATTGATATTGACAAGACTTGATTGGATCAACCAAGAATCAAGGGTTTGTTGTGAGTCACGAGCATGTAGTCTGGGTAAGAACCATCCCAAAGGAGTGAACTTAGGATTAAAACCTGTAGATCATGTTCTAAAAAGTTCCCAGAGTCTTAATTCCATTTATCGGATATTACAGGTTAGGATGACTGACTCATCAACCCATAATAGGCCATCCCTCGTCTGAGTGTAGTATCGCGTAACAACTATTATCAAGTCTACACTTGAACAGTATCCGCACTACGTCCTATATAGGCCAAGAGGGGTTAAATGTTCTACGGTTCTTAGCTTCTCGGACCCCAAATCAGAGATAGTAATGCATAACCACAAATAACTTGTGTGACATTCCCAACTCTAAAAGGGTCTCCACTGAGTAGATGGGTCTCAAGCCAACTTGTTAAGGACTACTCCACACAAGTCGAACCTGACTATACCATCCTCCTACCTTAATTGCACTCAAGTTTAGGTTATAACGTATCTCACCACTCAGAGATCATCAAGCATAACAAGAAGATTATATCACACAAACAAATATATATATATATATATATATATATATATATATATATATATATATATATATATATACATCAAATATATAGTTATATACACACATAAAAGTAGGTTAAACCCACTAGAGACTACTCCCCAGCAAAGTCGCCATTTAATTTCTGTAGCGGTAAATTCATGATCATCAAGCTAGGGTAAGATAGGCGTCAACAAAACTAGAGTCGCCACCGCGCTTTTATTGTTTCCAAGGGAAAAGGGAAAAGTACGAACAAAACCCTAAAAAGATAAGAAGTTTTCAAATCAAAACTAATAAAATGCCAAAGATTTTAGGTAAGGGGGTTGGTTACACATAGGGAAGGTGTTAGCATCCAAAGTGTCCTAGGTACTCCTAGGGAGCCCTTTCTTGTGTGCACATGTGTTTTTGTATAAATGATGTTTGCAAATAAAAAGAGTATGAGGATGAGAAAAGAATTCATTAATTATATTTTTGTGTTTGACAAGACCTTCGGACTTGTGCCTACGTACCAACATAAAAATGAGGGATCAAAACCTCGTAGTTCGTGGTATCAATTTCAAAGTGAGTACATTGCTTTTAACAAAAATTTAAGTTTAAAAGGCACAAGAGCCTAAACATGGTTTGAATGAGTGTTAGTTCTTTTTGGCTTTTGAAATTTTAAGTCAAGTATAGTTAAGTTTATTCACAAGTTTGATTAAGAAAAGGAGTTTGAAAATGCAATGGCATAAGGCCAAAGTTTCTAATTTACAATATGGTCAAGGTTTAGAAATCAAAAAATACAAGCAAAGAAAAATTTAAAAGGAGGGAGAGATTTTGAAATTAAATAAGTGGGGATGATGAAGAGACTAATCCTAAGCATAAAATTAAAAGTTGAGAGTTGAAAAGATTTGACCGATGGGCTGCAATCCAATAGACAAAAATGTCATATAGAAACCCAAATTTCCCTTGGACTTTTGAATCAAGCAACAAACAATACACAAATATCAAGTTGAAGAGCAAGACATCAAATAAAGATAACCATATCCAAGCTTAATAACTTCATGATCTTCTTCAAAATTTCCCATGTGTTAGATGAATTCAAAGATGGTATAAGTCACAGGTTCAAAATAATAGTTTCACAATGATCATGTTGAAGATGAACTCAAATGGATCTTCAATTTTGTATCAGATGAATGTTCATTTCACAAGAACTTGGTTTCATAAGAGTTGGCATTGTCCAAGTCATTTGCATAGGGAGTGTTACCTAAATTCTAAGTCCAATAGTCTCAGATCAAACCAACAGTCCACACAAGATGTTTTTTAGGGTTTTTGTTCTTATTATATACGTTAAGGTCAAAAGACCACACAAACAAACAAATATATACAAACACAAAATATCACAAAATATGGTCCAAATGGACAAAGTGAAAATGACATTAAAGTAAACAACTTGAATGGTATGAATAATGACAAATGAATAAGGCTTAAAAATTAAAGTGCATTAAAAGTAAATGACTTCAAATTAAATGTTAGTTGTTAGTGAATTAGGGGGTTAGTGTTGCTTTTGCTTTGATTTTGTTTAAGTCATTCTTTGGAGAATACTCAATCCACTTATCACAAGCATGGATCCTTGAACCAAGACATCTTCCAAAGGAAGGGGAAAAGGCCATGTTTCCATACAATACCATGAAAGAGGGGAGACTTACAATCTCACTAAGTAGAATGCTATGCCTTTGTGTAAAAATTTAGCGCTATGTTAAGCAATCGTAATTGGACTTATGTAGAAGTCACAACTATTTGAGGTCGGACAATAGAATTTTAGTGTTAATACATGTTAGAGACATAGTATAATGGACTATGCTCATGAAACATACCACACACAAAAAGAATATGCAAAGTGAGGGATCTAATCTCATCCTTACTTATGTTGATTTTCCAATCAACTAGCCTTAGGATATAGAGATATCATGGGTCCATGATTGTAGCGGTAAATTGATGATCATCAAGCTATGGGTAAGGTAGAGATCAAATAACAAGAGTCGTCACCGCGTTTTTATTGTTTCCAAGGGAAAAGGGAAAAAGTACGAACAAAACCCAAAAGTAAGAAGTTTTCAAATTAAAACTAATAAAAGGTCAGAGATTACAGGTAAGAGGATTGGTTACACAGAGGAAAGGTCTTAGCACCCAAAGTGTCCTAGGTACTCCTAGGGAGACCTTTTTGTGTGCATATGTGATCCGCTGTCGCGCGCGGGTCAAAACGAGTGTCTTTCAAAAATGTAGTATGGCGACAATTTTAATTCGGATATCGTTCTCACAAGGATTCTTGATTGTTATTATCCAAAGGTAAATTGAATTAAGGGGGGGGGGGGGGTATTTTGGTTTGGTGTTCGATTAAGAAAAAGTGATTATTAAAAGCAATTCTTAAAATAAGTTGTTATGAAATAAGTGATTATGAAATAATTCAATCTTACGATCCAGTTCCTACTATCATCGATTAATATAATTTTAATACCCTAAGCGGATTGTCTATTCCTATTTGGATACAAACTCAATGACAAGCGCGGTGAAGTTTGTGAGATGTATGATCCTATTGTCCGAATTAAGCAAACGGGATAAGTTTTCATGGATTAAGCAAACATGATTAATCAAACACAAAAACGAATTAAGAAAACGTGACGTGCCTATGTTAGGATCATACAATTAACCAAATTGAATCAATATATTTCATGCAATCGAATTAAGCATACAAGAACACAAAATATCATTGAAAGGAATTAAACTAAAATTAACATTATAATAATCTCAAGTTTTGGAATCTGAATTACGGCAGATCGAATCAGAGGGATTAGTTCTCCATGGAATTCGTACAAACTTTCAAAGTTTCGTGAATAGTGATACCGTGTACTATTTTCGGCTGCTTAGGTTATAGGAAAAGTAGAATAAACCTAATTTGGTCAAAACATAACCCAAGCTCAAACTAAATAACCCAAGCTCAAACTATTTTCGGCTGCTTAGGTTATAGGAAACTGAATAGTGATACCGTGTACTATCATGATGTTCTTCAATGATTGGTGAGCCATCTCCTTGTGGAATGGATTGAACATTTGAAAGTTCCTTTTGTGATACATCTATTATATCATCATCGTCATCAACAACAAGGTTATCCTCTTTCGAGGGGTTAGTTTCATCAAAACATACATGCGTTGATTCTTCAATAGTAAGAGTTCTTTTATTGAAAATTCTAAAAGCCTTACTAGAAAGGGAGTAGCCAAGGAAGATACCTTCGTCGGATTTCTCATCAAACTTACCAAGATTGTCCTTTCCATTGTTGAGGACAAAACATTTGCACCCAAAAATGTGAAAGAAGGATATATTGGGCTTCCTTCCTTTGAAAAGCTCATACGGAGTCTTTTTGAGAATCGGCCGAATGTTGACACGGTTGCTAACAAAGCATGCTGTGCTAACTGCGTCCGCCCAAAAATATTTAGGAAGGTTGGAGTCGCTGAGCATCGTTCTTGCGAGTTCCACCAAGGATCTGTTCTTTCTCTCTACGACACCGTTTTGTTGTGGTGTTCGTGGTGCGGAGAAGTTGTGGGAAATTCCGTGCTTTTCGCAGAATTCTTCAAAAAAAGTATTTTGAAATTCTCCCCCGTGGTCACTTCTAATGGAGATTATTGAAAGAGACTTCTCATTCTGAATTTGTTTTGCATACTTTTTGAAAGCCTTGAAAGCATCGCTTTTCTGCACAAGAAACAAAGTCCACGTATATCTAGAGAAATCATCAACAATTACCAAACCGTAAACATTACCTCCGAAACTTTTTGTTCTTGATGGACCGAAGAGATCCATGTGCAAGAGTTGAAGTGGCCTCGACGAAGACACAACATTCTTGGATTTGAAAGTCGTCTTGGTTTGCTTTCCCTTTTGGCATGCGTCACACATCTTATCCTTGATGAACTTAATCTTTGGAAGACCAATGACAAGATCATGCTTTATTAATTTGTTCATGTGCTCCATGTGTATATGAGCGAATCTTTTATGCCATAGCCAAGCCTCGTTGTTGTTCGTCATTAGGCATTTTACCTTCAAGGAAGAATCATCAAAAGAAGTCATAAAAATATTATTAACCCTTTTACCTTTTAGCAAGATGTCATGGGTGACTTCATGCTCTATCACACATTCATCTTTTGTGAAATTGATTCGGAACCCTTTGTCACACAATTGACTTATACTTAGTAAATTGTGCTTTAGGCCTTCAACATAAAGGACATCTTCGATGATGGTAGCAGGAGGTGCTCCAATGGTTCCTACTCCAAGGATTTTCCCTTTGGTGTCATCACCGTATGTAACATATCCTTTGGCCTTTAAAGATAGATGTGAAAATTTGTCGATGTCGCCCGTCATATGCTTTGAACAACCGCTATCAAGATACCATTGATTAGAGGTTGTCTTCAAGCATACCTACAAAACAAAATCAAGTTTTGTTAGGTACCCAAATTGCTTTGGGTCCTTGGTAGTTAGTACCCTTTTTAACCCACACATAATGCCCTGTTGGAACGCTAAAGTTTCGCACATAACAAGCATTAGGTGTGTGCCCTTTGATTCCACAGTAAAAGCAAGTTGGTTGAAAATTACTTCTATATCTAGGAACATAATTCTTCTTCTTAGCAATCATTTTCTTTTTATGACTTTGATGCATAATTTTAGAATTGTTTACTTTCTCTTTTGCAACTTGTTCACTTGCTTTAACAAAAATGGTCTTATTTGTGCTTGGTTTAGAAAACTTAGAATATCCTAATCCACTTTTGTCATTAGAATACCTTTGGTGTTTAAGAATTTCTTCCAACCCAATTTGACCTTTTTCATATCTTTCTAAAACTCTTTTAAGTTGAACAATTTGAAAAGATAAAGATTCACAATTCTTACATGCAAGACTTTGTTTTTCATCCATCAACTTTTGTTTTCCACTTTCAATATATTTTTCCAAAGCAGTATTTTTTTCTTCTAAGGATGAAATTTGTTTCTTTTGGGATGAAATACTTTTATACAATGTCTTGCATTCTTTTAAGAGTTCATTTATAACATCTTGTGCATCATTGTCATAAACTGAAAAATTGCTACTCACCTCATCGATTTCTTCACCGGAGTGATGTGAAGCCATAAGAGCCATGTTTGCGCATTCATCGCTTTCCGATTCTGAAGATGAACTGATCTCATTATCGTCCCAAGCGACGTAAGCCTTTTTGTTTTTGAATTCCTTCTTGCCTTTGAATCCTCCTTTCTTTGCAAGTTTTGGGCAGTCCGGCTTTATGTGACCTTGCTGTCCACATTCATAACACGTAACGTCTTGCATTGATGTGGATGCTTCCTTTTTCCTGAAATGGTTATTCTTTTTAGGATAAGAGGAATTTTTATTTTTATTAAAAAACTTACCAAGCTTCTTTACAAGAAGCATAAAGTTCTCATCTTCGGACGTCTCATCATCTTTGTCCCTTTTTGAATCAACCTTCAAGGCAATTCCCTTGGACTTCTTTTCTTGACTTTCGTGCTTCTCGAGCCTTCCAAGTTCCAATTCGTGTTCTTGAAGTTTTCCAAATAGAGACGCGGATGTCATCGTTGAGAGACTCTTCTTTTCCGAAATAGCGGTCACTTTCGGTTGCCATTCTCTTGTCAAAGATCTTAGGACTTTCAGGTTGAGATCATCATTAGTGAAAGTTTTACCCAAAGCGATCAAGTGATTTGTTAGATGGACGAATCTCTTTTGTAAGGCAACTATAGATTCACCGGGCTGCATGCGGAACATCTCATATTCTTGGCTTAGGGTGTTTAGCCTCGATCTCTTCACTTCGGTGGTTCCTTCATGTGTTTCAACCAAGGTGTCCCAAATCTCCTTTGCCGATTTACATTGAGATATACGGAAGAACTCGTCCATACTGAGAGCGCTTTGGAGTATGTTGATTGCCTTCTTCTCATTCAGAATCCTTTTCTTATCATCTTCGTCATAAGTGTTTTTCAACTTTGGGGTACCAACTCCATTCACCACATTCACCGGTTTGTGTGGACCTTCTTCAACTGCTTCCCATATACCTTCTCCTTGGGCCTCAAGATGTGCCTTCATTCTTATTTTCCAGAAATCGAAATATTCTCCGGAGAAGAGTGGGGGCTTGTTGCTACTTCCACCATCTTTGAAAACCGGATTTATGCTTGCGGAAGCCATGCTGGATCTCTAGGAACAAGTTACCTATAACTTGCTCTGATGCCAAATGTAAGTTGTAAATGCGCCTAAGAGGGGGGGGGGTGAATTAGGTGGTAAAAAATTCTTCGATCTAGTTTCCGGTTTTTGGTTATTTTTGATTAAGTGCGGAAAATAAAAATGCGGAAAGTAAACGACACCGGAAATTATAGTGGTTCCCTTCACAATCCGAAGGTACATCCACTCCCCTTTCACACGAAAGAGAATTCACTATAGTTAGGAATGGTACAGCCTATTCACACAACCGGTGATGCCTACTATCTAACCTATAGACAAACAAGTGTATGAAGAACAATCCTCTTCAACACCAACCCTTGTGTCCAACAATCCTGGATCACAAGTCAAACAGAAATAATTCTATGAATGATTTTAACAAAGATGTAGTGATATCAATCTTCTCTTGATTGATCTTCTCCTTAGATAAATAAGTCACTCAAATGATAATATGCAAGTGTTCAACAAAAGAATGAGATGAAAATTTTTATTATGAACACTTTTAAAATTTATTAAAGGAAAAAAATATGAGAGAGTGATTTATTTGAAGTTTGTATGAAAATTCTTGGAGGTGAAAATTCATTTTGAAAAATCAATAATTTATATTGCCAAAATACCTTTTCAAAGAGGTATCATTTCCCTCATGAACATTGATGAAAAGATATAATTTTTCAAAGCCATTTTTGCTGTAACGAACAGTGTTAACCGGTTAACCATATGGGTTAACCGGTTAACGCATGCAAACGTTAACAAAGAATTTGAAAATTTGGGCTGTTAACCGGTTAACCCATATGGTTAACCGGTTAACACTGTTGAAATGCAGAAAAATACTTAAAAATAAATGTGTCTTGCATTTCAAGGTGTTAACAAATGGTTATGTTAAAAGATGCAAATGCAGATCATAATTGTTGAACACTTGTATACTAATCTAAGAGTGAGTTAGATATACCTAAGAAGTGAATCAACAATCTTGCCAAATGGTGTCTTGAAAATGAAGCTTGATCAAAAATGCATATGCGGCTTTGGATACTTGATGCTTGAGATAACTTTGTAGCTCTTCTCTTTTTGCATTGATGCAAGTTGTCTTCATCAAAATACTTCTTGGATTGAAGCTTGCTTCTACAAAATCAAGGTTAGAAGAAATAATAACAGGGAGTTTTTCATTAGTTTCCAAATAAGCGTATTTCAAGTGTTCAGGGAGCTATTTCAGCTCTAATGACGGGGGTTGCTCGATGGATGGAATGCTTGGGGAAGCCGAGATGTCAAGAGCATCAACTGCAAAAACAGCTTCATCGACAACAACTTCACATGTAGGAAATGTATCAGGCTGCAAGGCAGCATCAATCTTAGCACACGCAACACAAAGGTTAGTTTCAGTAGAATCAACTTATGAGTAAATATCATCGAAACCAGATAAAGATGGAAAATCAAGTGAAAATAAATCAGAACAAGTGTCCTCAACCAGCTCAGATATCAATTCCATATGAAAAACGGAATGCTCTTACAAGGGGTGTTTCATGTCATCGAAAATGTTAAATTTTGCGACAATGTCCCCAAATTCCATGGACATGGTTCCATTGTCAACATCAATTTTTGTCTTCGCCATTTTCATGAACGATCTGCCTAAAATGATGGGAGCTCTGCTTGTCTTAGTCTCTCCTTCCATGTCCAGAATGTAAAAATCTGCAGGAAAAATTAAATCGTTAACTTGGACAAGGACATCTTCCACTACGCCAGTCGGGCGTGCATTGCTCTTGTTCGCCAGTTGGAAGATCAAACATGTATACTGCAAAGGACCAAGATTAAGGTTATTATAAATAGAAGTAGGCATAACATTAATGCCCGCTCCCAAATCAAGCATGCAATTGTCGAATTTACTATCCCCGATGGTACAAGGGACAGTAAACGTTCCCGGATCCTTCTGCTTTTGTGGCAAGAGCTGAGTGATGGCTGAAACTTTTTTCTCGCCTGTAACTTTTTCAGATGAAGGCTTGGGCTGAATAAAACCAGAAATATTTCTTCCCAAGTTAACTCTCTCACTTCCTTTAATCCTCCTCTTATTTGTACACAAGTCCTTTAGAAACTTTGCATACTTAGGAACCTGTTTAATTACATCAAGAAGCGGAATATTTACCGCAACTTTTCTAAAAACATCCAATATCTCTCTTTCCTTGTCTCCCTCCTTAATTCTTTTATCTTTCAGAATTCTATGTGGGAAGGGGACTGGTGGTACATACTCCTTTTCTTTAATTTTTTCAGATGAAACAGGTTCAGATGGAGAGGTTCAGGTTCATATGTTACCTCAATAATTTATTTTTATTTTTTCAGGGGCTATTTCTATATCCTTTCCAGATCTCAACGAAATCGCACTCACATTAGCATTAGAATCCCTTGGATTGACAACTATTTGGGCTGGAAGCTGGTTCGACCCTTGGGCCTGCATGTTATTTATTTGAGTAGCAAGTTGTCCCATTTGCGTGTTCAAGGTCTGACTGCTAGAATTGGTCCTTTGTTGGAATTGGAGATTGTTGGCGGCCATTTATTTAACAAGATCTTCTAAGGATGGTCTGGAAGGTGCAGGGGCAGCCACTTAAGGTGGGTTCTGTTGTGGGTTTCCATATCGAAGGTTGGGATGGTTCCTCCAATTGGGATGGTATTTGTTGGTGGACAGGTCAAGAGTATTATTGTACCTGTTTTAATTGTAAAGGTTGGCTGCATAAGCTTAAGGCAACTCAGTAATGGACTCGTCTCTCAGAATAGGACAAGTATCGTTCGGGTTCTCATGAGAAGTACAAATACCACACACTGTTGCTGTTTGAGGTTTTGCTACTACCAGCTGTTTGACTAAGGCAGTGAGCTCGTCAATTCTGGTATCTAAAGCTTTGTTGGAAGAAACCTGAATTTAATTTACGCCTTTGCTTTGCACAAAATTGTCTCTAGTAGTGAACTGTTGGGAATTAAAGGACATATTTTCGATAAGGGCTTTGGCAGCAGCTGGAGTCTTATCAACAAGTGCACCACCACTAGCAGCATCAAAAATGTTCCTATCCATCGGTATCAAACCCTCATAAAAGTATTGGATGAGTAGTTGCTCGGTGATCTGGTGCAGAGGGCAGCTGGATACCAAGTGTTTGAATCTCTCCCAATACTCGGTCAATGACTCATTACTCTGTCTAATACCACAAATCTCCTTTCTTATCGAGGCAGCTCTGGAGGCAGGAAAGTATCTCTCTAAGAGCATTTTTTCAGGGCATTCCAACTTGCAATTGAATTTGGCTCGAGATAATATATCCAATCCTTTGCTGCACCCTGCAATGAAAAAGGAAAAGCTCGAAGTTTAATGTGATCTTCAGTGATCCCTTCAGGCTTCAATGGTGTAGAACACACCACCTGGAATTCTTTCAAATGTTTGTGCGGATCCTCACCTGCAAGACCACTAAACTTGGGCAACAAGTGTATTAAACCCGATTTTAATTCAAAAGGAACATCAACAACATCATATTTAATACACAAGTCAATATAATTCACATCAGGTGCACCCAATTTCCTTAAGGTTCTATTGTCATCCATTTCAAAAACAAGTGCAGAATCAGAAGCAAACAAGTTATGCAAATAATCGGACTCAGAACCAGACTCAATTGTGGGTGATGAACTAGCCTGGACTTCTCTACGTTGTGTGTGCAAAGTTCTCTCTACTTCAGGATCAAAAACAACAAGTTCAGAACAACGAGACCTAAAAGCCAGGACTAACGCAGAGCAATGCAACAACAATATTCAAAATGCCGACAATATCCCTAAAAGTCAAAAACAAACACAAAGAAGGGAATTGATCAAAATAAATTCAGAAAAATAAAGTGACACCGAATTTAATCTAATGACTTAAAAATATAATTTTGAGAATTTTTTCGATTTTTTTCGACTCTATGAAAATAGTAAAAAAATCATAAAAAATAGAAAAAAAGAGGAATTTGGGAACAAACACAGAGAAGGGAAATGATCATAGAATTTTTTTACACAAGACTATCGGAACAGATTTTCAATCGGACGCAATTTTCTCAAATACCGTTTTTTTCCCACTTTTTGGACTCATAAAACGCGAGTTGGGCAGAACCGTGAGGAAACTAGGACCTAGACGCATAGACATTAAACCTATGACTCTAAAAATGATTAATATAATCAAGAGTCCCCGACAACGGCGCCAATTCGATCCGCTGTCGCGCGCGGGTCAAAACGAGTGTTTTTCAAAAACGTAGTACGACGATAATTTTAACTCGGATATCGTTCTCACAAGGATTCTTGATTATTATTATCCAAAGGTAAATCGAATAAAGGGGGGGGGTTGTTTGGTTTGGTGTTCGATTAAGAAAAAGTGATTATTAAAAGCAATTCTTGAAATAAGTTGTTATGAAATAAGTGATTATGAAATAATTCAATCTACCGATTCAGTTCCTACTATCATCGATTAATATAATTTTAATACCCTAAGTGGATTGTCTATTACTATTTGGATACAAACTCAATGACAAGCGCGGTGAAGTTTGTGAGATGTATGATCCTATTGTCCGAATTAAGCAAACAGGGTAAGTTTTCATGGATTAAGCAAACATGATTGTTCAGACACAAAACTGAATTAAGCAAACGTGACGTGCCTATGTTAGGATCATACAATCAACCAAATTGAATCAATATATTTTATGCAATCGAATTAAGCATACAAGAACACAAAATATCATTGAAAGGAATTAAACTAAAATTAACATTATAATAATCTCAAGTTTTGGAACCTGAATTACGGCAGATCGAATCAGAGGGATTAGTTCTCCATGGAATTCGTACAAACTTTCAAATTTTCGTGAATAGTGATACCGTGTACTGTTTTCGGTTGCTTAGGTTATAGGAAAAGTAGAATAAACCTAATTTGGTCAGAACATAACCCAGACCCAAACTAAATAACCCAACACAAAATATAAATCTAGTGCTGAAGGCTTCAACGGATTTTTCAACCATGCTACAGTCCAAATTCGCTTCTTACTTCTTCATGAAAGTCGTAGCTCTTTTTCTTAGCTTTCCAACAACTGGTAGCATACCTCGATCCGATACACCTAGCTCTAGTTATGAATTTATTCGTGCAAACTGCTAATGCTGAAAATAAACTGCGAAAAACAAATAAGTGTAAAAATAGGATAAATTATAAAAACACATTAAAAGGGAAAAATAACCAAACTAAAATATGGAAATGCATAAGTATAAATATAGAAGAATGTGCATCAAAATGCACTGATCAATATGTATTTTGTACAAAGTGATGTTTACAAACAAATAGAATGGGGGGGGGGGGTGAAAAAAGAATTCATTAATTATATTTTTGTGTTTGGCAAGACCTTCGGTCTTGTGCCTATATACCAACATAAAAATGAGGGATCAAAACCTCGTAGTTCATAATACAAATTTCGAAGTGGATGCATTGTTTTTAACAAAAATTAAGTTTGAAAGGCACAAAGGCCTAATAATGGTTTGCATGAGTTATTTCTTTTTGGCTTTTTGAAAGTTTAAATCAAGTATAGTCAAGTCTATTTACAAGTTTGATTTAGAAAAGAAGTTTGAAAATGCAATGGCATAAGGCCAAAGTTTCTATCTTTTTGCAAAGTGATCAAAGTTTAGAACAAAATAAGTTCAATCAAAGAAGGTTTTGAAAAAGAGGGAGATATTTTGAAATTAAAAAAATGGGGAGAAGATGAAGAGACTAATCCTATGTACAAAATTAAAAGTTTAGAGTTGAAAAGATTTGGCCAAGTGGGTAGCAATTCAATAGACAAGAATGTCAATAGAAACCCAAAACTCTCTTGGCTTTTTAGAATCAAACAACACACAAATGCACAATTATAATATCTTGAAGAGCAACGCATCAAATAAAGATGGTCACATCCAAGCTTATCCATTCCATGATCTTCTTCAAAGTTATCCCATGTAACAGATGAATTTCACAAGTCACAGGTTCAAAATAACAGCTTCACAATGATCATGTTGCAAATGAACTTAGAGAGATCTTGAATGATGTATCAGATGAAGTTTCAAATTGCAAGCACTTGGTTTCTCAATAAGTTGGCATTGGCCAAGTCCTCTAGCATAGGGATGTTGCCTAAATTCTAAGTCCATTTGTCCAAGATCAAGCCAACAGTCCATACAAAAGTTTTTTAGGGTTTTTTGTTGTTATTATGTACATTAATGCTCAAAGACCACACAAACAAACAAGGTATACACAAAATATATCACACAATATGGTCCAAATGGACAAAGTGAAATTTGCATTAACATAAACAATTAGAATGATATGAACAATGACAAATGTATAAAAGCTAGAATTAAATGACATTTGGGCTTGAAATTAAAAGTTAGTAGTTAATAGGTAAGAAGTTAGTATTGTTTTATTTTTTCTTTTCATTCTTAGACATTCTTTGGAGAACACTCAACCCACTTATCACAAGCATGGATCATTGAACCAAGACATCTTCCAAAGGAAGGAAAAAAGCCCAAGTTTCCACACAATACCATGAAAGAGGGGAGACTTACAATCTCACTAACTAGAATGCTATGCTTTTTATGTCACAAATTTAGCGCTATGTTAAGCAAACGTAATTGGACTTATGTAGAAGTCATAACTATTTGAGTTCGGGCAATAGAATTTTGGTGTTAATGCATGTTAGAGACATAGTATAATGAACTATGCTCATGAAACATATCACACACAAAAAGAATATGCAAAAGGTGTGGCCTAATCTCATCCATACTCATGTTAATTTTTCAATCAACTAGCTTTAAGACTTTGAGATATCATAGGCCAAATGAGATGAATGCATAAAGAAGGGAAATGAGATGAAGAGGGAGGGGAATCGATGAAATCTCAAATTGATCAAAGGAGGACGTTTACCAAATTAATATCATCCATTCATTTTGGGAGATGGAATGTACATTCGATCAATCCCCTAAATCCAATGATATTAATTTGACAAAGTCAAATCAACCTTGACCAAGACCCAACAACAAGAGTCAAACACCAACAACTCATCACAATTGGTCAACAAAATTATTTGGCATTTATTCTAATTAAAAATACTAAAATAATGCATTTAAATTAAATATGGTTTGTCAAATTCCTAAAACCTCATAAAACACCAAATAAATGGCCATGAGATTTATCATAGTTCAAACAAGGTCAAAGGACATTGGAGATTTTTTTATAGAATTTTTAAGGACTTAAAAGTATTTTTAAACAATTAAAAAAATGCAAAATCAATTAAATCATGAAAAATATTAATAATGATCCAAAAAATAATTTTAATTCAGAATATGAAAGAGGAAAATATTTGAAAATATTTGGTGAAACTCTCATATTTTTTGGATCAATATTAAAATTAATATGAATTAATGAAAGTCAGAGGAATAAAAATTAAAATAAAAAAGTCAAAAAAACGTGGACCATTTGATCTGCCTCATTAATTGAGGTGGCAAATCAAGTGGTGAGAAATGCGCGTTCCATGGTACACGCTAGTCAGCGCGCCATACACTTGGTCATTACAAGCAACGTCCCTGATTAAAACAATTTGAATCAATCCAATGGCTCTGGACCTTACCACCTCATTGCCGGAGCAAAGCGCCAATCATCTTCTCAGGCGACCTTGGCCGGACTAGTCCGTTCATCTTCTCAATATTTTTTTTTTTATTTTTTCAGGGGCTATTTCTATATCCTTTCCAGATCTCAACGAAATCGCACTCACATTAGCATTAGAGTCCCTTGGATTGACAACTATTTGGGCTGGAAGCTGGTTCGACCCTTGGGCTTGCATGTTATTTATTTGAGTAGCAAGTTGTCCCATTTGCGTGTTCAAGGTCTGAATGCTAGAATTGGTCCTTTGTTGGAATTGGAGATTGTTGGCGGCCATTTATTTGACAAGATCTTCTAAGGATGGTCCGGAAGGTGCAGGGGAAGCCACTTAAGGTGGGTTTTGTTGTGGGTTTCCATATCGAAGGTTGGGACGGTTCCTCCAATTGGGATGGTATTTGTTGGTGGACAGGTCAAGAGTATTATTCTACCTGTTTTAATTGTAAAGGTTGGCTGCATAAGCTTGAGGCAACTCAGTAATGGACTCGTCTCTCAGAATAGGACAAGTATCGGTCGGGTTCTCATGAGAAGTACAAATACCACACACTGTTGTTGTTTGAGGTTTTGCTACTACCAGCTGTTTGACTAAGGCAGTGAGCTCGTCAATTCTGGTATCTAAAGCTTTGTTGGAAGAAACCTGAATTTAATTTACGCCTTTGCTTTGCACAAAATTGTCTCTAGTAGTGAACTGTTGGGAATTAAAGGACATATTTTCGATAAGGGCTTTGGCAGCAGCTGGAGTCTTATCAACAAGTGCACCACCACTAGCAGCATCAAGAATGTTCCTATCCATCGGTATCAAACCCTCATAAAAGTATTGGATGAGTAGTTGTTCGGTGATCTGGTGCGGAGGGCAGCTGGATACCAAGTGTTTGAATCTCTCCCAATACTCGGTCAATGACTCATTACTCTGTCTAATACCTCAAATCTCCTTTCTTATCGAGGCAGCTCTGGAGGCAGGAAAGTATCTCTCTAAGAGCACTTTTTCAGGGCATTCCAACTTGCAATTGAATTTGGCTCGAGATAATATATCCAATCCTTTGCTGCACCCTGCAATGAAAAAGGAAAAACTCGAAGTTTGATGTGATCTTCAGTGATCCCTTCAGGCTTCAATGGTGTAGAACACACCACCTGGAATTCTTTCAAATGTTTGTGCGGATCCTCACCTGCAAGACCACTAAACTTGGGCAACAAGTGTATTAAACCCGATTTTAATTCAAAAGGAACATCAACAACATCATATTTAATACACAAGTCATTATAATTCACATCAGGTGCACCCAATTGCCTTAAGGTTCTATTGTCATCCATTTCAAAAACAAGTTCAGAATCAGAAGAAAACAAGTTATGCAAATAGTCGAACTCAGAATCAGACTCAATTGTGGGTGATGAACTAGCCTGGACTTCTCTACGTTGTGTGTGCAAAGTTCTCTCTACTTCAGGATCAAAAACAACAAGTTCAGAACAACGAGACCTAGAAGCCAGGACTAACACAGAGCAATGCAACAACAATATTCAAAATGCCGACAATATCCCTAAAAGTCAAAAACAAACACAAAGAAGGGAATTGATCAAAATAAATTCAGAAAAATAAAGTGACACCGAATTTAATCTAATGACTTAAAAATATAATTTTGAGAATTTTTTCGACTCTATGAAAATAGTAAAAAAATCATAAAAAATAGAAAAAAGAGGAATTTGGGAACAAACACAGAGAAGGGAAATGATCATAGAATTTTTTTACACAAGACTATCAGAACAGATTTTCAATCGGACGCAATTTTCTCAAATACCGTTTTTTTTCCACTTTTTGGACTCTAAAACGCGAGTTGGGCAGAACTGTGAGGAAACTAGGACCTAGACGCGTAGACACTAAACCTATGACTCTAAAAACGATTAATATAATCAAGAGTCCCCGACAACGGCGCCAATTTGATCCGCTGTCGCGCGCGGGTCAAAACGAGTGTTTTTCAAAAACGTAGTACGACGGTAATTTTAACTCGGATATCGTTCTCACAAGGATTCTTGATTATTATTATCCAAAGGTAAATCGAATAAAGGGGGGGTTGTTTGGTTTGGTGTTCGATTAAAAAAATGTGATTATTAAAAGCAATTCTTGAAATAAGTTGTTATGAAATAAGTGATTATGAAATAATTCAATCTACCGATTCAGTTCCTACTATCATCGATTAATATAATTTTAATACCCTAAGTGGATTGTCTATTCCTATTTGGATACAAACTCAATGACAAGCATGGTGAAGTTTGTGAGATGTATGATCCTATTGTCCGAATTAAGCAAACAGGGTAAGTTTTCATGGATTAAGCAAACATGATTGATCAGACACAAAACCGAATTAAGCAAACGTGACGTGCCTATGTTAGGATCATACAATCAACCAAATTGAATCAATATATTTTATGCAATCGAATTAAGCATACAAGAACACAAAATATCATTGAAAGGAATTAAACTAAAATTAACATTATAATAATCTCAAGTTTTGGAACCTGAATTATGGCAGATCGAATCAGAGGGATTAGTTCTCCATGGAATTCGTACAAACTTTCAAATTTTCGTGAATAGTGATACCGTGTACTGTTTTCGGCTGCTTAGGTTATAGGAAAAGTAGAATAACCTAATTTGGTCAGAACATAACCCAGACCCAAACTAAATAACCCAACACAAAATATAAATCTAGTATTGAAGGCTTCAACGGATTTTTAAACCATGCTACAGTCCAAATTTGTTTCTTACTTCTTCATGAAAGTCGTAGCTCTTTCTCTTAGCTTTCCAACAACTGGTAGCACGCCTCGATCCGATACTCCTAGCTCTAGTTATGAATTTATTCGTGCAGACTGCTAATGCTGAAAATAAACTGCGAAAAACAAATAAGTGTAAAACTAGGATAAATTATAAAAACACATTAAAAGGGAAAAATAAACAAACTAAAACATGGAAATGCATAAGTATAAATATAGAAGAATGTGCATCAAAATGCACTGATCAATATGTATTTTGTACAAAGTGATGTTTACAAACAAATAGAATGGGGGGGGGGGGGGGGGGGGGGGGGTGAGAAAAGAATTCATTAATTATATTTTTGTGTTTGGCAAGACCTTCGGTCTTGTGCCTATATACCAAGATAAAAATGAGGGATCAAAACCTCGTAGTTCATAATACAAATTTCGAAGTGGATGCATTGTTTTTAACAAAAATTAAGTTTGAAAGGCACAAAGGCCTAATAATGGTTTGCATGAGTTATTTCTTTTTGGCTTTTTGAAAGTTTAAATCGAGTATAGTTAAGTCTATTTACAAGTTTGATTTAGAAAAGAAGTTTGAAAATGCAATGGCATAAGGCCAAAGTTTCTATCTTTTTGCAAAGTGATCAAAGTTTAGAACAAAATAAGTTCAATCAAAGAAGGTTTTGAAAAAGAGGGAGATATTTTGAAATTAAAAAAATGGGGAGAAGATGAAGAGACTAATCCTATGTACAAAATTAAAAGTTTAGAGTTGAAAAGATTTGGCCAAGTGGGTAGCAATCCAATAGACAAGAATGTCAATAGAAACCCAGAACTCTCTTGGCTTTTTAGAATCAAACAACACACAAATGCACAATTATAATATCTTGAAGAGCAAGGCATCAAATAAAGATGGCCACATCCAAGCTTATCCATTCCATGATCTTCTTCAAAGTTATCCCATGTAACAGATGAATTTCATAAGTCACAAGTTCAAAATAACAGCTTCACAATGATCATGTTGCAAATGAACTTAGAGAGATCTTGAATGATGTATCAGATGAAGTTTCAAACTGCAAGCACTTGGTTTCTCAATAAGTTGGCATTTGCCAAGTCCTCTAGCATAGGGATGTTGCCTAAATTCTAAGTCCATTTGTCCAAGATCAAGCCAACAGTCCATACAAAAGTTTTTTAGGGTTTTTTGTTGTTATTATGTACATTAATGCTCAAAGACCACACAAACAAACAAGGTATACACAAAATATATCACACAATATGGTCCAAATGGACAAAGTGAAATTTGCATTAACATAAACAATTAGAATGATATAAACAAGGTCAAAGGACCTTGGAGATTTTTTTATAGAATTTTTAAGGACTTAAAAGTATTTTTAAACAATTAAAAAAAATGCAAAATCAATTAAATCATGAAAAATATTAATAATGATCCAAAAAATAATTTTAATTCAGAATATGAAAGAGGAAAATATTTAAAAATATTTGGTGAAACTCTCATATTTTTTGGATCAATATTAAAATTAATATGAATTAATGAAAGTCAGAGGAATAAAAATTAAAATAAAAAAGTCAAAAAAACGTGGACCATTTGATCTGCCTCATTAATTGAGGTGGCAAATCAAGTGGTGAGAAATGCGCGTTCCATGGTACACGCTAGTCAGCGCGCCATACACTTGGTCATTACAAGCAACGTCCCTGATTAAAACAATTTGAATCAATCCAATGGCTCTGGACCTTACCACCTCATTGTCGGAGCAAAGCGCCAATCATCTTCTCAGGCGACCTTGGCCGGACTAGTCCGTTCATCACCACATCAAAAATGAAAAAGGAGGACATGATCTGAAAGGAAAAATAGTGTAGGTCACGAATATCACCTCAATTTTAACTAACTCCTCACATATAGAAAGATATGAGGAGTTGAATTTTGAGGTATGTCAACTGAGTTGCGTTGATTTGACCTCTAAGCAACTCAATCTTCTTGCCTACATTGGTAGGACTTCAGATAACCAAAGAATCAAGAGAATTGAGCAAGATTGAGAGAGAATCGAAGAGATGAAATTTTCTGGAAAATACCTTCAATGTAGGTCTGGATTCAACTGTTCTTGCCTTGGCTCGTGCTTGATCTCACTCAGAATGCTTGCAGGAGTAGAATGAAATGAACAAAAGGTCTTGGATCCCTGGAGTTTTGAATCTCAAAACAGTGAGATTCAAACTCAACTTAAAGATGAAATTCTCAGGATTATCCTCTCAAATGGAAGGGGTAGGGGTTTAGGGTCAAAGTTGGAACGAATCTGTCTTGAATTTTGATACTAGAGGTCTATATTTATAGCTGCAGCTCATGATATTTGCACCTTCCAAATCACTTTCCAAAATTGGCAATTGATGATACATGGGTTCATGGGCGTGTACAGGCCCATGAGATCATTTCTTTAGGTCCACAAATGAGTGTAAGAGAGTCTGCAATCAACTTGGATTGCAAGGAAAGTGTGTGTGAAGATTTGAAGTTTGATCTTTGCCAAATGATGATACCATGTTCATGCCATACACAACCCTATCAATTCTTGTCCAAAATGGATAAACTTGGACTTTTTGGAAAGGTTAGATCAAGACGAACAACTTTCATGTTTAACACTTTTCCAATTGAATCTTTTATCATGATGAATTTTGAGGTTGAAGTTTGGAAATTTCAACATATTGAAATTTTTTCTAAGTGTCAAGTCATATATCTCAATATTCCACCTTGCTGAACTTTTTATGTGAGCTTCAAATCAGAAAAGTGTCTTTATAAAAGTTGTATCTCTTTCAAATACCTTCAAAATAGTCACAAATTTCATGTCATTTGGATTTTAAATGATAGAGTTATGCATTTTTGAAGTTTGGAAAAATCACTTGTTCAATGGCATAGGTCAAAAGTGACCCATAATGTAACCTCATATCACATGCTCAAAAAAGTTGAATTAGCTCTCACTCCAAACATCAAAGTTGAAGTAGACATCTTGAACTTGATTGTGAAACTTGGAAATCTTTCATATCATAAAAATTGAGCAAGTTATGGCCTTGGGAAGTTGACTTTCAAATTAGGGTTTAGACAAAATGACCTATAATGTTTCAACATAGAAGATGATTAGGGTTTACCAGCAAAACTACCTCAAGGTATCAACATGAAAGTTGTTTGGAATGTCATTTAGAGTAAGTTTTCTCTTGGAATCATTTTCATATGGTGAACATTGTAGAAGATATGGTATAAGGAGACCAACTTTTGATCAGATGAATTCATCTGGCCAACCACCATCAACCAACTTGCTAACCTTCAATTCTCTTGAATTTATAAGCTCATGGTGGATCATATATGCATAAGATGATTAATGTTGAAGTTTCCCTTGAGAAATTTGATCAATTGGTGAGATAGCTTGTTGGAGAAGTTACTCAAGATACCCAGTCAAACTAGGGTTTCCAAGGAAAATTACCCTCAAACTCTTGAAGAAAACTTGATCAATGTAACATGTAGAAATCAATGAAACTCATATATGATGCTCATAACAATTCTTGGATCAATTCATGGTTGTGCTCTTTGTCATGAGGGTCTCAAACCCTAGATATGAACTTGATAGATCAATGGAGATCATGCCCTACATACAAAAGATTTAGGAAAATGTAAAGGCATATTTTTGGTATTTTGGTTAGTAAAATGATAAAATACAAGTATGATACAATCACAAAGTGCTTGGTGATCTCTCCCCAAAACAAACCCAATGAAAGAGGGGTAAGGAGGATGCCAAGGTATAATCCCAATGCTAAAGCTTATGATGAAATTGCATGAGGGATCTTAGGGCCAAAATTGGGGTCTCACAATGACATGAATGGATAAAGAAAGGGAATGATATGAAGAGGGAGGGGGAATGGATCAAGCACAAATTGGTCAAAGGAGGAATTTTACCAAATTAAGATCATTCATTCATTTTGGGAGATGGAATGTACATTCCATCAATCCCCTAAATCCAATGATCTTAACCTACCAAAGTCAAATCAACCTTGACCAAGGCCCAACAACAAAAGTAAAACTCAAAAAGTCAAATAAAATGGCTCTACACAATTAATTTGGCATTTAAACAATTAAAAATAATAAAAATATGCATTAAATTAAATTATGGTTGGTCAATTTCCTAAAACCTCATCAAAACATCAAAAAAATGGCCATGAGAATTATCATAGATCAAACAAGGTCAAAGGACCTTGGAGGAAAATTTTCAGATTTTTTGGAAACTTAAAAGTGTTTTTAAACAATTAAAAATATCCACAAAATCAATTAAATCATGAAAAATATTAATAATAATCCAAAAAATAGTTTTAATTCAGAAAATGAAAAAGGATTTTATTTAATTTTTTTTGGTGAAACTTTCATATTTTTTGGATCAATATTAAATTTAATATGAATTAATGAAAGTAAAAGAAATAAAATGAAAATCAATTAAATCAGAAAAACGTGGACCACTTGATCTCCCTCATTAATTGAGGTGACAGATCAAGTGAATGAAAACCCGCGTTCAATGGTGTACACTAGTCAGCGCGTCACACAACTGGTAATAAAAAAGAACGCTCAAGATTAAAACGCATTGGCTTGATCATGTGGCTCAGAACTCATCCATCATATTGCCGGAGCAAACCACCGGTCATCTTCTCTGATGACCCTGGCTGGACTGGTTCTCTCATCACCATCACATAAATGAAAAAAGAGGACATGATCTTAAAGAAAAATCGGCGTAGATCACGAATATGACCTCAATTCAACCTAACTCCAAGTATATTGAGATATACATGGAGTTGAAATTTGAGGTACATGAATTGAGTTGCTTCGATTTGACCTCAAAGCAACTCAATCTTCTTGCTTACATTGGTAGGACTTCAGATAACCAAGGATTCAAGAGAATTGATGAGAATTGAGAGAGAATCGAAGAGAAGAAAAATCTGGAAAAATACCTTCAATGCTGTGCAGAACTTGATCTCTCTTGCTTCAATTCGTGTTTGATCTTGCTTATGGAGCTTACAGAAGTAAATTAGGAATGGTACGAGGCTTTGGATCCTGGAGTTTTTGAATTTCTAAACAGTGATATTCAAACTCAAATTTCAAGTGAAATTTCTTAGGTTTTCCTTTCAATGGTGAGGGTTTCGAATATGGGAGGCAAAGCTTTGATTTTGCCAATTGATGCATGCTTGTTAACACCATATGCAGCCCTAGCAAACCTCATCCAAAATGAATGAATTAGGACTCTTTAGAAATCCTGGATCAAGAGGAACAACTCTTATGTTGAACATTTTTCCTTTTGGAACTTGGATCATGATGAATTTTGAGGTGGAAGTTTGGAAATTTCAACATGTTGAAATTTTTTCTAAGTGTCAAGTCATATACTTCAATATTCCACCTTGCTTAATTTTTTATGTGAGCTCCAAATGAGAAAAGTTTCTTCGTAAAAGTTGTAGCTCTTTCAAAGAAATTCAAAATGATCACCAATTTGACATAATTTGGATTTAGAATGAGAGACTTATGCAATTTTGAAGTTGAGGAAAATCACTTATTCAATGGCATTGGTCCAAAATTACCTATAATGTTTCCTCATATCACATGCTCATAAAACTTGATTTAGCTTTCACTACAAACATAAAATTTGAATTACACACCTTGAATTTTATTGTGCAACTTATAAATATTTAATCTCATAAAAAATGAGCAAGTTATGGCCTTGGTAAGTTGACTTTCAAGTTAGGGTTTAGACAAAATGACCTATAATGTTTCAACATAGAAAATGACTTTCCAAGAAAAATTAGCTCTAGAATTCAACATGAAAGTTATTTGGAATGTCATTTAAAGTAAAGTTTCTCTTGGAATCATTTTCATATGATAAAAATTGTAAGAGATAGGGTCTAGGGGGACCCAGTTTTGATCAGATGAATTCATCTGGCCAACCACCATCAACCAACTTGCTAACTTGAAATTTTCTTGACTTTTTAGGCTCATGGTAGATCATATATGCATAATATGATGAATTTTGAAGTTCCCCTTGAGGAATTTGATTAATTGATGAGGAATCTTATTGAAGAAGTTACTCAAGATACCCAGACAAACTAGGGTTTCCAAGGCAAACCAACTCCAAACTCTTAAGGAAATCTTGATCAAAATAACATGCAAAGATCATTGGGACTCATATATGATTCTTAGAGACATTTTGGATCATTCCTTGGTTGTGCTCTTAGCCATGAGGGTCTTAAACCCTAGAAATGAACTTGATAGATCAATGGGGATCATGCCCTACCTACAAAAGAGTTAGACAAATGCAAAGACATATTTTTGGTATTTTGGTTAGAAAAATGATAATATACAAGTATGATACAATCACATGGTTCTTGGTGATCTCTTCCAAAACAAACCCAATGAAAGAGGGCTAAGGAGGATGCCAATGTGTGATCCCAATGCTAGTGCATATGATGAAATTGCATGAGGGATCTAAGGATCGAAATTGGGGTCTTACAATGATGTCTAAAGCTATTGTGGTTCATTCCTTGGTTGAGCTCTTAGCAATGGGGGTCTTAAACCCTAGATGTGAACTTGATGGATCAAAGGTGATCATGTGCCCTCCCTACAAAAGAGTTAGACAATTACAAAGACACATTTTTGGTATTTTGGTTAGTAAATGATAAAATACAAAGTATGATACAATCACATGGTGCTTGATGATCTCTCCCAAAACAAACCTAATGAATAAAATGGGTAAGGAGGATGCCAAGGTGTGATCCCAATGCCAATGCATATGATGAGGATAGCTTGATCGATCTTAGGGTCAAAATTGGGGTCTTACAAGACCTAATTTAAGCAGGGTTATTTCTGAAAGGATTTCTACAGCGAGGTTGTGTAAACTGACTCCTAAAGATTTGCTAATCTTTTACTTTGGTATAATCTTCTTCCTGTATCCTTTGCATTGTTAAATCAACATTACATTTGGATTAATGGTCCATTCTTCACGCAATATCATATCATTCCAATAAATGATTTTTTTCCAAAGCCCGCATGAGTATCGCATTAAAATTACCATTTCTGAATGAACAATTTTAATTTCAATTCAACATTTGACATCATGGAAATTTCAACAAAGAGCAAACAGAGAAACTTGATCATTTACCAGAATCAAGACTACCTCATAACCCATGAATTAGGGGCATGTCACCTAAAAACATCAGTTGATGATAGGAAGATTACTCTAAGAATTGGTCAGTCTTAAACAATCTCCAACATCTGTTAATAAGGGTGCAAATCATTCCAAAAATCATTTGATCCAGAGAAAATCATCTCAGGACTCTACTAACTGGGATAAATCACCTAGAGGTTCTATTAGCCAGGGGCAAACCCCTTCCATGTTCATTCAATGTGAGTTAAGTCGCTTCAATGCTCATACTAGAGCAAGCTACCTCAAGAGTACATGAAACTCAACCACTCCGGGAGTCGGTTAATCAAGGAAAAACCTTTTCATGGCTCAAAATTCTGGGGCAAGCCATCTCCAAATTATGGTACAATTGCTTTCAAAATCCTTTCGAGGTAAACATTCTGCAAAGACCTATCACACTAGGGCATGATGAGCCATACATGCGCAAGTTTTCTCCATGTTTTCAAGTTCTTCATGCAAAAGCTTTGCTGCACGTTATCAACTGCAGAGTTCAAGATGAGTATCGGGGAATCATGCTACCACCCTATAAAACAACCATTTGACAGACAGAAGCCTTACTGCAAAGAACTATTCCTTCCATTATCCACCACATGGGCATTTTTGGGAACCTTCAAACCATTACATAAATCATCATCATGCATTAGTCATGTCGCTTTGCTCTAGCATAAAGCCATGCATATCATGCCATTTATCGGGCCTAACCCCCATAACATTGAACCTGACATCAAAAAGCCTTGTAAACACAAAATCTAAGACCAAAGCCCAACATCGCATGGCAATTCAAAGTCCAATTCTCGTTTGGCAGTTTATTTCAAAGCCCAGTTCCCGTCTAGCAAACCTTTTCAAATACTAGTTCTCGTCTGGCAATTTATTTCAAAGCCCAGTTCTCATATGGAAATTTATTTCAAAGTCCAATTCCCGTCTGGCAATTTATTTCAAAGTCCAATTCTCATTTGACAATTTATTTCAAAGTCCAGTTATCGTCTGGAAATTTATTTCAAAGTCCAGTTCTCGTCTGGAAATTTACTTTAAAGCCCAGTTCCCGTCTGGCAAACCTTTTCAAAGTTCAGTTCTCCTCTGGAATTTTATTTCAAAGTACAGTTCTCGTCGGGCAATTTATTTCAAAGTCCAATTCTCTTTTGACATTTTATCTCAAAGCTCAGTTCCCGCCTGGAAAACCTTTTCAAAGTCCAGTTCTCGTCTGGAAGTTTATTTCAAAGTCCAATTCTCATTTGGCATTTTATCTCAAAGCCCAGTTCCCTTTTGGAAAACCTTTTCAAGTCCAGTTCTCGTCTGGTAATTTATTTCAAAGCTCAGTTCCTGTCTGATAATTTTTTTCAAAGTACAGTTCTCGTATGGCAATTTATTTCCAAAGTCCAGTTCCCGTCTGGAAAACTATTTTAAAAATCAGTACGATAAATTATTTACCAAATGCCAGTTCTTGTTTGGTAAATTATCTCTTAGTACCAGTTATCGTCTGTTAAGTCACCTATTTAGATACCAGTTCCCGTCTGGTAGTCTATTTTTCGTAACCAGTTCTCGTCTGGTAGCCTATATTAAAAGTCAGTTCTCGTATGATAAACAAAAAAAAAGTCAGTCATGTCTGACATTTCAATTATTTCCACCAGTTATTGTCTGGTAGCATATCCTTCAAGTTATGTTCTCATCTGGCAGTTCAATCTTTTTCACCAGTTCTCATCTGGCAGTTCACCTTCAAAGTCCAATTCCATTGGCAATCAAAAATAAAGCACTACGAAAATCCAAATACCCAGTTGCATTCCCACATACATCACAGGCATCAGTTCATGCATTATTTTTCATGGCAAAATAGGAAAAATCATCAAAAATAATCATATCAATCATCATCATATCTATGCATAGCTTTATACAAAATCAAAAATCAGTCGCATTCCTACACGCACATCCTAAATATCCCCAACAATTGCATCCCTTCATGCATCTCATGCATGGTATGGCCACCAAAAGTGGATCATCATACAAAAATCACACCGAAATATCAGGATCCAGGGTCATTCATATGTATCCCGGACTTTCCTCATTTAGTTCAATGGAGTTATTACCCTGCATGTGCTCGTGGAATTATTTCCCAGCAAGTCATTCTTCAATTTTGTGGTTAATAATGGTATTCCCCAACATCTTTGCTATCATTTCTCCCCAAGCAGAGGTTACCCTAAAAAGTCTCTTAAGAGCTTTTCCCCTACAAGAGCATTTCTAGTAAATCTCCTCCAAAAGGAGTATTTTTTCCAAACTATTTCCCCCCAACAGATGAACGTTTGAGATATTGCTTCACTAATTTTAAGAGTCTAATTTATTTTAGAGATACTGCTATAGTATCCTTGAAGAGTCTTGGATTTAATTAAGGTATCATTCCCGCCGTTGGAATATCTTGACTAGATCATATAAGATGTTGCTTCGTTGATTCAGAGAATCTCATTTATCTGTTTGAGATACTGCTTCATTTATCTGAAGAATCTCATTTGTCTGTTTGAGATACTGCTTCGTTTATCTGAAGAATCTCATTTATCCGTTTGAGATACTACTTCATTTATCTGAAGAATCTCATTTATATGTTTGAGATACTGCTTCATTTATCTTAAGAATCTCATTTATCTATTTGAGATACTACTTCATTTATCTGAAGAATCTCATTTATCTATTTGAGATACTACTTCGTTTATCTGAAGAATCTCATTTATCTGTTTGAGATACTGCTTCATTTATCTGAAGAATCCCAGTTGTTGTTTGAGATACCGCTTCATTTATCTGTTTGAGATATTGCTTCATTTATATGAAGAATCTCATTTATCTGTTTGAGATACTGCTTCATTTATATGAAGAATCTCATTTTGCAGTTTGAGATACTGCTTCATTTATCTAAAGAATCTCAGTTGTTGTTTGAGATACTACTTCATTTATCTGAAGAATCTCAGTTTCTGTTTGAGATACTGCTTCATTTATCTGAAGAATCTCATTTATCTGTGTGAGATACTGCTCTAAGTGTCCTCGGAGAATCTTATATATGATTGAGGTATCATTCCCTTGTTGGAATATCTCGATTATATCATATATGATACTGCTTCGTTGATCCTCAGAGAATCTCGTGTGTTCAATTTAAGACAATGTTCTGATAATTTTCAGAAAGTCTTAGATACAATTGAGGTATCATTCCATTGTTGGGATATCTCGATTGTGACATCCAAGATACTAATCTGACGATTCCCAGAGAGTCTTGATCGTTTCATTTACCTTATGATAACTTTTCTTACTATATTTCTCACTACATTTTATTTCTGCATTTCTTCCTTGCATTTGAAATGACAAAATTCGGGTCTTTTCGTATTTAATTATCTTCCACCATAAATGTACGAAGACTGCTGTCATTCTTACCTTCTGGTTCAAGGTAATTAAATAGGGGCAACTGTCATACCCTAATTTTGTTCGGGCATTCTAAAATTTCATAAATTTGATTTTATCTTTCAGTTTGCATCATATGTATAGCATAACATGCATTTCATTCATGAATAATACCTAAAATATCATTCGGAATAAATTCTCGAATATACAGACAAATTGGTTAAATCATTCCTCAAGTACGTGCAAAATCAGCGGGCAAAAAGTTTCGAAATCAAACTTGCAGACGCCAGTATTATTAATCTACGGTTCGTGTAGTTTAACCTGGTGTGCTCGTTATATTTTTCAACGACTTTTTCAGTTGCATTTTAACCCGCCTGAGCCTTTTAACCAGTCAAAATTTATTTCAAGATTAAAAAAATGCTGCATTTTTCCAATAAGTATATTTCGTGCTGGTCATTTTAGTGCATCTGATTTCATTTTTCGAGCAAATTTTAGCCTGACTTTTATTCATTTTTAGTCATTTTAATTTTGTTCTTTTGTCAAAATAATCAGGATATTTAAATAGGAATTTCCATGTTTTCATTTTATTTTTATCATATTCATTTTAGAAGTTGTGAATTTTATTTTATTTAATTGATTTAAATTGTTTTAAATCAATTAAATCACCTAGAAGAGACATTTTTTACATTTAAATTATTTTGTGCTTCTTTGAGTCAATCCATATCATCAATTCAAAATAATCAATGGTCATTATTTGTTATCCATGTATTTATCTACTCATCCAATCAAAAATTAGATGATAAATAATATTAATAATCAAAAATCAAAAAATAAAAGAATATTTTCTCATATCCAAGGAGAACCCGACACGCGTCCCATTCTCACTCCACACACAGTATTTTCCTTTCCACTCCCAACGGAAAAAGAGGCATACACTATCTCTCTGATTAGCTGGAAAAAAGGACAAAAAAATCCCAACGGATCTTTGGCATAAGAAGGAACCATCTTTTTATTATTTCCCCTTGTTTCTCGCACAAAGGATTGGAAGGAGGACTCTTTTTGACAGAGGATAACAAGTGGGAGGTGGAAAAAAATCAAAAATAATTTTTCTTGGATTTGATTTCCCTTCTCTTAACATTACTATTATTCTTCTCCTGAAGCCACCACTCACAACATCGCCACCATCTCCTTCAACGTTTTTTTTAACCCACATATCATCTCTTTCTTCCGATGAAAAATCCCCCGTCTTCCACTACATCACTACCTCCCCAACCCAACGAACACCTCACTGATACTCCCTCCACCTTTCCACTCAAATAACTACACAACACACCTTGCCGCGCCTCTGTTTCCAATCTTCGACTTGACATCGTCCGTCGTCATAACCACAAACCACACACTGTCGTGACCTAACCCCTAACAACCAGAGATCTCTTTCCTCCTCCTCCATTCATCATTGCCTCCACCCACCATCGATACTCCCTCCGTCCGGCAACAACCATCTTCTTCGTCGACGAAACTCTACAACCTCATCTTCTCACTGTCCGCGATGCCGACACTTTAAAGCAATCATAAACCACCATCACACCGGCAACGACCACCCTTCAGTCACAATAACAACCTTCATCCACTGTCACCTAAATCGTATCCTCCTCTGTCTCACCTTGAACGTCAGTGACCACCACCATAAGGCATAACCTCACCGCCAATGCATTTTTCCACCATTTTCACTTTCGTGTTGCACCTTACATGCCTAAGATCAAACATGAGATTAAACATATCTGCGGACCACCACCTTTCTTTTCAACTGTCCCTCATCCTTTACCTTACACAACCGCAAACTACTTCAACAACACTTCGATGGATTAATGGAAGCCAAGGACCAGAGGACCAACAAACCAAGAAATACCGTTGCATAAATCATGGTTTCCTCTGTTGCTTTTCATTTTTGGCATTTATTTTGTTTTATTATTTTAGTGACAATGCCATACGTTGGGTGTAGATATGATGCTGTTAGAATTTCAAAATCTATGCAACATTTTTTTAATTTTTTTTCTTTCTTTCATTTGATAATGATATTAAAATTGGGTTGGGTTTAGGTAACTGGGCTTCATTTTCTTGAATCTATGATTGCACCTTCCAGTTTTGCTCTATTAATATCATTGAACTAATTGTTTAATTTTAATTGATAGTTGAATGATTGATTTATTTGTTTATAAATTTTAGTTAAAACTTCGTTGTTAATTTTTGAACATTGTGATGACGCAAATGATTTGGGGTTTTTTTGTGGGTTTATGTCATGGAATTTCTAATCGGGTTTTAATTCGCGGATTCGACAATGTCATGTCGTTATGCTGCCCCAAATTTTTATATATTGATTGTACATTTTCACCATATTATGATCTTGCGCATGATATTAAGCATATTGTCATTTTGCCCTAACCGGTTTTTGAGCACATTGTGGCCAACTCAATTCGATCTTTTAAATCGACTTCGTCACTTACTTATCTCTCTTTTAATTATAATTAATTATTTAATCAATTTTTTTTAATTAGTTGATTACGATTAATTAATTTTAATTAACTTAGTTATTTGATTCAATTCAATAATTTTGATAATTAATTTTAATTAGTTTAATTAATCGATTTAACTAAAATTCAATCAATTAATTTATTAATTAAACATTGATCGATTTCTTTCACTATCACAATTTCACATCATTTCTAAACCAAGACCAATTCAATTTTATCATCGATTCCTTTAAACCGCTAAAATCAAACAATTCTCGGTTCGATCGAGCCCACTTTTCAAATACCTTAGTAAGACGATCGCTTTTAGCATCGCCATCAACCTCACATAACTTACTCTTGGGCTTTCTTACAATGAGATCTTTTCAATTTTAATTAATCGAGTAGATGATCGATTCACTATAATCCAATTCATTCGTAAACGCAAATTTAAACCTCGATCCAACATCGAGTATTTTTATCCAAAATCAAATTTAAAATACCTAACCATGATTAACCACCACTTCATTTGGAAATGAAAAGGGGGATGGTTTTGAGCCTTCAACTCCTCTCCTCAATTGTTTGAATACGAGTTCTCTTACTCGGTTAGTCAAATAATTGTCATTTCTCCTAAAGACTTCTAAACCCGATTAAATCAAAATATTTTCATAATAAACTACACGAAAAGGGAGATGGTCTTGAGCCTTCGATTCCCCTCCTCAAATACTTGGATATGAGTCGCCTTACTGAGTCATTCATGTACTTGTCATTTATCTAAAATACATCAAACATACGCAAATATATCTTCATAATCAATTAAGGATGAAAAAGGAGATGGTCTAGAGCCTTCGATTCCTCTCATCGACTATAAGGATACGAGTTGCCTTACTTGACTATCCGGATATTCATCATCCATTCAAAATACCTTAACTATTATCAAATCCTTTTACAATTAAGGACGAAAAGGGAGATGGTCTAGAGCCTTCGATTCCTCTCCTTGACTATTAGGATACGAGTTGCCTTACTCGACTATCCGAGTAATCGTCATCCAACAAAATGTCTCAACACATCAAATCTATTTTTCTCGCCCCTCGTGCGATCGAAATCAATCCAACAAAACATCCAACATATTAACTTAACTGGTCACCCCGTGTGATTAAAACTCTTTTCAGAAAGAACATTGTTTAATCCTTTCTAGTGCACATAACAAACTAGTGCTTAAGCCTCCTCCGAGAGTAAACAAGCCAACGTTTAGCCTTTAGAACACGATCTAAACCGTTGTTCACTAAAAGACACCAACAAACCGTAGTTCCCCGAACTACGAATGCTCTGACTTCCTTATTTCACTATAAGGATACCTAGACAGGAGATTGCTAGATCTTCGCGAGTACACTAATAAAAAAACCTCCCTTTTCCCCCATTCTGATATTTCCATCCATCTCTCTTTTCAGTCTTTTTATCACTCGAAGAAAACAAATAACATTTAGCTAACATTCAAATTGCAAATTCAACTAAAAGGTTCCCGTTGATTACAACGAACATGGGGGGTGCTAATACCTTCCCCTTGCGTAATCGACTCCCGAACCTGAATATGGTTGCGACGACCATTATTATATTTTCAAAGGTTTTATCGATATTTTCCTATCCCTTCATTGGGATAAATAAAGTTCAGTGGCGACTCTGTTCGAACTATTTTTTCCACGACTGTCGCGAGGAATCATATTTTTCGAGATGCGACAACGTCCAAAAGCAAAAATTGAGAGAACATTGCAGCAGGAATAGAGAGTCTCCTCATAAGCACCTAATGGGTGAAATAACACAGTAACAGAAAGAACATTGCAGCAACAATATTGACGTATTTCAGAACTTCTAATTGCAGCGCAGAAGAGGATTTGGAACACAAAGTTCAGAAACTGATGATGTTGCACATCATATGATCAGAATCATAACTGGTTGTTAAAGCTACACAATAACAAACCATTAGGGTACCAAAATTGTTCTCACACAAATACAACATTTTTATCATCAAAACTCAAAGTATAGATGCATAACCAAATCTTGTTCTAACATAAAATACCCATTTCAGTATCCAATGTGGGTTGATAACCCACGTCGGAAGGCATTAGGCCAATAAGAAGGATACTTCGGATCTAGTTTGGACAAAATGGAAGATATCCTCGATAAATAGAAGGATGTACTACTCATTGACATCTCAGAAATATAACTTCTCAAATTGTTTCTTTTTAAGAACCAAAAAGTCGAAGTAGGTGTATATATAATATAACCGTTAAAAGACAGCTCGGAGATTTCAAAGAATGAATCTCGAATATGATTGAATCGAAGATACAATGAATTGGTTTACGGTATGGAAAAAACACATGTATATGTCACAGTAGATATTCATTAGTTATATATGACTATCTATCGAAATTTGTCCTACTACTACTCTAAATTTAGCTAGGGATTAAAAAAAAAGATCCCTTACATCTTTTGTAATTGTGAATTGAATATAAAATGACCAAAAAAATGAAATCAAAGAAAAATAAAGGTTTAAAATAAATGTAACATAAGACCAAACATTGTAGCATTCACAAAAAAATACAAGGGTAGAAACGATAAAAGTAAATATCAAAATAATTGAGATAATTCAGTAAAAATTATTCAGTTTAAAATTTTGAATTACACTCCGACTAGAGAAAGATAACTAGGAGGAATGAAATAATTAAGTGATATATTTTTTGTTGATTATATTATTAACTATTTCTTTATTTTATTTGGAATAGGGGAAACTTATCTTGAATCCATCGATTTTTGTTGCTTTTGTTATCGCTCTTGGGTTGGCCGTCGGGCTTGCTTCTATTGGACCTGAAGTTTGTCAAGGCACAACTTTAGGGCAAGATGTAGAAGGGATTGCGAGACAACCGAAAGCAAAAGATAAAATACAGGGTACTTTATTACTTAGTCTGGATTTTATGGAAATTTTAACTATTTATGGGATGGTTGTAGCATTAACGCTTACGAATAAAGGAACAATTATTGGATTACGATTCAAAACACGGTTGCATTCAAATCAAAGACAATAACACTAGCGCAATAAGTCTTACTAAGAATCCTGTGCAACATTCACACACCAAACATATAGAACTCCAACATCATTTTTTGAGAGATCATGATGAAAAGGGTGATGTCACATATCTGTCTGTGAATATTAAAAATAAATTGGCTGATATTTTTACAAATCTTTATCCATGTAACCTTTTCACAGGATACATAGGGAATTATGAATCATGGATGTCTTGGATTCTTCGTGTTATAAATAAATTTAGTACCTATTTCATTTCTTCTTGCTATTTGTATTTTGTTGTAACTTAACATTTTCTTGTATAAAGTTATATCTAAACTAACACCATTGGTATAATCCTTACAACTTTTATCTTTAATTTTTTTTTATCTTTGTATTTTCTTCTATATGTCTATTTGTTTTAGTTCTTATATGCTACTTTTTGTTCGTTAATTTCTAAGATGCTTTATGACTATTTGTTGTGTGTTTAAAACATTTTTAAGCGCATCGAGTTAATAATGTGCATTTTGAGCATGTTTTGATTTGTTCATGCATTATTTAATCTTCCATTCATGTGTATCTTGATCACGTAGTTTTGTTGCTGATTAATTTCATGTTGTACTGCACATATTTGTTGTATTTGGCATATCTTTCTTTGTATATCTAAAATATATCCTTATTTGATGAATATCTTTCTTAGATATATTTAGCTCTGATTTTGTTTCTCTCGATTATTTTCTATATTGATGGTTACTTTGCATTTAGGCTAATTAACACCTATCTCATTTTTATCTTGTCAAAGGGGAAGAAGTTATCACTTGAGTCTATATTAGATTTATGTGTTTTTTGTTGTTTATGCTATTGTGAAATACTTAAGGGGGAGAACAAGCAAATGGGGGAAAGCATTAAGCACGTCTTGTATCTCCTTAAATTCAACTCAATTCCAAATGCAAAACTTACAAGCTTGCCAATAATAAAAAAGAGAGAGACTGAAGTTTCCTCTGCCTTTTAAGGGTTTTGTTTTCTTGCTTGTCATTTAGATTTTGGTTTTGGTTCTATCATTATTTAAACTCGTCACATGATTGTGCGTCCTAAGATTGAGTTCTTAATTTGTTTTAAGCAATGCATAAATCAAAGTTTTTATTATAGTCTAAACAATATGCTTCTAGTCAATTTATCAATGTTTTTTAATCAAGAACCACATTTGAGAATGACTCTAGTTATGTGAAGCTTGGATTGTTAAATACACTTCATGGTTTGCATGATTCGAATTCGAATTACAAAATTTCCAAGAATTTATTCTATGTTGTCATGATTTGAATCACAACATCCATGATTCAAATCAAAGAGGTTTGATTCGAATGTAAGAGTGACTGACTCGAATCAAACACAATTTATAACTTTTGGATTTTGGTTGTGTGAATGTGATTTAAATCATAGGTTTTAATGACGTGAATCACATAAAGTTTGAATATAATCCTAAAGTCATTTTTTCATGGTTGGTGGATCTTGATTCAAATCACTTTAATCTCTTGACTTGACTCATACTCTTTGCTTAAGACTCAAACCAAATAGATTTTTCTCTCACTTTTGTGCTAGATTTTCAGCACATCTAAAAACCATTTTTCTCAAATTCCTTTTACGATGTTGAAAAATAGGTACGTCCATTTTTGATTTAGAATTCACATTACACTTGTTCTCGCAACTTTCAAAAAAGTTTTGAATTTTTCAAACGAAATCTTTTCTTCTTCGGCCTCTTGCACCATCCATTGTAGTTTGGATCCAACTCTCATCTTAGGGTTTGAGATATGAGAATATAATTGTTATTGTGATAAATGTTTCCTTTGAAGACTTCTTGAGGACTTCAGGTGTTTGTAATTGTGTGTATGATTGTGGTTGGGATTGGAAATTCCAGCGGAAAAGTAAGAGGTTTTTCTCTCCAAGATTACTATGGTAGCTGTGTGGAAGCCTACATACAAAGTTGGAATTTTTATCATCTTCAGACAGAACAAAGCTCAAGATACCGGTAGGATCGAGTAAAGTTTGTTGCATAACGGAGACTTGGAGAAACATTCTTAGAGTTAGAAGATTGAGTAAAGATTTCACAAAAGCTCAATGTTAGATATTGTGTACAATTCAATGAGGATTCAGATAAATTATTTTTATTTTCAACATTATTTGAATTGTGATTGCACTAAACACTACTGTAATAGTTATCAAAATCATAGTGGAAAAACAAAAAAATTAATGGAAACCCATTAAAGACTGGATTAGGCACACACGTAGATGAAGTTGAACTAGTATAAATCTAGGTGCGTTCTTCAATGTCCCTATCTTTTTAATTTTCGATATGATTTACTTGTTAGATTTATTGTTTTCTTAGGATCGCATGTGGTTAGATTTATTTCATTAATCATGGTTCCATTCATAAGTGTAGGTTTTGTCAACTCGTGGCTTCTTGTTGTTAATTAAACTTGTGGCTTCATCTTATGGTGGTATTTGTAGAGATTTTGATTTGAATTGAGAATGATTTATTTGTGGTGTTTAATTGTGGAATTTCACGGGAATTCGATGTAAATTCCTACAAACAACGTCATTGTTTCTTTACGGAACCATAATTGGTGTTGATTGATGATGACTCTAGAATCAATGATGTTGATCTCTTGTACGGTGGCGCAAGGTGAATCTACAAGGTTAGAATTCAAATATCCAAGTCAAGTACAGAGTCTAAGATGATAGTGAAAAGTGGAGATCAGAAAAGAGCACCTTAAATCTCACGTGCGTTAAATATATACGTTGGACAATCTAGATTGAACTTTGTGTATTTGGACCCTCATACAAGTCCTTTACCTAGTCTAGAATAGACTTTATATACTCGGAGAGTTATACCAAAGAATTATACGAAGAGTCATATGTCATCAATATACATAAAGACGAAGATTAACATCAAAAAGTAATTTGACGTAATTTTTAATTTTTTTATATGTATGATCAATATGATAATGTCCAATATATAATTAATTTATTAGCTTAATTTGCATGATTAAGAGCATGTATCAGCCATGTCTGGTTGTAATGCTTTGATTACCTACCCCAGCCCTTCGTGCGCGTGCACCTAGATTGAGTTTCGTATATCAAGAATATATGTTTTTTTAGTGGCACATCAATAATATATGTTTTTTTAATGGCACATCAAGAATTTATGTAACGCACATTTTTTTTATTGGAATTACACAATGATTTATAGTTTTATAAGTTTTATATTAAGTGGCTCGATATGTATCAAAAGTTATTGTAGTTTGAATACAGTTTTGTTTGGTACATATTATAAACATTTTAAAATTTTAGTCTCAATTGACGGCATTAAAGTACAAGTTTAAGGAATTAGATCAATATTATATTTGGTGAGAAATTCCATCTGTTTTAATTTGGATGAAAAGAACTCTTAAATTTCTACTTACTAGTTTAAAGTTTAAAACCAAGGAAGCTTTTAAATGTTTTCATTTTAAAATAGTTGTGTAGCTTCTACATATAATTTAGGAGTAGTTTTTCTTTCTTTCTTCTAACCCATCTTTGACCTTCTATATTAAAATATTTTCACATCTTATATTTTTTGGGCTTGCTATAAGACTAAACCACAAGTCATTATATATATATATGGTACTGTATCTCAAATGAGCAATTTCCATAATCGAGCCGAATTTAAAAATTAAAAAAAAAAATTGTTGTCTAATTTCTCTATCACCATTTTAAATTGCATATTAGGTTTTTTCTGAGGATGTTTTGTGGTACTTTAAAATTGTGTAATCAGACTTTAAATTATGGATTTTTAAATATAAAATTACTTAGTAACATTGTATCAATATCTTTATATACAATAAATAACACATTCTAAAATTACACTTTTAAATATGATAGGATATGACTCTTAAATATGTTGTTTAGACAAGAATTTTTTCCGAAAGCGTTCTCTAGAGAATTTTACAAAGTTGACAAGAATTCTAGAAAAATTCGATAAACAGGGGTTTGAAAAACTCGACGAGTAGAAAATATAAAGAAAAGAGAAAAAGCTCAAAAACTTATGTAAATAAAGAGATGAGAGAAGCTCTATAAGTATGAATTTTTTTTTAAGACATCTTCATGAATGAACGACTCAAACCATTTGATCACTAGAAAAAGAACAATCATATAAACAACGAACAACTAACAGGAGAAAATGATGGAATATGGTGGTCGAAGAGAACATGTCAAAAATCACCAAAATCTTATTATTTTTCTTTAGAAAGTAAATCTTCGAGAAAAAAAATACAAAAAACAACCGTGGTTGCGTGTGGTGTTAATTTTTTTTTATCGTTCACTTTGTTTGTAAGATCTCTTTAACCTTTAGTTCAACTCCAATAATACTACCTTCATCTTATAAACACTTACAAATCATGTAAGTTCTACTATGCGGGATGTAATGGTGTTTTTTTTTTTTCATTTCACAACCACACACTTGCTCTTATTTGTTATGTAGTAACACTTTCGTAAATAAATACAAAAACGAATGTATCTCTGAATTGAAGCTTTGCATAGTATGAAGTATTCATATTAAACTAGATTGAACTTTATCCTTGATATTAAACACACACAAAACTTTTCATAGGATGTATTATTAAAAAGCAAAATGTACATGCATGTCTATCCAATTTTAGTGAACGCTTTTCAAATTTTAAGTAAAATTTGATATGAAGCTGTCATACTTCCACATTTACAAGGATAAGGTTATGAGGAGTACTCATGTAGCTAAATAATCCACTCCACTTGAGCTATATGTATCATTATGAGTTTTTATCACCCCATCATTTCAATGATTCAAGAATAATGCTTCTTTTATTTGTAATTGCTCATCTCATATCACTTCATAATTTGTTATTATCCATAGAATCTAGTTCTACATATCTCTAGTATTTTAGTTAAGTTACAATCATTAGTGACTTATTGTTGGAAAGACAATAGTGTGTTTTTTTTATGTGTTTAAGACTTTCTTTCCAGCTAATCATTTTGTCAAATGGTAAGCTAAATTTCATCGGTACCAAAATGATCCATTCCAAAAACTCATTTAGACAAAAAACTCTCTAACATTGTTGTGTTTATGATATATATATATATATATATATATATATATATATATATATATATATATATATATATATATATATATATATATATATATATATATATATATATATATATATATATATATATATATATATATATATATATATATATATATATATATATATATTATATATATATATATATATATATATATATATATATATATTATATATATATATATATATATATATATATATATATATATCATCTCTCATTGTTATTGTAGCAATTCTAATTGTTTACCTTTTTTTTATAGATTTTCAAGAGACTCAAACTCTAGTTATGCTTAACATATAACTTCTAGTTCCTTAAGAGTCATTTAACAAGATTTTTCAATCAACATTAGTGTGTTCTTATGAAGGGAAATAACGATTAAAATATGCAGCAGAAAAAAAAAATCCTGAGAATGGTCATGAGCGTTGAACAAACAACAACACCTCTATTAAGTCAACATGAATATAGTGCTTTCAATCTCAGTTCTAGATGTTCTTAATGAATATTTTGAGAGAGAGAGAGAGAAACGATAGTTTCACAAATTGAATTTGGTCAAGTGTGAATACTTTATCATAATTAATATATTTATATTTTTTTTGGGATACATGATGAACAAGTATACTTATGCACATCAAACCTTACGATGTACCGCATTTCACTTAACAACATTGTACTTACGGTGTTATGTATTCTACTTAAGCACGTTGAACCTTTTGGTGTACCATATTCCACTTAATTGCATTGTACCTTACATTGTATTATATTCCACTTAAGTGGATCATACCTTACGATATTTTATACTTCACTTAAGTACATTGTACCTTACAATGTATTGTGTTTCTCTAATTAACGCTAGTATATTGCAAGACCGCATAATCTAATATGCTTCACTCTTTCATCTTATCTCTCATAAATCTATTCTTATTTATGTGACTCTATATGTTCTCCCGATGTTGGAAATTATATTAAATCACACATTTAATATAATAAACAGTGAACGATATCTAGCAACACAACACTGCTAACCATGTCCCGAAAATGTCATGTGATCTGACAAATCCTTTATGTGATATTGTTTATGTGTACAATTACCATTTTCCTTCATGTATATATTGAACACGAAGAATAGATTGTGTCACCATTCTCCAATTCAATATTTAGGCCTTGAAAATTTATCCTATTATGAAAGATGGAAAAATTCCATCTACCCCACTCATGTCCCATAACATGATTTATAGAGTACCCATCAACCATATTTATAGTCATCATACTATAAACAATGTTTGAATAAAAATAAAGTACTCGACTCCACATCTAGGTTTCATAGTGGTTTGAGCTCAAAGGATGGTATACAATGTTAACACCTTGAGAATAACTTATGACAATTGCATAATGTTCTTTGTAGTATTCTCATGTTGGGTCAATCCAATATAAATATTACTCATAATATTTATACATATACGAAAATTTGATAACTCTTTATCTAAGATATGTGAAATGTGATCATAAGTCTATCCATATAATAATCTCTATGCTTTAATTTTCTCCTACTTCATAATAAAACTTGACTACATATACTGTAAGTAGAATGTCCTTATGTTTAATGGGGTCTCACGATTAAGCCACAATTAACGTTTCATCAAACAAACTAGTTGTATGGACTTTATTAATTTGGAAAAAATGACTATTATCCCATTTCATGATAAATAATGTCTTATTATAATTAATATATAATTCGAAACAAGTACTAAGTTCTAATAAAATATTGATCTCTAGGGATTACACAAATAATCTCCCACTAGCACTAAATCCAATCAGGCATACACCTAATACCCACAAATCTTGGTTGGCCATCACGTTTCTTTCGCACAAGAGGATTATTTAGTGGGTCAACGACATTATCAAGTGTTGGTACTCTATGTATCTTCTTATCTCTTATACCTATCATCTCTCGAATCATATAATAATGCCTAAGTATGTGTTTGGGTAATTGGTATAATATCTCATACATTTGTTAAATTAGTGTTTTAAAAACCAAATGGATTTCAAGTGGGATAAAGACTCTAAGGACAACTTGGGAATACAGATATAATAGAAGGGTGTTTGGGTCTGTTGCTTAGGATTATAAAAAGGGAAAGATAATAAAAATCATTCTTATTCTCTCTCTCTCTCTCTTTCTCTCTCTCTCTCTCTCTCTCTCTCTCTCTCTCTCTCTCTCTCTCTCTCTCTCTCTCTCTCTCTCTCTTAAATGAAACAAATATTATGTGTTCTCTCTTCTCTCACCCTCAAGTGAGAGAACCTAGAGTAATATGAAAACCTTGTTTTAAAGAGAAATATAAAGAATAAACTTTGGGGGAAGAAATTAAGCCTTAATATTGAGTATAATAGAAATGGTATGCAAATTTTGAAGTTATGAGCCTGAAGTTAACGAATCAAAGCTCAATTTCATCATCAACTCAACCATTAACTTCTTAAATTCAGAAACAAGAAGAAAAAGTGGGATTCATAGTCTAGGCTTAAATCCTGATTAAAGTATATTAGGAATTCTTGTATCTGATGGTATCATGAGTGATTACATGTGGGTTAAAATAACATGAATGTTATGGGTTACTATTTTACTAAGTTTTTATGTTAAGGATAATGCTTAAGATGCTTGATAGTAATAAGATTGAGAGAGATTGATGATTGTTTGGACTACTTGAGTATACAGGTGAAGAAACATGAATCTGGGAGTTTTTAAAGTCCAAATTGTAAGATCCCAATTTTGACCCTAAGATCCCTCATGTTATCTCATCATATGCATTGGCTTTGGATATCACACATTGGCATACTCCTTATTCATCATCCATTGGATTTGCATTGAGAGAGATCATCAAGCACATTTGACTGTATCATACTTTTTTTTTTCATTATTTACTAACCAAAATACCAAAAATATGTCTATGTATAACTTTGTTTCTTTTGTAGGTAATGTGTACATCCACCAATGCCTCATCAAGCTCATATCTAGGGTTTGATACCCTCAATGCAAGGAGATCAATCAAGATATGGTTCGAATTGGCTTTAAACATCATATATGGGTCCCCATGTTCTTCATTTAGCATTTTGCTCAATAATTCACCAAGAGTTTGAAACTTGTTTGCCTTGGAAGCCCTAATTCATCTGGGTATCTTGTGTGACTTCCTCGACAAGTTTATTAAACATTTATCAAATATATCAAAGGATAATTCATTATATATCATATTATACATATATGATCCTCCATGAGTCCAAGAGATCAAGAGAACTTCAAGTTTGCAAGTTGGTTCATGGTGGTTGACTAGAGAAAGTCAACTAGTCAAAATTGGGATTCACTAGATCCTATCCCCTACACTTTTTATCATATGAAAATGATTCCAAGAGAAAAGTTACTCCTTATGAAATTCCAAACAACTTTCATGTTAAGGTCAAAATCTAGTTTTGCTTGGAAAGTCATTTGTTATGGTGAAAGTTAATAGGTCATTTTGTTTGTGCCCTAATTATGAGGCCAACTTTCAAGAACCACAACTTACTCAATTTTATGATATGAAGTCCATACAAGTTTCATGATCAAATTAAGATGTCTTCTCCAACTCTTATTCTTTGAAAAACTTTAAATTCAACTTGCAAAGGCATGTGCAAAGAGGAAACATTATAGGTCATTTTCGGTCATTACCATTGAACAAGCAATTTACCTCAACTTTTAAAATGCATAACTCCTTCATGACAAATCCAAATAAGGTAAAATTTGTGAACAAATTGAAGATATTTGAAATATATACAACTTTGATGAAGGAACATTTTCCATTTGAAGCCCATAGAAAACATTATTCAAGGTGGAAGAAGTGAACATTTGACTTGGTACTTAGAAAATTTTCAATTATGTTTGATTTCCCAAACTTCCACCTCATAATTCATCATGATCCAAGCTTCAAATGGAAAAGTGTACATTAAAGTTGTTCCCCTTGATCTCACCTTTCCAAAAAGTCTACAATCACTTCATTTGTCCAAGGATTCAAGGAATTGTGCATGGCTTTTCTTCAAGGTTCCATTTGGATGAATCTCATTACCATTTCCCAATTCCAAATGCACGGCTTCATGACACACTTTCAGCATCACTCATGATCAACTTTAGAACTTTTGACATCACTTAATGGGCCTATCACATGCCCATGCATCCATGCAAGTGAGAATTTCTATTTTTGGCATTTTGGGTGGAAGAGTGTGGAAATCAATTTTTCAACCTATAAATACATTGCCTCATGCTCAGAATTTAGGACACCTTGCCCAAGCTTTGATCCTGCAACCCTAACCTACACCATTAGAGGATAAACTTCAAGGTTTTCAATTGAAAATCGAGTTTCAATTTCCCTTCTGTTTTGAAGTTGAAACTCCAAGAATCCAAACCATTCTTTGATCCAATTCACTTCCTGCAAGCTTCTGAAGTCAAGCCAAGGCCAATTGGAAGCAAGATCAAGCAAGATTCAAGATCCTCGAAGGTGATTCTTTAGAAACTTTCTCTCTTCGATTCTCTCTCGATCCTTCATTATTCTCTTTGATTTTTGGTTGGCTGAAGTCCTACCAATGCAGGCAACAACATTGAGTTGCTTTGAGGTTAAATTGAAGCAACTCAGTTCATGATCCTCAAAATTCAAATCCCTGTATCTTTCAATATACTTGGAATTGGAGAAAATTGAGGCCAAATTCGAGCTCCTGAGTATTTTTCCTTTAAATCCATGTCCTTGTTTTTCATTTTAGTGAAGGTTGATGGTGGACCAGTCCAGTGAGGTCCACCGGAGAAGAAGATCGGAACCCTAGCGCTGATGATGTCTTGGCATGCCTTCTGACCATCTGATCATGTTAATTTGTTTTAATTTGAGCCATTCCTTTTAAATACCATGCGTGCGTGCATTGACTAGAGTCCACCATAGAAAGCACGCACGTGACCATCAGATCTGACACCTCAATTAATGAGGGAAATCTGAGGCCCTTGATTTTTTTTCTTTTTATTTTAATTTCTGAGTTTCTTTTAATTGCCCCTATTTTATTTAATCCATAGAAATTCCATTTTTAATCCAAAAAATATGCGACTTTCACCAAAAATCTAAAAATATTTTTCTCTTCTATATTCTAAATTTAAATTATTTTTTGGATAAATTTTGATATTTTTCATGAATTAAATGTTTTTGTGCGTATTTTTAGTTGTTAAAAAATACTTCTGACTTTTCAAAAGTAGTGAATTTTTTTGTCTAAGGTCCTTTGACCTTGTTTTACTTAAGATAAATCTCTTGGCCATTTATTTGGTGTTTTGAGGGGATTTTAGGTTTTGAACAAATAAAAATGTATTTTAATTCATTTTTAATTTGATTTTTAATTGATTAAATGTTTAAAAATATTGTGGAGCCATTTTTATGGTCTTGTGATGTTTGACTTTCTGTTTGGGCGTTGGTCAAGGTTGATTTGACTTTAGTTGGATCAAAACCATTGGATTTATGGGATTGATGAAATGTACATTTGATCTCCCAAAATGAATGGTTGGTTTTGATTTGATGAAATTCCTCCCATGATCAATTTGTGTTTTTATATTCCCCTCCCTCTTCATCTTCATCCTTATTCTTTCCCATTCTCTCACTTGACCAATGAAATCTCTAATGTCTAAAGGCTAATTGATTCATCAATGACCTTTGTGTCAAATGAATCAATACAAGTTTGACTGAGATAGGTCCTACCCTCTTGATCTTTTCTATTAGTGTGTGGTATGTTTTAGGAGTTTGGTTATTTATACCAAATCTCTAACATGCATTAACACCTAAATTTTTATTGTCCGACCTCAGATAGTTGTGACTTCTACATAAGTCCAATTATGATTGCTTAACATAGAGCTAAATTTGACCCTTAAGGCATAACATTCTAGTAAGTGAGATTGTAAGTCTCCCATTCTTCATGGAATTGTATGAACACTTGACCTTTTTTCCTTTCATGGGAGCTAGTGGCATACTTGTTGAATTATCTATGTTGGATCCCTTCTCATGGAAGATGTCTTGGTTTAAGGATTCATACTTGTGAATGAATGGTTGAGTCTTCTCCAAAGAATGACTTAATCAATTAAAAATCACCACTAACACTTGAGTAACTTTTGACTAACATTTGACTAACTCTTGTTAATATTTCTTTACTTTCAAGTCATTTACTTTATGCAATTTAAATTTCAGTCATTTGTCATTCATTGCCATTTACATTTCATATAACTTGTTTATGTTTATGTCATTTTCACTTTGCTCATTTGATCCATATCTTGTGATTGTATATATATTTTTGTGTGTTTTGATTTTGTTTGTGGTCTTAGGACCTTAAAATACTTAATAACAACAAAAACACTAAAAACCATCTGTTGGACTATTGAACTTGATCTGAACTTTTGGACTTAGGATTAGGCAACATTCCCTGTGCAAAAGGACTTAGCCAATGCCAACATTTTGAGATTGAGCCTTCATCTGATGCAAGCCTTGGGATTTGTTTGAGTTCATCTGCTACTCTGTCTTTATGCTTAATTGTTATTTTGATCCTGTGTCTAATGATTTGTCCTGAGTTGATCAAGGAATGTTTCATCTGATACATTGGAAGACAAAGAAGACTGCTAGCTATGGGAATTACTTGCTTGGATGTGGCTATCTTTATTTGATACCTTGATCTTCATGATGTTTGGATAGTGTTTATTGCTTATTGATTATTGCTTGATTAAAGTCCAAGGGAAAATGGGTTTCTATATGACATTCTTGTCTGTTGGATTGCATCCCATTGGTCATATCTTTTCAACCCTTAACTTTTAAATTTGTGCTTAGGATAGTCTTTTCATTTCCTCCCACTTATTAAATTTCAAAATCTCTCCCTCTTTTCAAAAACTTCTCTGCTTGTGATCTTAAACTTAGACTTTATTTTAATGATTAGAAACTTTGGCCTTATGCCATTAAATTTTCAAACTCTTTCTTAAATCAAATTTGTAAATAAACTTAATCATATTGACTTAAAATTTAAAAAAAGACAAAAAGAATTAACAACCTCATTCAATTTTTTGGCCTTTGGTGCCTCTTTATATGAACTTTTGTTAAAATAAATTCACCAACTTTGAAATTTCTACCACGAACTACGAGGTTTTGGTCCCTCATTTTTATGTTGGTACGTAGGTACAAGACCGAAGGTCTTGTCAAACACAAAAATATAATCAATGAATTCGTTTCTCATCCTTAAACTCTATTTTATCAAACATCTTTTATACCAAAAACACATGCATACATAAAAATGGGCTCCCTAGGAGTACCTAGGGCACTTTGGGTGCTAACACCTTCCCTCTGTGTAACTAACCCCTTACCTGTAATCTATGGAATTTTATTAGTTTTGCTTTGAAAACTTCTTATCTCTGGGTTTTATTCGTACTTTTCCCTTTTCCTTTCGAAACAATAAAAGAGCGGTGGCGACTCTGGTTTTATTGACATTAAGCTTATCAATAGCTTGATGGTCATGAATTTACCGCTACAGAAATTAAGTGGTGACTCTACTGGGGAGTAGTCCTCAGTGGGTTTAGCCTACTTTTTTATGTGTATATTTGTATATTTGATGTTTGTATATTTTTTTGTGTGATATAATCTTCCTGTTGTGCTTGGTGATCTCTGAGTGGTGAGATGAGTTCTAACCCAAACTTGAGTGCAATTAAGATAGGAGGATGGTATAGTCATGTTCAACTTGTGTGGAGTAGTCCTTAACAAGTTGGCTTGAGACCCATCTACTCAGTGGAGACCCTTTTGGAGTTACTAATGTCACACAAGTTATTTGTGGATAAGCATTACTTTCTCTGATTTGGGGTCCGAGAAGTTGAGGACCGTAGAAAATTTAACCCAACTTGGCCTATTTAGGACGTAGTGCAGAGATTGTTCAGGTGTAGCCCTGATAACAGTTGTTATGCAATACTACACTCAGACGAGTTTCTCTTGAGAATATTATGGATTGAAGAGTCAGTCATCCTAACCTATAATATCCGATAGATGGGATCAAGACTCTGGGAACTTTTTAGAACATGATCTATAATTTTTTATCCTTAGTACACTCATTCGGGATGGTTCTTAACTTGACTCCATGCTCGTGACTCACAACAAACCCTTTGATTCTCAGTTGATCCGATCAAGTGTTGTCAATATCAATGGAACTTGGGTGTTGATGAGGTGAAAACCATAATCCACCAAAATGAATGATTGATCTTGATGATGACTTGATCCATCCCTTGACCTTTGTTTGTGTTCGCCTTGTGTGTGATTGTTGCATTCATGCATACACGCATATCATAACATTCATCACAAAAAATAAATTTCAAGGAAACTGAGGTCTTGTTTGCAAATATTTTCAGACCATGGATTGTGAACGAAGGAACACTAAGAATTATGGTTTCATATGTCCTGACTTGAAAGAGCTAAGGAAGTTGTCATCCTTTGTATTAGACCCCTTGGACTTCAAGCAACATCATGGGAAGTTCTTGTCTGTATTATCTGCTGATGTGGTTAAAGGACTTCTGAGTATTCTGGTTCAGTTCTATGATCCTGTCTACCGTTGCTTCACTTTTCCAGATTATCAGCTTGTGTCCATGTTAGAGGAGTATGCTCATCTCCTGGGAATACCCGTATCTGACATAACACCTTTTAGTGGATTTGAGGAGATTCCCAGATCTCATGTTATAGCTGAAGCTCTCCATCTGAAGAAATCTGAGATTGATGCTCATTTGGTGAAGAAAAGAGGAATTCTTGGTCTGACTTCTGAGTTTCTCATGGGAAAAGATATTGTCTTTGCTCAAGCCGGTAGTATGGATGATTTTGAAGCCATCTTTGTATTTCTCATCTATGGTTTAACTTTGTTCCCTAACATTGATGGTTTTGTTACTGTCAACGCCATTAGAATCTTCTTGATTGGGAATCCTGTTCCTATTCTGTCGGGTGACATGTATTTCTCTTTGCATTTGAGGAATTTTAAAGGTGGTGAGACTATTGTATGTTGTGTTCCTCTTCTGTACAAGTGGTTTATTTCACACTTGCCTCAGACGCATGCGTTTTTGGAGAACAAGCAATGTCTACAGTGGTCTCAGAGACTTATGTCTCTCACATATGATGATATTGTTTGGTATGATTCTGTATTGAGTAGTGTGGATATTATTGACAGTTGTGGTAAGTTCTCTAATGTGCCTCTTATTGGTACACAAGGAGGAATCAACTACAACCCTGCTTTGACTCGTCGTCAACTTGGGTTCCCCCTTGAGAGATAAGCCTAATAACACTCAGTTAGAAGGTATTTTTTTATCAAGAGGGTCACGATCCCTAACATTTTAAGCAAAGGATGGTGCATGCTTGATATAATATGCATAGGAAAGGAAAATCCGAGGTTGGTCCAGACGACTGTGTAGCTTTGGAGGATTACGCTATTTGGGTGAAGAAGAGATCTTTGGAGCTGAAGATGTCGTGCACTTGTGAAAAACCTATATCTAAGCTTATGGATGAGCTATCAACTCTCCCTAACCAAGATGTAGAGGAGTTGGAAGATGCACTCACCAAGATGAAGCAAGAGAAATATATATGGGAAGAGCGGTTCCATGCTTTGAGTCGAAAGCATGAAGAGTTACAGCTTGAGTCGAAAGACAAGGATGCGCTTATTAAGATTCTTGAAGACCGAGCAATGAAGAGACAGAGAGAGCTAGAGGGTCTATCTTCCTCTAGTATGACTCACCCATTCGGTGCTTGGAAGAAGATTGTTGATCAGCTAGTTCTTAAGAAGACTCAGAGTAAGATATCCATTGAGTCCGAGATTTGACGCATACGAAGGAAGTATGCACCCATAGCCAGATCATCTGATGTAGTTGCTAGGGATCCTTATGATGATAGTTTCCTTTGCTATTGTATTTGTATTTTGGTTTCTGAAATTATACTCAGTGTAATCCTTCAAAATTTTATAAATAAAAAGAGATTTTATCAAATTGTTATTATTGGAATATATATTTGCAAAGTGGAATTTACATGTTCCTTGAAAAACAAATAAAAAAAACATTGCATTTCATGCATCATTTTCATAACAGGTTTTCTTTCGCCAGATGTCTTATCAGTTCTTCTTTTGTGCATCAGCTAAGCTGACTCACCATTACAATACTCGCGCTAATCAACCGAAGATCATGGAGCATCTAGAGAAAGAGAACCGAGAGATGAAGGATGAGATTACAATATTAACGACTCTGATGGAATCTGTGATTGCTACCAGAATCAGTCATCACCAACTCCTGCAACTCCTCCCCATAGGACTATTACTTTTGAGGTTGCTACCTCAACTGTTCCTGTTGCTGCTGCCAGTCAATCCATTCCTTCTATGCCTGTTGGGTTCCCTTGGGGAATGCCATCAAATTTTATGCTAGAAGGGTATGCGCCCACCTTTGTTTCTATGCCGGCATCTAGCCCGATCATGTCAGTTACACCTCCAGTCGTTCACACTCTTCCTTATGTTGAAGACAATATCTACCATTCTGAGCCATATGAGGGCCCAGATATATATGAAAAGATGGATGAGGTGAAGGATCAATTCCTTGAGTTGCGCAAAGAGTTGAAGACTCTGAGAGGGAAAGACTTGTTTGGGAAGAGTGCTACTGAACTCTGCTTGGTCCCCAATGTTAAGATCCTGGTGAAATTCAAGGTCCCTGACTTTGAAAAGTACAAAGGGAATACTTGCCCGCTAAGCCATCTTATGATGTACGCAAGAAAAATGTCTACTCAGACTGATAATGATTAATTGTTGATTCCCTATTTCCAAGATAGTTTGACTGGAGCTTCCTCAAGGTGGTATATGGGTTTGGACAATGCAAACATTCGTACTTTCAATGACTTAGGCGAGACCTTTGTCAATAAGTATAAGTACAACGTGGATATGGTGCCTGATAGAGACTAGTTGAGGTTTATGTCTTAGAAAGATAAGGAGACATTCAAAGAGTATGCCCAGAGATGGAGGGAGTTAGCTACCCAGATAAGTCCAGCTTTGGAAGAGAAAGAGATGACAAAGATCTTCTTGAAGACGCTGGCTTCGTTTTATTATGAACGTATGATTGCGAGTGCTCCCAATGACTTTACCGAAATGGTAAACATGGGGATGAGGCTAGAAGAAGGAGTCTGTGAAGGACGATTGTCTAAAGCAGAAGCATCAAGCAGTAAGAAATATGGTTGGAGTTTCTCCGAGAGGAAAGAGGGAGAAACTAATTTAGTGTCGGTGGGGAGGCAGAGGAGGCCTCATGTCAGAAAGAGTTCTCAACCCCGTAAATATTAACATCAAGTTTCCTCAGTAATTCTGGTTTTTTCAAACAATTCCAGTAACCAATCAGTTCCAATTCAACAACAACAACATCAACAACCGCAACAAAGAACCAACTACAACAACAATAATCACCAACAAAACTTTGAGAGGAAGAAGGTCTCCTTTGACCCTATTCTAATGACTTATGCATAATTGTACCTATCATTAGTCCTCAAAAAAATCATCCAGCCAATAAATCCTCCGCAAATTCTTGAGCCACTACCATGGTGGTTCAAGCTTGACCTTCATTGTGCTTTTCACTAGGGAGCCCCTGGCCATGATATAGAGAGCTGCTATCCACTAAAGTATGAAGTTCAAAAGCTTGTATAGAGTGGTATGGTGTCCTTTGAGGACAAAGCACCGAACGTAAAAGCCAATCCATTGCCTGCTCATGGTAACGCTTCAGTCAAATGAATCAATACAAGTCTGACTGAGATAGGTCCTTCCCTCTTGATCTTTTCTTTTAGTGTGTTGTATGTTTTAGGAGTTTGGTTCTTTATACCAAATCTCTAACATGCATTAACACCTAAATTTTTATTGCCCGACCTCAGATAGTTGTGACTTCTACATAAGTCCATATATGATTGCTTAACATAGAGCTAAATTTGACCCTTAAGGCATAACATTCTAGTAAGTGAGATTGTAAGTCTCCCATTCTTCATGGGTATGGAGACTTGACCTTTTTTCCTTTCATGGGAGCTAGTGGCATACTTGTTGAGTTATCTATGTTGGATCCCTTCTCATGGAAGATGTCTTGGTTTAAGGATTCACATTTGTGAATGAATGGTTGAGTCTTCTCCAAAGAATGACTTAATCAATTAAAAATGACCACTAACACATGAGTAACTTTTGACTAACATTTGACTAACTCTTGTTAATATTTCTTTACTTTCAAGTCATTTACTTTATGCAATTTAAATTTCAATCATTTGTCATTCATTGCCATTTACATTTCATATAACTTGTTTATGTTTATGTCATTTTCACTTTGCTCATTTGATCCATATCTTGTGATTGTATATATTTTTTTGTGTGTTTTGATTTTGTTTGTGGTCTTAGGACCTTAAAATACTTAATAACAACAAAAACACTAAAAAACATCTGTTGGACTATTGAACTTGATCTGAACTTTTGGACTTAGGATTAGGCAACATTCCCTGTGCAAAAGGACTTAGTCAATGCCAACATTTTGAGACTGAGCCTTCATCTGATGCAAGCCTTGGGATTTGTTTGAGTTCATCTGCTACTCTGCCTTTATGCTTAATTGTTATTTTGATCCTGTGTCTGATGATTTGTCCTGAGTTGATCAAGGAATGTTTCATCTGATACATTGGAAGACAAAGAAGACTGCTAGCTATGGGAATTACTTGCTTGGATGTGGTTGTCTTTATTTGATACCTTGATCCTCATGATGTCTGGATAGTGTTTATTGCTTATTAATTATTTCTTGATTAAAGTCCAAGGGAAAATGGGTTTCTATATGACATTCTTGTCTGTTGGATTGCATCCCATTGGTCAGATCTTTTAAACCCTTAACTTTTAAATTTGTGCTTAGGATAGTCTCTTCATCTACTCCCACTTCTTAAATTTCAAAATCTCTCCCTCTTTTCAAAAACTTCTCTGCTTGTGATTTTAAACTTAGACTTTATTTTAATGATTAGAAACTTTGGCCTTATGCTATTAAATTTTCAAACTCTTTCTTAAATCAAATTTGTAAATAAACTTAATCATATTGACTTAAAATTTCAAAAAGACAAAAAGAATTAACAACCTCATTCAATTTTTTGGCCTTTGGTGCCTCTTCATTTGAACTTTTCTTAAAATAAATTCACCAACTTTGAAATTTTTACCACGAACTACGAGGTTTTGATCCCTCATTTTTACGTTGGTACGTAGGTACAAGATCGAAGGTCTTGTCAAACACAAAAATATAATCAATGAATTCTTTTCTCATCCTCACACTCTATTTTATCAAACATCTTTTATACCAAAAACACATGCACACATAAAAAAGGGATCCCTAGGAGTACCTAGGACACTTTGGATGCTAACACCTTCCCTCTGTGTAACCAACCCCCTTACCTGTAATCTATGGAATTTTATTAGTTTTGATTTGAAAACTTCTTATCTCTGGATTTTGTTCATACTTTTCCCTTTTCCTTTTGAAACAATAAAAGAGCGGTGACGACTCTGGTTTTATTGACATTAAGCTTATCCATAACTTGTTGGTCATGAATTTACCACTACAGAAATTAAGTGGTGACTCTACTGGGGAGTAGTCCTCAGTGGGTTTAGCCTACTTTTTTATGTGTATATTTGTATATTTGATGTTTGTATATTTTTTGTGTGATATAATCTGTCTGTTGTGCTTGGTGATATCTGAGTGGTGAGATGAGTTCTAACCCAAACTTGAGTGAAATTAAGATAAGAGGATGGTATAGTCATGTTCGACTTGTGTGGAGTAGTCCTTAACAAGTTGGCTTGTGACCCATCTACTCAGTGGAGACCCTTTTGGAGTTACTTATGTCACACAAGTTATTTGTGGATAGGCATTACTTTCTCTGATTTGGGGTCCGAGAAGTTGAGGACCGCAGAAAATTTAACCCAACTTGGCCTATTTAGGACGTAGTGCAGAGATTGTTCAGGTGTAGCCCTGATAACAGTTGTTACGCAATACTACACTCAGACGAGTTTCTCTTGAGAATATTATGGATTGATGAGTCAGTCATCCTAACCTATAATATCCGATAGATGGGATCAAGACTCTGGGAACTTTTTAGAACATGATCAACAATTTTTTATCCTTAGTACACTCCTTCGGGATGGTTCTTAACTTGACTCCATTCTCGTGACTCACAACAAACCCTTTGATTTTCGGTTGATCCGATCAAGTGTTGTCAATATCAATGGAACTTGGGTGTTGATGAGGTGAAAACCATAATCCACCAAAATGGATGATTGATCTTGATGATGACTTGATCCATCCCTTGACCTTTGTTTGTGTTCGCCTTGTGTGTGATTGTTGCATTCATGCATACACGCATATCATAACATTCATCACAAAAAATAAATTTCAAGGAAACTGAGGTCTTGTTTGCAAATATTTTCAGACCATGGATTGTGAACGAAGGAACACTAAGAAGTATGGTTTCATATGTCCTGACTTGAAAGAGCTAAGGAAGTTGTCATCCTTTGTATTAGACCCCTTGGACTTCAAGCAACATCATGGGAAGTTCTTGTCTGTATTATCTGCTGATGTGGTTAAAGGACTTTTGAGTATTCTGGTTCAGTTCTATGATCCTGTCTACCATTGCTTCACTTTTCCAGATTATCAGCTTGTGTCCATGTTAGAGGAGTATGCTCATCTCCTGGGAATACCCGTATCTGACATAACACCTTTTAGTGGATTTGAGGAGATTCCCAGATCTCATGTTATAGCTGAAGCTCTCCATCTGAAGAAATCTGAGATTGATGCTCATTTGGTGAAGAAAAGAGGAATTCTTGGTCTGACTTCTGAGTTTCTCATGGGAAAAGATATTGTCTTTGCTCAAGCCGGTAGTATGGATGATTTTGAAGCCATCTTTGTATTTCTCATCTATGGTTTAACTTTGTTCCCTAACATTGACGGTTTTGTTAATGTCAACGCCATTAGAATCTTCTTGATTGGGAATCCTGTTCCTATTCTGTCGGGTGACATGTATTTCTCTTTGCATTTGAGGAATTTTAAAGGTGGTGAGACTATTGTATGTTGTGTTCCTCTTCTGTACAAGTGGTTTATTTCACACTTGCCTCAGACGCATGCGTTTTTGGAGAACAAGCAATGTCTACGGTGGTCTCAGAGACTTATGTCTCTCACATATGATGATATTGTTTGGTATGATTCTGTATTGAGTAGTGTGGATATTATTGACAGTTGTGGTAAGTTCTCTAATGTGCCTCTTATTGGTACATAAGGAGGAATCAACTACAACCCTGCGTTTGCTCGTCGTCAACTTGGGTTCCCCTTGAGAGATAAGCCTAATAACACTCAGTTAGAAGGTATTTTTTATCAAGAGGGTCAAGATCCCTAACATTTGAAGCAAAGGATGGTGCATGCTGTAGCGGGGTATTCGTTACCTTTAGATTTATTGACTAAATCAAAAGTAAATCATACAATTCGAGTCGCCACCGCACTTCTATTTATCCAAAGGAAAGGTTAGAAAGCGAACAAAAACTGAGAAGTTTTATCAAATCAAAACATAATAAAAATGTCAGAGATCTGGGTAAGGGGGTTGGTTATGCAATGGGAAGGTTTTAAGCACCCAAAACATCCTTCGTACTCTAAGGGAGCCCTTTTTGCAAAGATGTATTGTAGGTTGGTATTTGTGAAAATATTTGTGCAAACAAGATTGGGGAGATGAGAAGAGAATATACATATTATTTACAATTTTGTTGTTTGAATGGATAAACCCATTGCCTACGTACCATCACAAAGGTAGGATCAAAACCTCGTAGTTCGGGGTAAAAATCTCAAAATAAGTTGGTGAATTGTTTTGACAAAAGCCTTAAGGTCTTTTGTTATCAAAGGGAGAAAACTCAACCTAAACCACAATCCACCATGGAAGACTTATAGTCCAATCACTAAGGATAAGGTGAGATTTACATCAACCACTATGATAACTCAAACCTAATAGCTAATGTTTATGAAAAGCTTTGGCAAAGGTGGCCATTGGAACAACAAAACCAAATTGAGTGAGTTGTATTTACAAGTTAAAATTATTCACAAAATGAAGTCAAAGTTGACTTAAGATTCAATTCAAAATAAGTATTATGAAAAGAGTTTGAAAAATCAAAGGCATAGTGCATATGTTTCTAATTTTGAAAACAATGTCAATGTTTGCACAAAATAAGTTTGGCTTGGGTTAGAGTGGAGAGAAGAAGAGAAGGGCTAGTCCTAAACATGCAAAAATGATGGAAGAGAATTAAAACCCTTGGAGTTCCTTTCTTGAGATCATAAAAATGATCCAAGAGCTCCTTTCCTTTGGACTTACCAAGCAATAAGCAATTAACTCAAGCAATCAAGCAAATATTTGATCAAGCTCCTAGGATCTTCCAAATGGACTTGTCTTTCTCTTAACTTGGATGCTCATGACAATGGTCCTTCTAACTAGCTCAAGTTTGGAATCCCTATCACACAAGAACAAACAAATCAAAAAGTTCCACAATGCAATAACAGAAATGGACAAATAGAGAGTTTAGATTAGGGGTCCTTTCAATTCAACTTTCAAGATTAAGCATTCTAAAGGCATGAGGCCTAGATGCTCTTCAACATATTTAACATTCTAAAGGCATGGGGCCTAGTTGCTTTTGGAACTCCATTAAGCATAGGTAAGGTCCTAATTCTAAGTCCTTTCTCCTTTTGCATTGGGTTCACAAACAAAGACAAAACAAACACAAGGCAATAGTATATTCATAATAATGTTCTCAAGTGAGCAAAAGGCAAATGGCATAAACATGAACATGAGCTCAAGTGAGCAAAGGGGAAAGACAATATGAATAAATGAGCAAGAAATTAAATTGCATTAAAGTAAATTGCAAGAATTAAATGCTTGAATTAAAAGTTAGTAATTAGTAGTTAGTGTTAGTGTGCCACAAGGAAATTTAGCGCTATGTTAAGCAATCGTAAGTGGACTAATGTAGTAGTCACACCTATCTGAGGTCGGTCAATAAAACTATAGGCAAACAAACACAAGTTAGAGATCATGACTAGTAAGCCAAGCTCCTACAACTTGCCATGCCAAAAGAAAAGAAGAATGACCTTGTATGGATTTCAAGTTCTTTGCTTGACCAAGAAGCAACCTATCTTGGACACAAAGCAATTCACTTATTCTTTGATCAAGATGAATTTGATTTGGATCAAAGAAGGTTAAGCCTCTCATATGTCAAGGCTAACCACAAATCATTAACTCATTGGTCAAAAGAAAAAAAAAGATGAAGATGGAGATGAAGATAGAATGTACAAAATGAAAGTTCAAATGACATAACAAAAACACATTGATCCAACATGAATGGAATCAACATCAATCAATGGTAATCAGAGGTGAAATGAAGATTAGAAGTAAAGAAAAGCCAAACATATTTTTGGAATTAAAATAATGCATAAAATAAAATGAACAAATAAAGGTCAAACTTCAAATCCAATTCAAAACAACTTGGATAAGTCCAATTAGATCATCATAAGTCTAACATGGTCAAACAAGGTTTGACAAATTTTCTCAACATTTTTTGAAAACAGAAACTATTTTTAAACAATTAAAAAATGGAGAAAAATAACATATATGAACTAAAATCTCAAATAAATCTCAAATCAATTAAGAAATTGGTGAGAATATTTTTCATAGATTCATCATCATCCAAAGATGTTAAGAAAATACTTTTGGCATTTTTGAATATCAAATGGTATTTTAAATGAATTAAAAACTATCAGAAATGAAATAATTCACAAAAAAATTAAATGGAATCACAAAAATAATTAAAAATCATTTTATGAAACTAGAATTTAAGAGAATTTTTTTTGCAATTGGTCCCATATTTTGTGAGTCCAAATAAAGAAGTTATGAATTTTTGAAAATAAATGGAATAAAAGAAATTAAATCAGAAATTAAGAAATTAGAAAAATCCAGAGGCATCAGATCCAACCTCATTAATTGACGTGGACCATCAGAAGGCCAGGAAGCGCACGCTCATCATACACCTTGGTCAAACACGTGGTACGCAACATTAAATGAAGTCATAACATTCCAAGGCTAGGATTAGATTTGTTAACCATCCTCCAATTGCCATGGCTTGGACGCGTGGGGACGGTGGTGGAAACCACCGTCTTCTCCGGTGAGAAGGCTCAGTCCGGCCACCAGTTGCAGGTTTTACAACCTCAACTATAACATGCGATATATACACCAAATGAAAGCTGGGGTGATGTACATCACCCCTGTGACCTTAGTTTTTGCTCAAGATTCTTATGGAAGAAGAAATCTGAGGTTGAAAAACTAGGTGTTCAATCTGAAGTTCACCAATTCATAAAATTAAAGCCACCACTGGCTTGCCTCTTAAATGAGGACTTCAGAAATGCAAACCAACACAAGCAATGCATAATATTCATTGAGATTCGAAGCAAAACAGTTATGGTGAAAACCTTTGAAGTGCAACTTTTGTGAGCTTGATCCAATCCAATCCTTGATTGCAGCTTGATCTTGAAGTGACAATGAAGCAAGGCTAAGGAATTAGAAGCTGAAGATCAACCAGGGAAGTTGAAATTCAAGCTTGAAAAGAGAAGTGAAATTTCAGAATTCCTTTGGTGAGAGGGTGGGAAATGATTTCTGCAGAGATTCAGGTGAGGTAATGCCTTCTATTTATAGATGGAGCTGATGCAAGGAGGTGGAAAACTCGTGTCTGCATGAAGTTGGGTCCTCCATGCATGGGCCTGTACAGGCGCATGTGAGGCCCAAAATCAATTGGTTTTGCATGCTGAACTCAAATGAAACAAATTTGGACGTGCAGATGGCAAGGCAATGGATTGTGCATGAAGATTTAACATGAAATGCCTAATTGATCATAAAGCTTCATCTCTTCGAAAATCCCAATTAGAAAATCTAAACATAAGCATGTGGGTAATGGTTGGAAAGGGATTGACACAAGGAACAAAAGATATGTTGAACAAAAATCCATTTGGAGTTTGGAAAATTGTGAAAACTGGCCATGAAGTTCAATGTACAAAACATGTATTTGAGAAATTTGCCAAAATGGACCAACTTCAAGCCCTTAGTTTTCAATGATTTAAGCCTCAAATGACAAAACCTTAAACATAAAAGTTGTATGTCGTTTCAAGGCAATTAATTTGGACTTAAATTTTTCATCATTTGGATTTTTGATTAGAAAGTTATGGGCAGTTGAAGTTGGACTTTTCACATTTTAATGGCTTTGGTCCAAAGTGACCTATAATGTTTTGTATTATAACATGTGTTTTTTTTAGGATTATGAAAATTTGTCCAACATAACAATTGAAGTAGACATCTTAAAAATTCCAATGCACTTGGTCTCACCTAAAAATCATAAAAAATGAAGGAGTTAGGTCCTTGGGAAGTTGACCCAAAATTAGGGTTTCAGTCAAAACGACCTATAATGTTTTGAAATGAATGATGACCTTCCAAGTTTCAAATGAAATTTTGATGAACGTGAAAGTTGTTCATATTGTTCTCAATAACATTATTTCTCTTGGGGTCATCATCATTTGACAAACACATCAAAATTTAGGTCTCAGTGGATTTCAAAATAGTCAGATGAATTGACTGGTCAACTTCTCAAGTCCAAACTTCCAATCTTGATGAATAAATGATTGAGTACACTCACATAGGCTCATATATGCATAAAATAATGAATGAAAGAACTTACCTTGATTGAATTTGATCACAGGTTGAGGTTGCTTCATGAGCAAGGCACAATCAATGCACATTTGAATTAGGTTTTCCTTGAAAAACAATCCTCAAGCTCTTTGGTTTATCTTGATAAAATTGACAAATTGAGATACTTGGAAGGCATATATGATGATTTAGAGCTTTGTGGACCATTGTCATGCTTGCTTTCATCTTCATCTGGCCATATAAATGAGCATAGGGACCTCCTAGGAGCCTTGGATCACATGACTGCTTAAGCTTCAAAGCAAAACAAGTTAGTATACAATTCAAGCATGCTTGGTGATCTCAAACCAAGTCACACAAGTCCCAACCCTAGGGCAAAAAGCCAAGATACTGTGATCCTTGAGGCAAATGGAAATGAGCAATGATATGATGCCATGAGGGATCTTAGGATCAAAATTAGGGTCTTACAGATGCCCCTATTTAAGGTCATTCTAGCCGGAGATATGAAGATTAAAATCTTCATCTTGACAAGGTAGAATAAGCTTAAATAATAACAAAGAGACGAATTTTGGTCCCTAAGAGACCTCATGATGCAGATGTATGTATGCAAAAGTTAATACTCTATGGGGATATATGTCCACAAAGGAAAAAAGAAATCAGGAGAAACTGAAAATCCATAAGAGTAATATACTCATAAATGGGACAGAGACTCTCGGGAAGAAATAAGGGTAAAAATGTGTTAGCAGGTCACGACTTAAAACTTGCTGAGAGACACGAAGGGATTCCATGAAACTAAATCAATGGAAAGACTCGAGCTGATGCAAAGATGCATGTATTAGGTAATGTGTCAATACAACAAAAGTATCCACAAAGGATACTTCGGATAAAAATCTGGACTCAGGGGGGATGGTCACAAAGGACCCATCTGAGGAAGCGACAAACGAGGTATTGTCGGTTACTGGGTAATAAGCTCAAAGAGACATGTGATCCAAAACACCTGTATAAGGGTGAAGGAACAACACGTTCAGGGAGAAATGATATCTAAGACCGGTATAAGGGTGAGAGATATCAATCATCCAAGACATCTGAGGAAGAGCTAAAAAGATATATTTCAACTCAGGGAAATCTGACTCCACAGGGGACAAAAAGTCATAATAGGGAGAAGAAGGAAGGAACACCAAGGATACCAGTTATTGGGCATATAATAGGTGACCAACTAGGTGTGAATTGGGGAATATTTCCAAAACACTCATCATCCGAAAGGAGGGCTGAAAAGCAAACTCGACTACATGATGGACATTCGATTCCATAAGGAGATACGAATCTTACTCAACTGGGGAAGAAAAAGACTTCGACCAAAGAGCGCATGAGATATATTATCTATTATCGTCAGAACGTAGATAACATACTCGCATGGAAGACTATCCACAACCGACTACTAGGTTAATAAAGGATAAATCGACCGAAAAGAAAGGACATCGGGATACCGGCTACTGGGTATAAAATGATGACCGATCAAGGGGAGAAACAATCATTACCAAACGAGGGTAAATGAGAGATGACTCGTTGGGGATAAATGGCTTGATCAGAGCAATTATCAAGAGATATAACACCGGTTACTGGGTGAAATACTCAAAAAATGAAGGAATACCAATACCGAATATTGGATAAAGATAACCAGCAAAGAGGGGATTACATCTAACAGTTACTGGGTAGAAAACCAAAGGTGAGAGTACCCGTCATCGATTAGGATGAACAATATCAGGGATTAACTCTGCAAGGGGGTAAAATAGGGTTTACAACTACCGGTTACTGGGTAGAAAACTACATAAATAAGACTTATAACTACCGGTTACTGGGTAGAAGGCCACAGAAATAGGACTTACAACTACCGGTTACTGGGTAGAAGGCCAGAGAAATAGGACTTACAACTACCGGTTACTGGGTAGAAGGCCAGAGAAATAGGACTTATAACTACCGGTTACTGGGTAGAAGGCCAGAGAAATAGGACTTACAACTACCAGTTACTGGGTAGAAGGCCAGAGAAATATGACTTACAACTACCGGTTACTGGGTAGAAGGCCAGAGAAATAGGACTTACAACTACCAGTTACTGGGTAGAAGGCCACGAACTCCACCTGGGAAAAGATGAACAATTACTGTTTACTGATTAATTGATCACCTGAACCACAGGGAACTGTAGAGGAAAATAACAAGAAAGGAGTGAATCTAAGAACAAACTAGAGAGACACAATGAAACAAGACTCAACCCGATGAGGATATAACTCAGGGGAGTAATTCCATCCCAATACATATTTAGGGGGGAAATTGAAATAATAATCATCCATGAGGACATAACTCAGTGGGGAATTTAAAAGGAAAGATAGACACTTTCTGCCTACAGGGCTGACTCTATATGGAGAGATCAGACACAAACATCTGCTTGGGAAAAACATTTCACCACTAGCAGGAGATAACAAGCAAAGATATATGGCAAAGAATGCAACATGAATATCTGAATGTTATGATTATGCATGTATATGCGTGGTTTATGTATGATTAATGCTGACAAACAGACAATATCTAGCACAAACAGGTCCGAGAATCAATGGACAGACATCCGGTACAACATCTCAAAAGAGAGATCCAGGCCCACGGGAGAAAATCCAATCTGGTGGGGAGACGCAAATACGAGGAAACACCAATCACCACTGAGCAGAGTCGCCGCCGGGGACAAAGACTACTGCCAGGGGAACAATCTGGGTCGCTGGGGATCAGAGACCGCTATTAGGGATAGCAAAGGGTCACAAATACCACATGCTGGGGATCTTCCAACAGTACGCAGAGATGTGGATAAGATTGGTCATAGAAGAACTCTACTGGGGATCTTATCAGGCGATAATATGAAATTATGTGGGGAAAAACCACCAAACAGAAGCACATCAATCAAACATTCACTTCCAAACACTAAAGGAACATCTCTGCTGCGGAGAAAAAACCAAAAACTCCGTTGGGGAAGGAAACAACACAATCCTCCTCGAAGTTCCAACACCAAACTAGGATCAGGTGAAGTCTTAGCTGGGGAAGCTACATGGCCATCGCCAGGGATTTGCAGCTAAACAGACAAAAGATATGATGCAGAGAAAAATCTATCGGGAAGCTCAACACGGATAAGATCCATCATAGAAGAAAATCTACTGGGGAACTTATCAAGGAAAGATATGAAACTCTGCGGGGAGCAACCACCAAACAGAAGTTTCAAATAAACAACAAATTTCCTCATATCTGCTGGAGAAACATCTCTACTAGGAGGGGAGAGAACCACCGCTCCACTGAGTAAGGAAATAAACATCTTCAACACCAGCTCTGCTAGGAGGAAAGCATCCAATAAGGAGGAAAAACAAATATATCAGGCTCTGATTAGGCAACTCCATTGGGGAAAGACTGTTGGCGATTAAATTGGGGATAACCTGTAGGCGACCCAACTGAGGGGAAATCTAGCGTGAGCAAACCTACTGAGGATGAGTGGTAAGCGAACTTGCTTCGCGAAAAATTGTATGCGAATCCGCTCGGGATAGGCTACAAACCAACCTGCTGAAAATCTCCACTCATGCTGGGAAGTTCTGCTTAATCTGCGGGAGATTTCCGATCACAAAGAGGGAAGGTCAACTTCCTCGAGAAGATAGCATATCAATTTTATCAATCAATAAGGGATTTTAGGTCAGTCCACACAAGGGGTGAAAACCATATATTTGATAAAACACAGATGCTAGACTCAGACTCTCTGAGGAGTTGAGGACGTTAGAAGACTGAGACCAAAACTCCAGACTCTCTGGGGAATTTGGCGGTGTACCACCCTCCTCTGCTCTCACTAAGGAGACAAACCTGAAAGATGATGAAAAGGAAACAAATATGCTAGGAATATGAACAAATGTCTTACCCTTTTGGAGATCGTACTATCCTTGGGAGAGCACTGAAGACATTCCATTTATCCTTTCAGTCATTGTGAATGTTCACCTTGTTTAAAAATAGTTTATAAAAACTTTACTTGTTTAAAACAATGATATTTATCAATTAAAACATGCAAACCTTTGTTGAACAGAAACAAATAAGAGTGCAAAGAATTGGATAAAGGCTCAAATTTATTTGATGGAATGGTAGTCTGCAAATGGTGATACTCCATGGATCTTTACAAATTTGAAATTGGTGATATATATTGGAAAAAGGGCTACATTGAACATAATGACCATTTCTCCACCAACTCTGAATCCAATGTATTTGAAACTTCAGTTGACGATGACTGAGCGAGAAGCTTTGACAGATGACAGATGTAGAACAAAGTCTTGTCAGGATGCAGTTACTTGCCAAATCCCTAATTTTTGCCTAGATTGCCCCAAGGTGAGGTACTCAATCTAGCTGGATGTATATATTCATTTTTTCATGTCTCTAACTTTTTCCTGGATCGCCCTTTCAGGTTTTCAATCCACCGAGACGCTCATTTTTGCCTAAGTCGCCCTTTCGAGTTTTCAACTTAGCGAGCTATTCTGTTTTTATTTTAGGCGAAGTATTTCTTGACTGCATCTGAATTCACATGACGAGTGAAATCCTCCCCATCCATGGTTGTAAGTATCAAAGCACCGCCTGAAAAGGCTCTCTTAACAACATATGGACCTTCATAGTTTAGAGTCCACTTGCCCCTGGAATCGGGCGCGAAAGATAAAACTTTATTGAGCACAAGGTCACCTTCTTGGAACACACGAGGTTTGACCTACTCATCAAAGGCTTTCTTCATCCTTTGCTAATATAACTGACCATGGAACATGGCAGTTAATCTCTTCTCTTCAATCAAAGTCAGTTGGTCATAACGACTCTGAACCCATTCAGTCTCAGTCAACTTGGCCTCCATCAAGACTCTCATTGATGGGATCTCAACCTCCACAGGGAGCACAACCTCCATGCCATATACAAGAGAGAAAGGGGTTGCCCCTATTGAAGTGCGGACAGATGTACGATAGCCATGCAAGGAAAATGGCAGCATCTCATGCCAATCTTTGTACGTAACAACCATCTTCTGGATAATCCTCTTGATGTTCTTGTTCGCAACTTCAACAACCCCATTCATCTTAGGTTTATAGGGAGAAGAATTATGATGCACAATCTTGAACTCGCCACACAACTCTTTAATCATCTTGTTGTTCAAGTTAGATCCATTATCAGTAATGATCTTGTCTGGCACACCATAACGACATATGAGTTGATTCTTGATGAACCTCACAACCACCTGCCTGGTCACATTCGCATATGATGCTGCTTCAACCCACTTGGTGAAGTAGTCAATTGCTATGAGAATAAAACGGTGACCGTTGGACGCCTTTGGCTCTATCATGCCAATCATGTGAATTCCCCACATAGAGAAAGGCCATGGTGATGAAATCACATTCAGAAGTGTCGGAGGAATATGAATCTTATCCGCATAAATCTGAAACTTGTGGCATTTTTTCACATATTTGCAACAGTCAAACTCCATTGTCAGCCAACAGTAGCCTGCTCTCAACATCTTCTTTGCCATGGCATGTCCATTGGAATGAGTACCAAATGAACCCTCATAGACTTCAGTCATCAACAAGTCTGCTTTGTGTCTATCCACGCATCTGAGCAAAACCATATCAAAATTCCTCTTATAGAGCACATCGCCATTGAGGTAGAAACTGCCAGATAATCACCTCAAAGTCTTCTTATCTTTAACAGATGCCCTTGGCGGGTAAATCTGACTCTGAAGAAAACGTTTGATGTCATAATACCATGGCTTATCATCTTTCACCTCTTCAACTGCAAACACATGAGTTGGTCTATCCAAGCGCGTCACAGTAATATTGGGGACTTCATTCCAGAATTTCACCACAATCATTGAAGCAAGCGTAGCAAGAGCGTCTGCCATCCGATTCTCATCTCGAGGAATATGATGGAAGTCAACCTCAGTAAAGAACGTTGAAATCCTCCTCGCATAATCTCTGTATGGGATGAGGCCAAGCTGATTCGTCTCCCATTCACCCTTTATCTGATTACCAACAAGGGCCGAATCACCATAAGCATCAAGATGTTTGATCCTAAGATCAATACACTCTTCTAAACCCATAATACAATCCTCATACTCCGCCATATTATTCTTGCATTTGAAAGTTAGCCTTGTTGTAAAAGGAAAATGTGTGCCCTGAGGAGTAATAATCACTGCCCCAATACCATTTCCATATTGATTTACAGCACCATCAAACACCATGCCCCATCGGGAACCAGGCTCTGGCCCTTCATCGAGCGTAGGCTCATCACAATCTTTCATTTTCAAATACAGAATCTCCTCATCAGGGAAGTCATACTGAATTAATTGATAATACTTAATTGGTTGATGTGCCAAGTGGTCAGCCAAGATACTACCTTTAATAGCTTTCTGAGCTTGGTACTCAATATCATACTTAGACAACAACATCTGCCAACGGGAAATTCTCCTAGTTAAAGCAGGTTTCTCAAAGATATACTTGATTGTATCCATTTTGGATATCAACCAAGTCGTATGATTCAACATATACTGGCGTAAATGCTTAGCAACCTAAGCCAAAACACAACATGTCTTCTCAAGCATTGAGTATTAAGACTCACAATCAGTGAACTTCTTACTCAGATAGTATATACCATACTCTTTCTTCCCTGATTCATCTTGCTAACCCAATACACAACCCATAGAGTCTTCAAGAACAATCAAGTACATAATCAAGGCTCTCCCTTCCACAGGCGGAGACAGAATCAGAGGCTCGGACAGATACTCTTTGATACTGTCAAAGGCTTTTTGGCAATCCTCGGTCCAATCATGACATTGATCTTTCCGGAGGAGCTTGAATATTGGCGCACATGTGGTAGTCATGTGGGATATAAATCTGGAAATATAATTCAAACGACCAAGAAAACCTCGGACTTGCTTCTCAATTTTGGGCGCAGGCATCTCTTGTATTGCTTTGACCTTGGCAGGATCAACTTTAATACCTCTTTCACTGACAATAAAACCCAATAACTTTCCGGAACAGACTCCAAATGTACACTTGTTAGGATTCAGGCAGAGTTTGTACTTCCTCAAACGCTGAAAAAGCTTCAATAAGTGCTCTACATGTTTAACTTCCGTTTTTGACTTCGCAATCAAATCATCAACATATACCTCGATCTCTTTGTGCATCATATCATGAAACAAGGTAGTCATAGCTCGTTGATACGTGGCTCCGACGTTCTTCAAACCGAAGGGCATCACTCGATAACAGAATATTCCCCAAGGTGTGATGAATGTTGTCTTCTCCATATCCTCGGGTGCCATTTTAATCTGGTTATAACCGGAAAATCCGTCCATAAATGAGAAGACATTGAATTTAGCTGTATTATCTACCAACATATCAATGTGTGGTAGGGGAAAATCATCTTTCGGACTAGCTTTTATTCAAGTCTCTATAGTCCACACACATTCAGACTTTTCCATCTTTCTTAGGCACAGGCACAATATTGGCCACCCATTGAGGATATGTAGAAGTCACCAGAAATCCCGCATCAATTTGCTTCTGAACTTCTTCTTTAATCTTCACTGCCATATTAGGATGAGTTCTTCTGAGCTTCTGCTTCACAGGCATGCACTCAGGCTTCAAAGGCAGGAAATGTTGCACGATATCAGTATCCAGACCAGGCATGTCTTCATACGACCAGGCAAAGACGTCGACATATTCTCGTAGCAACTCAATCAACCCCTTCTTCACAGATTCTTCCAGGAGTGCCCCAATCTTCACCTCACGAACACAATCTTCAGACCCTAAGTTGACTCTTTCCAGATTCTCAAGATGCGGCTGAATGATCTTCTCTTCGTGCTCAAGCAGACAGGTAATCTCATCAGGAATCTCTTCAACATCATCTTCTTCTGCCTCAAATACAGGGAACTCAAAGTTGGGAGATGGTGTTGGATCATTATGTTCAATGGGTTTGATCAACCTGCATAATGATTTTGAGTATAAAAGAGATTTCAGAATTCAAACAAAGAAAATCATTATGAAGATGAAAAGATTGATTTTATTCTATTGTTAGGGTTTTATGGTGATCACCAATTTCATGCAAAAAGGAAAAAGGGAAAATAATTTGGAAAACCAAACATTTAACATGCAATTATTGAATGAATATCATTGTATTAATGTGCCAACAATGTCATCACTTCTCCTTTTGGCATGGGAGAAGAGTTTTTAAACAAAAGTGAACACATTACGTGGACTTATGGACAACTGTTGGAACATCAACAACGACCCAATTATTGCAGATTCCTCCAGGGATGACAAGGTTGCCAGAATTTTCCTCTGCATCATCTTCCACTATAGCAACAGCCTCTTGGTCTTCGACCGTGTGGATGAAACCTCCACTCTGGAACAAGCCACGCTCATTGAAAGTGCCTGACGAGTACCCTATGCCAGCCCGGGATTTATTGTCTTCCAGCTTAATCATTTGTTCTAAACCAGTAGTTGCGTCATGCTCAATGGCCAACCTCGCATCATTGTAGGACGCAAATGAAGAAGATCCTTTCTTAAAAGGCTTAGCAATAGACAAGGCTTGGAACGACGTCCCAACCTCATCCTCAACATCTATGTAAGAAAAGGAATACAAATGGCATACCAAGAGAGCCTTCTCTCCCCCTACCACCACCAACTTCTTGTTCTTGACGAAGTTTAACTTTTGGTGTAGGGTGGATGTCACCGCGCCTGCCTCGTGAATCCATGGTCTGCCAAGCAGGCAACTATATGATGGGTGGATATCCATGACCTGGAAAGTGATATGGAAATCACTAGGTCCTATCTTGATTGGGAGCTCAACCTCGCCAATCACAGTTTTCCTGGATCCATCAAAAGCCTTGACTACCACTCCACTCTACCTCATGGGAGGCCCCTGATATGAAAGTTTCTCCATAGTGGATTTTAGTAACACATTTAGCGACGATCATGTGTCTACCAACACATTAGACAAGGCATCATCCTTGCAATTCATTGAAATGTGTAGTGCCAAATTATGGTCTTTTCCCTCTTCGGGAAGATCAGCATCGCAGAAGCTCAGGTTGTTACAAGCAGTAATGTTTGCAACAATGCTATCAAACTGTTCTATTGTGACATCGTGATCCACGTATGCCACGTCTAACACCCTTTGCAAAGCTTTACGGTGTGGCTCGGAGTTCATCAACAAAGACAGCACATAGATCTTTGATAGAGTTTGAAGTAGCTGATCTACAACATTATATTCGCTCCTCTTGATGAGCCTTAGTATCTCATCACATGCCTCTTTCAATATGCCATTCTGGCCAACAGGGACAGGAGCTCCAGCAACAACGACAGGTCTATCAACAACAAGTGCCGGATTCAGAGAAGAAGAGGAAGTCCCCACAGGGGTGGCAGAATTATCCACAACATATGTTCTTCTCGGGACGTCTACATGGGGTTTCAGCGGTGCCGAGAAAACACGACCACTATGAGTCACACCACTAACGTCAAAAATACTCACCATAGAAGTGGAGGGCAACGACCCCTCCTTCCCATCCTCCAACGCGACTGCGTTATATCTATAGGGAACAACTCTATCTGAAGAGTATGGAAGTGGGCCTGCTGGCTTGATTACGAGAGTAGGGGAAACCTTCTTCTTGCTGCCATCATATCTGACAATAACAGGTTCAGGTATTCTAATACAGGTGATATAACATTCACTTCGTCCTCATCACGATTCTGAAGTATCTCAATCACACCCTGATCCAACATCTCTTGGATATCTTTCTTCACTTGGCGACATCCTCTCTCGTTGACAGTGCATACACGACAGCTGTCATAGTCATGCTCGTAGTGACTGTATCCGCATAACAGTCTATGCATCTCGACTAACGATTGTTTGATATGGATGACATACCAGACTTTGTACTTGCCAGGGCAACCCTGAACCATATTAACTGCAGCCTTCCCATGCTCGGGCAATGGGTTCTTCTTAACATTAGGACCTACGTCCTTGAAAAACAATACACCTCTTATAACAAGGCCTTGCACCTTGGTCTTGAGAGGATAACAGTTCTCCACATCATGTCCGGTAGCACCGGAATGATAAACACAGTGAAGCTCAGGCTTGTATCACCACTGAGGGTTGGTTGGTACAGCAGGTGGGTCACGTGGAGTGATCTGCTTCCTTTTAATCAATGAAGGATATAGCTCAGTGTAGGTCATTGGAATTGGATCAAAAGTGACCCTCTTCCTATCATAGCTAGTGTTGGTATTCTTGTTGTTTCGAGGATGGTAGGCTTGCTGTTGCGGACGATGTTGTTGTTGTTGATACTGTTGATGTTGCGGTTGTTGTTGATGCTGATAATGTTGATTTTCCCTGAAGGCAGGTGCTATATGAGCCACCTGGGGGTGGTTACTGGCAGGGCGCATAGTCTTCCTCTTCACAGAGGGTCTTCTTTGTTTAATATGGGAGGACACGACATGTGCCTCTCCCTCTTTCTTCTTGGAAAACGCCCCATAACGTTTGGCAGAAGAGCCTTCTTCTCTGGTCAGGCGTCCTTCCCTGACTCCTTCCTCTAGTCGCATTCCCATGTTCACCATTTCGGTGAAGTCTGAGGGAGCGCTAGCAATCATCCTCTCGTAGTAAAATGAACTCAAGGTCTTCAGAAAGATCTTGGTCATTTCCTTCTCTTCGAGCGGGGGCACAATCTGGGCAGTCAATTCACGCCACCTTTGGGCGTACTCCTTGAACGTTTCCTTCTCCTTCTGGGACATAATCCTCAATTGGTCCCTATCGGGAGCCATATCAACGTTGTACTTGTACTGCTTGACGAAAGCTTCGCCAAGGTCGTTGAAGGAGAGGATGTTCGCACTATCCAGACCCATATACCATCTGAGTACGGCACTGGACAGGCTGTTCTGGAAATAGTGGATGAGGAGTTGATCGTTGTCAGTCTGATTTGACATCTTGCGTGCGTACATCACAAGATGGATGAGAGGACGAGTGTTCCCCTTGTACTTTTCAAAGTCGGGTACTTTGAACTTGATGGGAATCTTGACATTTGGTACGAGGCACAGCTCAGCAGCAGATTTACCGAAGAGGTATTTCCCTCTTAGAGTCTTTAGTTCCTTGCGCAGCTCAAGGAATTGGTCATTCATAGCATCCATTTTCTCGTACACATTTGGGCCCTCAGATGGCTCAGAGTGATAAATGGTGTCATCAACTCTCGGTAACGTGTGCACAACTGGAGGTGGCACAACAAGGACCGGGCTAGATGCCGGCAGAGAAGCAAAGGCAGGGGCGAGACCCTCTGGTACAAAATTCGTGGGCATCCCGCAGGGAAACCTGGCTGGCATAGCAGATGGAGCGAAATGAGCACTGGCAGCAGGCACGGTAGAGGAAGCTACCTCTGAAATGACCGTCCTCTAGGGAGGAGTTGAAGGCGTTGGAGAAGACTGGCTTTGGGCGGCCAAGAATGACTCCATCAGGGCAGTCAACCTAGCCACTTCCTTCTTAAGTTCCTTGTTTTCTTGTTCAAGGTGATCCATTAGCTTTGAAGAATTGGCTCTGGTGTTGTACCGGTGCGTCAGCTTGTCTTCAAAATAAATGAAGAACATAGAGTTCGACCACTGATCAAGAAGCCATGAACAAAACCTGCTTATGCACATGGTGCATGCAATGCTTGTGCATATGATTTATTTTTAATCAGAGGAATTTTTAGAGATCTATTTGCAAATATTTGGAAATATTACTCTTTTTAGACTTATAATGGAAATATACATATCAATAATATTTTGAAAATTTTTACACCAAAGAAGTATAGTCTTGGTAACCAAATACAATACAAGAGAGAAGGAAAATGAAGATCCTATGGAACCCTAGAAACAATCGTCCAAAGCTCTCATGACCGGAAGATAAGCTACACGAAGCCTCTTCACCTCTCTCTTATAGGCTGCCTCCATATGTTCCTTCTCTTTGGCGAGTCGATCATACTTCCTTTTCCAAAACTTGGAAGACTGAGGAAGAAGAGAAGTAACCACATCCTCTAGCTCGTCAATAATATGATGCTCCAAAAACTCTATCACAATATCTTTATCTCTGAGTTACTGAAGTAGCTCCTCTCGCTTACGAACCCAAGCACGCGAACGGTCTTCATCTCTCAACTCCTCTACTCCTTGGTTAGGGAGGGTTGAAGGCCCAACCTTAACCATAGGTGTAGGTATCAGGTAGTCATAGGGCATGCGGTACTTAGAAGCTCTCTTCCTCACCCACGAGGTGTAGGGTTCCAAAGCAATACAATTCTTCGGACCAAGCTCTTTCCTTCCCTTCCTATGAATCTTGCGCCAAGCGCGGACCATTCTGCTCTTCAAGTTCTGGGGATATTTACCCTCTTGAAAGAACAAACCTTCTAACAAAATGTTATTAGGTTTATCCTTTAAGGGGAACCCAAGCTGACGGCGTGCCAAAATAGGGTTGTAGTTAATCCCACCACATGTACCAAGAAGAGGCATATTGGAGAATTCACCACAAGAGTCAATAATCTGGACACCATCATACACGCGGTTGTACCAAAAGATATCATCATTAGTTAGAGACATAAGTCTGGTAGACCACCGTAGACATCCTTTGTTCTCCTTGAAGGCAAGCGTCTGTGGCAAGTGCGAAATAAACCACTTGTACAACAGAGGCAAACATCACACAATGGTACCTCCACCCTTTGCATTCCTCATATGCAAAGAGAAATAAGTGTCACCCAATAGAGTAGGAAAGAGATTAAGAGTAGAGAAAATCCTAATGGCGTTCACATCTACAAAATTATCGATGTTGGGGAATAACACTAGCCCATAGATGAGAAGTACCAATATGGCTTCAAAGGCGTCCTCACTCATGGCCTTCCCAAACAAAGTAGCTTGAGCAATGAGGAAATCAGATGAGAGACCTTGAATTCCACCTTTGGTAGTCATATGAGCACCAATATCAGATACATCTATGTGCAACAGATCAACAGTCTCTTGGGAAGAAGGAACCCTCTCCAAGCCACTGAACTGCAACTGATCTAAGATAGGTATACCCACAAGATAGGCATACTCCTCAAGCGTAGGCAAAAGCTGGAAATTCGGAAAAGTGAAGCAACAATACAGAGGATCGTAGAACTGCACCAACACACTCATCAGACCTTCATCCACCTGAGTAGCAATAATAGACAGAATCTTCCCATGACGAGCCTTGAACTCTAAGGGATCTAATACATAGGGTGTCAAACTCCTTAACTCTTTCAAGTCGGGTTGTCTGAAAATATACTTCTTCGTATTCCTTCTTTGCTTATTCATGTCTGAAAATTTGCAAATATACCTCTTAAATTCCTTGAAAATTTCCTCATTGTTGATGATATGGATGTGTATGAATGCATAAATGCATGGATGCAACAATCATACTCAAGGATTAAGCAAATCACACCACACAAAGGTCACGGGATGGATCAAGTCATCCTTAATATCAATCATCCATTTTGGTGGATTATGGTTTACACCTTATCAACATCCAGGTTCCATTGATATTATGGATATACGAAAACGGATCAACCGCGAATCAAGGGTTTGTTGCAAGTCACGAGCATGGAGTCTCGGTTAAGAACCACCCAAAGGGAGTGTACTAGGGTTAAACCTGACAATCATGTTCTAAAAGAGGTTCCCATAGTCATCATCTCATCTTTCGGATATTATCGGATAAACGACTACTCGTATTCCAAAAATATTCTCAAGAGAGACTCTTATGAGTGTAGTATCGCGTAACAATCGTATCAAATCTTACACTTGAATGACCTTCGCACTACGTCCTAAAATAGGCCAAGATAGGCTAGATAATCTAAGGTCCTTGGCTTCTAAGGCATATATTGGAAAGAGTAATGCCTAACCACGACTACTCGTGTGACATTATTGATCCCAACAAAACCTCCACCAAGTGAATGGGTTTGCAAGTCAAATTGCTAAGGAATAACTCCACACAAATCAACAAGACTATGTCATTCTCCTACCATAAGTGCACTCGAGTTCGGGTATAGAACTCATCTCACAAGAGACCACCAAGCACACAAGCAATTGATATATCAAGCAATTCATACATTACAAACAATACAGTCATCCCAAATTTGCACAAAAATATGTCACAAATAAATAAAATATAAACCCACTAGGAAGATGTTGAAGTCCTTAACAGAGTCGCCACTTTTCTGTAGCGGGGTATTCGTTACCTTTAGATTTATCGACTAAATCAAAAGTAAATCATACAATTCGAGTCGCCACCACAGTTCTATTTATCCAAAGGAAAGGTTAGAAAGCGAACAAAAACCGAGAAGTTTTATCAAATCAAAAACTACTAAAAATGTCAGAGATCTGTGTAAGGGGGTTGGTTATGCAATGGGAAGGTTTTAAGCACCCAAAACATCCTTAGTACTCTAAGGGAGCCCTTTTTGCAAAGATGTATTGTAGGTTGGTATTTATGAAAATATTTGTGCAAACAAGATTGGGGAGATGAGAAAAGAATATACATACTATTTACAATTTTGTTGTTTGAATGGATAAACCCATTGCCTACGTACCATCACAAAGGTAGGATCAAAACCTCGTAGTTCGGGGTAAAAATCTCAAAATAAGTTGGTGAATTGTTTTGACAAAATCCTTAAGGTCTTTTGTTATCAAAGGGAGAAAACTCAACCTAAACCATAATCCACCATGTGAGGAGAGCTTCAAAATACTAGTGAGGGATCCACCCTATAATAAGTATGGAAGACTTATAGTCCAATCACTAAGGATAAGGTGAGATTTACATCAACCACTATGATAACTCAAACCTAATAGCTAATGTTTATGAAAAGCTTTGGCAAAGGTGGTCATTGGAACAACAAAACCAAATTGAGTGAGCTGTGTTTACAAGTTAAAATTATTCACAAAATGAAGTCAAATTTGACTTAAGATTCGATTTAAAATAAGTATTATGAAAAGAGTTTGAAAAATCAAAGGCATAGTGCCTATGTTTCTAATTTTGAAAACAATGTCAATGTTTGCACAAAATAAGTTTGGCTTGGGTTAGAGTGGAGAGAAGAAGAGAAGGGCTAGTCCTAAACATGCAAAGATGATGGAAGATAAATAAAACCCTTGGAGTTCCTTTCTTGAGATCATAAAAATGATCCAAGAGCTCCTTTCCTTTGGACTTAGAAAGCAATAAGCAATTAACTCAAGCAATCAAGCAAATATTTAATCAAGTTCCTAGGATCTTCCAAATGGACTTGTCTTTCTCTTAACTTGGATGCTCATGACAATGGTCCTTCTAACTAGCTCAAGTTTGGAATCCCTATCACACAAGAACAAACAAATCAAAAAGTTCCACAATGCAATGACAGAAATGGACAAAGAGAGAGTTTAGATTAGGGGTCCTTTCAATTCAACTTTCAAGATTAAGCATTCTAAAGGCATGAGGCCTAGTTGCTTTTCAACATATAGCATTCTAAAGGCATGAGGCCTAGTTGCTCTTGGAACTCCATTAAGCATAGGTAAGGTCCTAATTCTAAGTCCTTTCTCTTTTTGCATTGGGTTCACAAACAAAGACAAAACAAACACAAGGCAATAGTATATTCACAATAATGTGCTCATGTGAGCAAAAGGCAAATGGCATAAACATAAACATGAGCTCAACTGAGCAAAGGGGAAAGATAATATGAATAAATGAGCAAGAAATTAAATTGCATTAAATTAAATTGCAAGAATTAAATGCTTGAATTAAAAGTTAGTAATTAGTAGTTAGTGTTAGTGTGCCATAAGGAAATTTAGCGCTATGTTAAGCAATCGTAAGTGGACTAATGTAGTAGTCACACCTATCTGAGGCCGGTCATAAAACTATAGGCAAATAAACACAATTTAGAGATCATGACTAGTAAGCCAAGCTGCTACAACTTGCCATGCTAAAAGAAAGGAGAATGACCTTGTATGGATTTCAGGTTCTTTGCTTGACCAAGAAGCAACCTATCTTGGACACAAAACAATTCACTTGATCTTTGATCAAGATGAATTTGATTTGGATCAAAGAAGGTTAAGCCTCTCATATGTCAAGGCTAACCACAAATCATTAACTCATTGGTCAAAAGAAAAAAAGAAGAAGATGAAGATGGAGATGAAGATAGAATGTACAAAATGATAGTTCAAATGACATAACCAAAACACATTGATCAAACATGAATGGAATCAACATCAATCAATGGTAAACAGAGGTGAAATGAAGATTAGAAGTCAAGAAAAGCCGAACATATTTTTAGTATTTTTGGAATTAAAATAGTGCATAAAATAAAATGAACAAATAAAGGTCAAACTTCAAATCCAATTCAAATCAACTTGGATAAGTCCAATTGGATCATCATAAGTCTAACATGGTCAAACAAGGTTTGACAAATTTTCTCAACATTTTTTGAAAACAGAAACTATTTTTAAACAATTAAAAAATTGAGAAAAATAACATATATGAACTAAAATCTCAAATAAATCTCAAATCAATTAAGAAATTTATGAGAATATTTTTCATAGATTCATCATCATCTAAATATGTTAAGAAAATATTTTTGGCATTTTTGAATATCAAATGGTATTTTAAATGAATTAAAAACTATTAGAAATGAAATAATTCACAAAAAATATTAAATATCACAAAAATAATTAAAAATCATTTTATAAAACTAGAATTTAAGAGAAATTTTTTGCAATTGGTCCCATATTTTTGTGATTCCAAATAAAGAAGTTATGAATTTTTTAAAATAAATGGAATAAAAGAAATTAAATCAGAAATTAAGAAATTAGAAAAATCCAGAGGCGTCAGACCCAACCTCATTAATGTGCATAGGAAAGGAAGATCCGAGCTTGGTATTTTTTATCAAGAGGGTCAAGATCCCTAACATTTGAAGCAAAGGATGGTGCATGCTTGGCATAATGTGCATAGGAAAGGAAGATCCGAGCTTGGTCCATACAACTGTGTAGCTTTGGAAGATTACACTATTTGGGTGAAGAAGAGATCTTTGGAGCTGAAGATGTCGTACGCTTTTGAAAGACCTATATGTATGCTTATGGCTGAGCCATCAACTCTCCCTAACCAAGAAGTAGAGGAGTTGGAAGATGCACACACTAAGATGAAGCAAGAGAAATATATGTGGGAAGAGCAGTTCCATGCTTTGAGTCAAAAGCATGACGAGTTGCAGCTTGAGTCGAAAGACAAGGATGCGCTTATTAAGATTCTTGAAGACCGAGCAATGAAGAGACATAAAGAGCCAAAGGTTCTATCTTCCTCTAGTATGCCTCAACCTTCTGGTGCTTTAAAGAAGATTGTTGATCAGCTAGTTCTTGAGAGGACTCAGAGTAAGATATCCTTTGAGTCCGAGATTCGACGCATACGAAGGAAGTATGCACCCATAGCCAGATCATCTGATGCAGTTTCTAGGGATCCTTATGATGATAGTTTCCTTTGCTCTTGTATTTGTATTTTGGTTTCTGAAATTATACCGAGTGTAATCCTTCAATATTTTATGAATAAAAATAGATTTTATCAAATTTTTATTATTGGAGTATATATTTGCAAAGTGGAATTTACATGTTCCTTGAAATTAAACAAATAAAAAAAAAACATTGCATTTCATGCATCATTTTCATAACAGGTTTTCTTTCGCCAGATGTCTTATCAGTTCTTCTTCTGTGCATCAGCCAAGCTGACTCACCATTACAATACTCACGCTAATCAACCAAAGATCATGAAGCATCTAGAGAAATAGAATCGAGAGCTGAAGGCTGAGATTGCAAGATTAACTACTCTGATGGAATTTGTGATTGCTACCAGAATCAGTCATCACCAACTCCTGCAACTCCTCCCCATAGGACTATTATTTTTGAGGTTGCTACCTCAACTTTTCTTGTTGTTGCTGCTAGTCAATCCATTCCTTCTATGCCTGCTGGGTTCCCTTGGGGAATGCCATCAAATTTTATGCCAGAAGGGTATGCGCCCGCCTTTGTTTCTATGCCGGCATCTAGCCCGATCATGTCAGTCACACCTCCAGTCGTTCACACTCTTCCTTATGTTGAAGACAATATCTACAATTATGAGCCATCTGAGGGCCCAAATATATATATGAGAAGATGGATGAGATGAAAGATCAATTCCTCGAGCTGCGCAAAGAGTTGAAGACTCTGAGAGGGAAAGACTTGTTTGGGAAGAGTGCTACTGAACTCTGTTTGGTCCCCAATGTTAAGATCCCGGTGAAATTCAAGGTCCCCGACTTTGAAAAGTACAAAGGGAATACTTTCCCTCTAAGCCATCTTGTGATGTACGCAAGAAAAATGTCTACTCAGACTGATAATGATCAATTCCTGATTCACTATTTCCAAGATAGTTTGACTGGAGCTTCCTCAAGGTGGTATATGGGTTTGGACAATGCAAGCATCCTTACTTTCAATGACTTAGGCGAGGCCTTTGTCAAGAAGTATAATTACAACGTGGATATGGTGCCTGATAGAGACTAGTTGAGGTTTATGTCATAGAAAGACAAGGAGACATTCAAAGAGTATGCCCAGAGATAGAGGGAGTTAGCTGCCCAGATAAGTCAACCTTTGGAAGAGAAAGAGATGACAAAGATCTTCTTGAAGATGCTGGCTTTATTTTATTATGAACGTATGACTGCGAGTGCTCCCAATCACTTTACCGAAATGGTAAACATGGAGATGAGGCTAGAAGAAGGAGTTCGTGAAGGACGATTGTCTAAAGCAGAAGCATCAAGCAGTAAAAAATATGGTGGGAGTTTCTCCAAGAGGAAGGAGGGAGAAACTAATTCAGTGTCGATGGGGAGGCAGAGGAGGCCTCATGTCAAAAAGAGTTCTCAACCCCACAAATATCAACATCAAGTTTCCTCAGTAATTCCGATTTTTTCCAACAATTCCAACAACCAATCAGTTCCAATTCAACAAGAACAACATCAACAACCGCAACAAAGAACCAACTACAACAACAATAATCACCCACAAAACTTTGAGAGGAAGAAGGTATCCTTTGACTCTATTGTTATGACTTATGCATAATCGTACCCGTCATTAGTCCTCAAAAATATCATCCATCCAAGAAATCCTCCGAAAATTCTTGAGCCACTACCATGGTGGTTCAAGCTTGACCTTCATTGTGCTTTTCACTAGGGAGCCCCTGGCCATGATATAGAGAGCTGCCATCCACTAAAGTATGAAGTTCAAAAGCTTGTATAGAGTGGTATGGTGTCCTTTGAGGACAAAGCGCCAAACATAAAAGCCAATCCATTGCCTGTTCATGGTAACGCTTCTGCCAACATGGTGGACGATTGTTCAGGGAATTTTTGAGTTTTTGATGTGAGACGTATTCGATGATCTCTGGTGGAGATGCATAAGAATTTGTGTTTAATCAGTGATTGTGATCATAACCATGATGGTTGTTCAATTTGTAGTGTGAACCCCCATGGGTGTATGGTCGTCAAGAGGGATATCTAAAAGTTGATGGATGAGAATGTAATCCAGATTCAACATTCGTGGGATATGAGGAATGATGTAAATGTGATTGTGCCAGTGTTCAAAACCCCTGAGTGGTAATCATTCAGTTTGATAGTAGCAACAACAATAATGTCAATAGATCGGTATCACCGTTGGTCATACGGTTAGCAGACCCTATCCCCTACTCATCCGATAAAGTTGAGCCATATCAATATAATGCCACTATGATAGAAAATGGTCAAGAGGTTCCTCTACCAGTCGCAAATTCAGTGGTGAATATTGCAGATATAGCAAAGGTGACCCGTAGTGGTCGTGTGTTCAGTCTAGTATTTCCAAAAGAAGTAGAAGATGTTGCAGCAAGTAAAAAGGCAGAGATTCCAGTCATGAATCCGGTTAGTGCTCCAACATGTCAGTCTGGTGAGTCCAGCAAGTTGAAGACTAGCGATGATGATGAGGTGCTAAAGTTGATCAAAAGAAGTGAATTCAATGTTGTAGAGCAGTTGCTCCAGACTCCGTCAAATATCTATGTGCTGTCACTACTGATGAATTCTGAAGCACATAGGGAGGCATTGCATAAAGTTCTAGAACATGCTTATGTTGAGCATGATGTGACCGTGGATCAGTTTAACCACATAGTTGCCAACATTACTTCTTGTAATAATCTGAGTTTTTGTGATGAAGAGCTTCCTGAGGAAGGCAGAAATCACACTTTGGCGCTGCATATTTCTATGAATTGTAAGAAGGACGCTCTGTCCAACGTGTTGGTTGAAACTGGGCCATCTTTGAATGTGTTTCCAAAATCAACTTTGTTAAGACTCTCTTATCAAGGCGCCCCAATGAGGTATAGTGGCGTAATTGTCAAAACGTTCGACGGTTCTTGTAAAATTGTCATTGGTGAAGTGAACCTTCCAATGAAGATAGGTCCGAGTGATTTCCAAATTACCTGGTTGAAATCCTAAACCAGATCTATTCTTGTTCTCGGGGACCTCTACAACACAACCCCATTTGTCAATACTTCCAGTTTGAATAGCCTCTTGTGCATCTTTCGAAGAAGACATGGGTGCCCCAGTTTTCTTCATTTCTTCAGTAATAGATAAGGCTTGGAGCGGCGTTCCAACCTCCTCCTCAGCATCAACGTATGTGAAAGATGACATATGGCTTACGAACAATGCCTTTTCTCCTCTAACAACGACAAGCTTATCGTTCTTCACAAATCGGCCTATAACTGCTTGTTAGGGAGGCCATGTATTCATGAAACTGGAGCAGTGGCGTCTACTCTACACCAGAAGCTAAAATTTGTGAAGAACGACAAGCTTGTCATTGTTAGTGGAGAAAAGGAATTGTTGGTAAGCCATCTGTATCTTTCACATACGTTGATGCTGAGGAGGAGGTTGGAATGTTGTTCCAAGCCTTATCTATTGCTGAAGAAATGAAGAAAACTGGGGCACCCATGTCTTCTTTGAAAGATGCACAAGAGGCTATTCAAACTGGTAGTATTGACAAATGGGGTCGTGTTGTAGAGGTCCCCGAGAACAAGAATAGAGCTGGATTAGGATTTCAACCAGGGTCGTTCAACGCTAAAGTCAAAGTTACGCAACCAATTTTTCACAGTGGAGGGTTCATTCATGGGAATGATCAACACTCAGCTGCCATTATTGAAAACAGTGGTGATGAAGACGAAGCTTGCGCCAACTTTGTGACGCATGGCCACACTTGCAACAATTGGGTCGTTGTTGATGTTCTTGTTGTCATTCACCGTTCTAAGTAATTTATTTTTTTATTGTTTTAAGAAAAACCCTTCTCCTATGTCTAAGGGATAAGTGAACGTTGTTAGGCATTTTGATTATTATCATCAATAAAATACAAGTTTATTCATCCACATCTAGGATGTTTTATTTTACGTTTTTCTTTTTTTGAAAATGCTAATCACAAAAGACATAAATAAATAATCTTTCCATCTGCATAATATTTGTCTGCACTCCACTTATCTAAAATCAAAATATCAAATCATTATGCAGGTTGATTCTCAAACCCATTGAATACAATGATTCTACTCCCTCTCCAAACTTTGGTTTCCCTGTGTCTGAAGCTGAGAAAGAGAATGATGATGAAGAAATATCTGATGAATTATCTCGTTTGCTCGAGCACAAGGAAAAATCCATTCAGCCGATTGAAGAGCAAATTAAACTGGTCAACTTGGGTTCCGAGGATGATGTGAAGGAAGTCAAGATTGGGTCTCAAATGTATCCAGATGCTAAGAAGGGGTTGATTGATCTTCTTCGAGAGTATTCTAATGTGTTTTCTTGGTCCTATCAAGACATTCCTGGGTTGGATTCTGAGATTGTAAAACATAGATTTCTGTGTAAGCCAAAATGCCCGCCGGTCAAGCAGAAGTTGAGGAGAACTCATCCAGATATGAGAGTATAGATCAAAGAGGAAGTGAAAAAGAAGATTGATGCTGGTTTTCTTGTAACCTCTGAATATCTGTAGTGGGTGGTGTTAATACCTCAGGATTGACATTAATTTTAGAAAACAAATAATGTAATCACCTCTGTTGTTTTAATATGTTGGGTTGAAGAAATTCAACATCTGGACCAACATGTCATGTACGATGTCACGACGTCAGGTCTGTGACATCGCACATGTGTAGGAAACTGAATTAATTAATTCAGTATATGTTCTGGGATCAGCAAGGATATCTGGTGAATATCCTAACTCCCAGGTGGAGGTCTTGAAGACTAAATCAGAAGATATATAGGCTCAAAATATGGAGATATATATGGAGAGAGTTTAGGAACTTGAAGACCTTGTTTGTAGCAGAATTTTTCTGCTGAAGTTGCAACAGCAAAGAACAAGTCTGCTGCAACTTTCTGAAGGCCCAAATCCAGTTGGGTGATTAGGTTATAAATAGCTGATTGTAATCTAGTTTTTGTAAGCCTCTTAGAATGATTTTTTAGGGGTGTGTGTAAGGTAAACCTCCCAATCTGTGGGAAGGTTACCATGTGTCTCTCAGTGGTAAACCTGAGAGTGTTTGTTACTCAAAGCCTGTAGGCAAGAGTAATTATGTTCTTGAATGAAGCTGTGAAGCAAGTTCAAGGTGTTTGCACATTACATTGTATTTGTAGTGATAGGAATGGAAACTGGAGGTTTCTATCTAGGAGTTCCTAGGTATAGATTGCATTGGGTAGGGATTAAGTGAGGAGTTGTAAACGGGGGAGTTTAACTCTGAATTGATACTACTAATAGTGGATCTTCTTCCTGGCTTGGTAGCCCCCAGATGTAGGTCATGTTGGACTGAACTGGGTTAACAATTTCCTGTGTTTGTTTACCTACTGCATGTTATAATCATGTCTGCCATAATTCAGGTTGTGTTACAGTCTGCCAATCAAGTTAATAACAAACCTGATACATAGCCTTCTGTTGGAATGTCAATCAGAATGTTTTGACATTCATCAACAACAGCACATACTGTTTAATAAGCTGATGAATTCAGTTCAGTATGTAGTGAAGTCTGGTTCTAAAAAGCATATCAGACCTGGCCAAAAGAGCAGTGTGAAATTGTCAAACTGGATGTCTTGACAGTTCTTCCAGTAAGCTGATACTGAAGTAGAGACTGGTTGGTCTTTTACAGTACAACAAATTTAGCAGTCTGTGTTCAGGAACTAAACAGACTGAGCATATGGTTCTGGGCTTGGATGTCAGACGGAATGTTGTGACATTCATTCCCGGCAGCATATGCTATATTGTTGGATGGTTAGTTTTTCTGTTTCAGGATTTTTCTCAGGCTATTCTTCAGGAATCCACCAGCTGATCTAAAATCTAGGAAACTAACAACTAAGCTACAATTAATGAACCTAACAAGTAATCTATTTGTTAGCTCCTTAAGAAGTGGAGATTAGTTTAACTTGTTACAACCTTTAATCTAGGAAATACAAGTACATGACCAACAAACTGGAACAATGTAACAGATGATGTCCAAAACAGGATCGAGACATCGTGCTGATAACTGTGTAGGAAAACAACAGTAGTGAATGTTATGGTGCACATAACTAAGTGTTCCTCCATTCTAGGATGACATAGAAGGAGAGGATGTGACACTGTGAAAGGGTGCACATTAGTACTGAGTGTAATAACTGTCTTGCTGTATCAGGTACAATGTTAGATCAGATGCCATGACTTGGAGTAGAACATCTGAATACTGACTACACCAGAATTTCAATTGGTATCAGAGCAGGCATCCTGTTCTGTCTCTGGATGAGATCCATGGGTGATACTTTCTGGTAGCTGGCAAGGAGTTGTGTTAGTACTGAAGCTGGAACCTGGGTAAGGTTCTGTAATTTCCTGAATGGTCCCTTGAAGTAGGTGGATGGACTGTTCATAACAGGAATGGTGCGTACCTGTCTCTGGAGGTTGGCAATTGGCCTGTGTGTGAGACAGCTGTGCCAGTACTACATCACATTCAAACCTGGTATGGTCTTGGAGGCCAATCTGGTGAAGTGTGTGTTCATAGGTTGAGTTGTATTATGATTTCCGCTGCATAATACATGGCAAAACTCAAACTCTGATGTAGCTTCCCTTCATGTGGATGAAAGGCTGCTGTGTTCAAGATCTCATCATAATCTACTGAAGATGTCAAAGATACTTGAGTCTCCTCAAGTCCACTCATCATGACGTTCTCACTTCAGGATGGTAAGAGTCCCTCAATCACTGATTCTCTTACTCTCTTGAGTAGTGTATATGAAGACCTTGAAGACCTTCAAGGAAGGGTTGTTCCAAGGAGGTGGAACTAATGTTCTATGTGATGTTAGAACATGTTGTTCAACAAGTATGCAACTACTGGTTGAAGAGCAGATGTTTTTAGGGTTCAAACTAAGAGATAATTCTGTTTGGAACCTACTCCTGACCTGGAAGAGGAGACATCTGTGTGTGCCAAGTTGACAAGAGCAGGGTCAACTGGTTGTGTGCTCAAGAAGGTCATCCCTAGAAGTTGAGCTGGTTGAGATGTGACATTGTACAATCTCCTGCTGTTAGGCATCTTCCTGCAGTTTGATCAGGATTGGATAGTTGTTCCCTGAAGTACTAGGGTGTGTTGGAAGACAAGTCTCTCGGATGTTAGCAGTCAATAATGGGGTAACCTGATTGTGATATCATTAAAGGGGGTTGGAACCATGAATCTTGCTATTCAAACACCACGTTCAGAAGTGGCAGTTCTTACTAGGAGTGAGAATATGAAGATTCAGAGGTTGGTTGAGGTAATATGCTCTGGCAATGCATATCTACTATTGACTGGTGTTGTTTGTCTCACTAGTACTTATGGTCAGCTGAAGTCTGATTGGTGTGATTGGAGGAGTTAGTTGCCACTGGTAAGGGATAGTGTATGTCATGTTTAGACATATGTGTACAATGCATGGATATTGGTGTGGAGTATCCATGATGGTTAAGTTGAGGGGGAGTTGTGGTTAACCTCCTCAAGTCTGGTCAGCCTAGGGTCTGGTTGGCTGTTGACCTGTGTCACATGGGTTCTGGTGGTTGTGTGACACATTTGCAAGGAAGAATTCATCTCTCTCATTCCTAAGGGTGAATTTAATCTGGGAAGACTTTCAAAATTGTCTAGGTGCTTGCAAGCAGAAGATGGTGACACAAGAAGAGTATTTTCAAAGTATTCTTATGGTGGAAGTATCTGAAGGGATGTTTGGGAAAGGATTTAAGATCAATGTCTACTTGTGCCAAGTGCATGTGTTTAATTGATTATCCTTGGAGCTCAAGATAACTGATGTTCTTAAAGATGTTGGAACATCACTTCTTCGAGACCCTGTGCAGAATCACAGGAAGGACAGTACATTGGCTTATGATCTATCTCTTTGGTGGCAGCAAAAGCATATGATCTCTGAAAAGGTTTCCTGGCAAGAAACATGATCAGCCTTGGTATGTACAAGAAGAAGAAGACATCATAGTCTTGATGGTGGTTACTTGGATCAGTTTATTTCTGATCTAGGTAAGGAAGTGCATTAGCTTATGCACACTGTGAAGTCAAGAACAAGTGGCAGCAGTCTTGACATCATGGAAACAGCCTTGCCTTAGGATGTGGAGTCCTTGGTAGAGCTGAAGGGTTAGTTTCTAACTGGTCCTTCTGAAGACTCATACATCAGAGTGTCTGATGTCTTTGGAGAAGAAGCAGTGATTCATCAAGGTGTGAGCTTGGATGACTTAACTGCAAACCTGCAGGATGGAGGTTGTTTACTCAAACTTGGTTCCACAATCAAGTCTATGAGAACATTGAACTCTTGTTCTGTGAAGGGAGGAAGTTCTTTCAAGTGGTAGAAGAAGGAGCTGAATTCAACAGCTAGATGTCAAAACACAATGTTGTGACATTTGGTTCAACATCAGACGCTTAGTTGGTGAAGTGGCACATCAACTTGAGATAGAAAGGTCTACAGGGTTGTAGATTGGATACTTCAAAAGCTTGAAGTTCTAGTCTCACTTGAAAGGTCAGAATATCTTTGGGAGAAGTCTGATAAATTTGGGGAGGTCAAAAAGCAGCATTTGACCTTTTCATATGAGGATTCATGAAGGAGGTAATCAACCAGTGGCATTTGGTCTATCTCAGAAGTGAGTTCGAAGAATCAAGGTAATCAACATAAGGCAGCTGATTATTCTTGAGGAAAGTCTGAGACAAATTACTTTTGAACAGAAAAGTATTAAGTTGAAGACAAAAGGAGGAGTTCTCTATTCATCTCTTGGAGCTTGTGGTAGAAGTTCTGAGCTATCTATGGAAGACTGTCTCTGGTAGTGGGATGAGAGTGTATATATCCCAATGTATGTCTGGGTTCCTCTGGCCCAAGCTGAGGACTCAGTAATATCTGAAGTCTATCAGATAGTGCTCCTTGTGATGCTGTGAAGGAAGTCCCAGCTGATGTTAAAACATCTTGTGAAGTGATCTTCTGTTCTGGTTAGAAGAGAAATTGACACAGAGTGTGGATGTGTTCAGCCAAGAGGGTTGGACAGAGGGTGCGCTCTTGAAGACATGAAGATGCGTCTTATGTTTTCCTTTCATCAAGTGGTCTGGAATCTCTTTGAATCAGGAAGTATGTGAAGGTCCAACCTTGGGGTGTTGGATATGATCATGTGTGACCTCCAAGAGAGTAGGTTGTCCTTGACAGGGGGAGTTGTGCCTTTGTGCTGCAAGCAATCACCAAGCTTGTGGCCTGTGTGTTCTCCGATGACAAGGCAGTTATCAGGATGCTGTGATGTATGTCAAGGCTGAGTGAGCAGAAGAAGGTCTGACCGGATGTCATGACATTGCCCTGGACATTGCTGTTAATTCCTTCTGAATTTTAAAGTCATTAGGAATTATGAGGGTGATGTGGCTAAGTCTGATAAACCAGAATAAGACTGATGGCTACAGCTGTGTGGTACAAGGGGAGTAACCATCAACTGAAGTGTGGAAAGTTGGCTGTAGCAGTGCTAGGTGTCTGGAGGTATGACAGAGGTCTAAGTTGAATACTGGCTGAATGCAGGAATGTTAAGACATCGCGTGCAACGTGTCTGACTGCATATATGGAATGGTCTCCATGCACTGGAACGGCTGTTTTGGAAAAGAAACAGTCAAGAGCTATAAAAGGTATTCAAAGATAGTCTGAGATTTTGTTGGTGATTCTCTGACTGTTTCTCAGCAAAAATAAATGCATCTTGACCAAGCATTTATTTCTACCGGAAATTCCTAGGCACAGGCAGGGCTATTTAAAGGATGCAAGAGCCCCCCCTTCTCCCCACAACAGATTCACTCTAATCTCAGAATCATGGGGTATGTTAAGGTCTGGGCAAGCTGCGCCTGGATCTGGTTTTGTGAAGGATGCCTTTACAAATGTTTAGCTAAAAAGGGGGAGAGAAAGAAACGTCCTGGGGTCGAGAAGCAAACAGATCACTGTGGTAACAAACAGAAAGTTGGGGTTGGGGTTAGAAACAAAATTCACCAACTGAATTACCACTTGTGTCTTGTGATCTGAGTTAAGAGAACAGTTGTGCCCTGTGATCTGAGTTACATTGTCTATGTACTCAGCATTACATACTCTTCAGGAAGCTCCCCTGTTGAAGGGAAGGGTTCTGGAACAACTGAGCCTTGTTTCTCTACTTCCTCATGTACACCAACATTGGTGTTCATGGTGGGGGAGATAATAACAGAGGATTATTTGTTTTAGCTAAAATTTGCCAAAGGGGGAGATTGTTAATACCTCAGGATTGGCATTAATTTTAGAAAACAAATAATGTAATCACCTCTGTTGTTTTAATATGTTGGGTTGAAGAAATTCAACATCTGGACCAACATGTCATGTACGATGTCACGACGTCAGGTCTGTGACATCGCACATGTGTAGGAAACTGAATTAATTAATTCAGTATATGTTCTGGGATCAGCAAGGATATCTGGTGAATATCCTAACTCCCAGGTGGAGGTCTTGAAGACTAAATCAGAAGATATATAGGCTCAAAATATGGAGATATATATGGAGAGAGTTTAGGAACTTGAAGACCTTGTTTGTAGCAGAATTTTTCTGCTGAAGTTGCAACAGCAAAGAACAAGTCTGCTGCAACTTTCTGAAGGCCCAAATCCAGTTGGGTGATTAGGTTATAAATAGCTGATTGTAATCTAGTTTTTGTAAGCCTCTTAGAATGATTTTTTAGGGGTGTGTGTAAGGTAAACCTCCCAATCTGTGGGAAGGTTACCATGTGTCTCTCAGTGGTAAACCTGAGAGTGTTTGTTACTCAAAGCCTGTAGGCAAGAGTAATTATGTTCTTGAATGAAGCTGTGAAGCAAGTTCAAGGTGTTTGCACATTACATTGTATTTGTAGTGATAGGAATGGAAACTGGAGGTTTCTATCTAGGAGTTCCTAGGTATAGATTGCATTGGGTAGGGATTAAGTGAGGAGTTGTAAACGGGGGAGTTTAACTCTGAATTGATACTACTAATAGTGGATCTTCTTCCTGGCTTGGTAGCCCCCAGATGTAGGTCATGTTGGACTGAACTGGGTTAACAATTTCCTGTGTTTGTTTACCTACTGCATGTTATAATCATGTCTGCCATAATTCAGGTTGTGTTACAGTCTGCCAATCAAGTTAATAACAAACCTGATACATAGCCTTCTGTTGGAATGTCAATCAGAATGTTTTGACATTCATCAACAACAACACATACTGTTTAATAAGCTGATGAACTCAGTTCAGTATGTAGTGAAGTCTGGTTCTAAAAAGCATATCAGACCTGGCCAAAAGAGCAGTGTGAAATTGTCAAACTGGATGTCTTGACAGTTCTTCCAGTAAGCTGATACTGAAGTAGAGACTGGTTGGTCTTTTACAGTACAGCAAATTTAGCAGTCTGTGTTCAGGAACTAAACAGACTGAGCATATGGTTCTGGGCTTGGATGTCAGACGGAATGTTGTGACATTCATTCCCGACAGCATATGCTATATTGTTGGATGGTTAGTTTTTCTGTTTCAGGATTTTTCTCAGGCTATTCTTCAGGAATCCACCAGCTGATCTAAAATCTAGGAAACTAACAACTAAGCTACAATTAATGAACCTAACAAGTAATCTATTTGTTAGCTCCTTAAGAAGTGGAGATTAGTTTAACTTGTTACAACCTTTAATCTAGGAAATACAAGTACATGACCAACAAACTGGAACAATGTAACAGATGATGTCCAAAACAGGATCGAGACGTCGTGCTGATAACTGTGTAGGAAAACAACAGTAGTGAATGTTATGGTGCACATAACTAAGTGTTCCTCCATTCTAGGATGACATAGAAGGAGAGGATGTGACACTGTGAAAGGGTGCACATTAGTACTGAGTGTAATAACTGTCTTGCTGTATCAGGTACAATGTTAGATCAGATGCCATGACTTGGAGTAGAACATCTGAATACTGACTACACCAGAATTTCAGGTGGCCAATATTATGCTTGTTCCTAAGTAGGATGGAAAAGTCTGCATGTGTGTTGATTACAGAGATTTGAACAAGGCTAGTTCGAAAGATGATTTTCCTCTGCCACACATTGATATGTTGGTAGATAATATAGCTAAATTCAAAGTCTTTTCATTTATGGACATATTTTTCGATTATAATCAAATAAAAATGGAACCTGAAGATACAGAGAAGACCACATTCATTACACCCTAGGGGACATTCTGTTATAGAGTGATGCCTTTTGGTTTAAAGAATGCTGGTGGAACATACCAGAGAGCTATGACCACTATTTTTCATGATATGATGCATACAAAGATTGAGGTTTACGTTGATGATATGATTGCCAAATCAAGTGATGAAGAATAACATGTTGAGCATTTGTTGAAGTTATTCCAACGTTTGAGGAAGTACAAACTCCCCTTGAATCCCAATAAGTGTACTTTTGGTGTTCGTTCTAGTAAGTTGTTGGGCTTTAATGTCAGTGAAAAGGGTATTGAAGTTAATCCCGCCAAGGTCAAAGCAATACAAGAAATGCCTGTGCCCAAAACTGAGAAGCAAGTCAAAGGATTTCTCGGCCGCTTAAATTATATCTCAAGGTTTATATTGCATATGACTGGCACATGTGCGCCTATTTCCAAGCTTCTTCGGAAAGATCAGTCTTGTGATTGGATCGAAGATTTCCAGAAAGCTTTTGATAGTATCAAAGAATATCTGCTTGAGCCTCCGATTCCGTCTCTGCGTGTTGAGGGAAGACCATTGATCATGTATTTGACTGTGCTTGATGACAGTATGGGTTGTGTTCTTGGTTAGCAAGATGAATTTGGAAAAAAGGAATATGTAATTTACTACCTCAGTAAGAAGTTCATCGACTGTGAGACTTGGTATTCTATGCTTGAGAAGACATGTTGTGCATTGGCTTGGGCTGCTAAGTGTCTGGGCCAGTATATGTTGAATCATACTACTTGGTTGATATCCAAAATGGATCCAATCAAGTACATTTTTGAGAAGCCTGCTTTGACTGGGATGATTTCCCGTTGGCAGATGTCGTTATATGAGTATGATATTGAATACCGATCTCATAAATCTATCAAGGGTAGTGTCCTGGATGACCATCTAGCTCACCAGCCGATTGAAGATTATCAGTCAATGCAATATGATTTTCCTAACGAAGAGATTTTGTACTTGAAGATGAAAGATTGTGATGAACCATTGCATGAAGAAGGGCCACAACCTGGTTCCCGTTGGGGCATGGTATTTGATGGAGCTGTTAATTCATATGGTAATGGCATATGGGCAGTGATTATTACTCTTTAAGGCACTCATTTTACGTTTACAACTGTAGCAGTAAATTCATGACCATCAAGCTATGGATAAGCTAAACGCCAGTAAAACCAGAGTCACCACCGCGCTTTTATTGTTTCTAAGGGAAAAGGGAAAATTATGAACAAAACCCAAAAATAAGAAGTTTTCAAATCAAAACTAATAAAATGCCAGAGATCACGGGTAAGGGGGTTGGTTACACAGAGGGATGGTGTTAGCACTTAAAGTGTCCTAGGTACTCCTAGGAAGCCCTTTCTTGTGTGCATATGTATTTTGTACAAAGTGATGTTTACAAAGAAATAGAATGGGGGGATGAGAAAAGAATTCATTAATTATATTTTTGTGTTTGACAAGACCTTCGAACTTGTGCCTACGTACCAACATAAAAATGAGGGATCAAAACCTCGTAGTTCGTGATATAAATTTCAAAATGGATGCATTGCTTTTAATCAGAAATTAAGTTTGAAAGGCACAAGGGCCTAGAAAATGGTTTGAATGAGTTAGTTCTTTTTGTATTTTGAAAACTTTAAGTCAAGTATAGTTAAGCTTATTTACAAGTTTTATTTAAGAAAAGAAGTTTGAAAATGCAATGACATAAGGCCAAAGTTTCTAATTTGCAAAAGTGGTCAAAGTTTGAAAACACAAGCACAAGGCTTGTAAGTTTTTAAAAGGAGGGGGAGATTTTGAAATTAAAGAGATGGGGAGGAGATGAAGAGACTAATCCTAAGCACAAATTTAATAATTAAGAGTTGAAAAGATTTGACCAATGGGCTGCAATCCAATAAACAAGAATGTCATATAGAAACCCCAAATTCCCTTGGATATTAGAATCAAGCAACAAACAATGCATACAATATTAAGTTGAAGAGCAAGGCATCAAATAAAGATAGCCACATCCAAGCTTTAGCCACTCCATAATCTTCTTCAAATTGGCCTATGTAGCAGATGAGTTCCACAAGTCACAGGTTCAAAATAATAACTTTACAATGATCGTGTTGCAGATGAACTCAAATGGCTCTTTAATGATGTATCAAATGAAGTTTCAAATTGCAAGTACTTGGTTACATAAAGTTGGCATTGGCCAAGTCCTTTTGCATAGGGATTTTGCCTAAATTCTAAGTCCAATTGTCCAAGATCAAACCAACAGTCCACACAATAGTTTTTTAAGGTTTTTCTTCTTCCTATGTACATTAATGGTCAAAGACCATACAAGCAAACAAAATATGCACAAACAAGATATATCACACAATATGGTCCAAGTGGACAAAGTGAAAATGGAATTAATATAAACAATTAGAATGGTATGAATAATGGCAAATGAATAAAGCTTAAAAATTAAAGTGCATTAAAAGTAAATGACTTGAAATTAAATGTTAGTTGTTAATGAATTAGAAGTTAGTATCGCTTTTGCTTTTTATTTTTTTTAAGTCATTATTTGGAGAACACTCAACCCACTTATCACAAGCATGAATCCTTGAACCAAGACATCTTCCAAAGGAAGGAAAAAAGGCCAAGTTTTCACACAATACCATGAAAGAGGGGAGACTTACAATCTCACTAACTAGAATGCTATGCCTTTTTTGTGTCAAAAATTTAGCGCTATGTTAAGCAATCGTAATTGGACTTATATAGAAGTCATAACTATTTGAGGCTGGGCAATAGAATTTTGGTGTTAATGCATGTTAGAGACATAGTATAATGGACTATGCTCATGAAACATACCACACAAAAAAAATGCAAAAGAGGTGGTCTAATCTCATCCATACTTATGTTGATTTTTCAATCAACTAGCCTTAGGACCTTGAGATATCATAGGCCAAATGAAATGGATGCAGAAAGAAAGGGAATCAGATGAAGAGGGAGGGGAATGGATCAAAATTCCAATTGGACAAAGGAGGACTTTTACCAAATTAAGATCATTCATTCATTTTGGGAGATGGAATGTACATTCCATCAATCCCCTAAATCCAATGAACTTAACCTAACAAAGTCAAATCAACCTTGACCAAGGCCCAACAACACAAGTCAAACTTATACAAACAATCAAAATGGCTCAACACAATTATTTGGCATTTATTCAATATAAAAATACTAAAAATAATGCATTAAATTAAATATAGTTTGTCAAATTCCTAAAATCTCATCAAAACACTAAAGAAATGGCCATGAGATCTATCATAGGTCAAATAAGGTCAAAGGACCTTGGAGAAAAATTTTCAGAATTTTTGGAAACTTAAAAGTATTTTTAAACAATTAAAAATATTCACAAAATCAATTAAATCATGAAAAATATTAATAATGATCCAAAAAATAATTTTAATTCAAAAAATGAAAGAGAATTTTATTTATATTTTTTTGCTGAAACTCTCATATTTTTTGGATCAATATTAAAATTTATATGATTTAATGAAAATAAAAAAAATTAAATGAAATTCAAATAATAAGAAAAAACGTGGACCACTTGATCTCCCTCATTAATTGAGGTGGCAGATCAAGTGGATGAAAACGCGCGCTCCATGGTACACTTGAGTCAGCGTGCCACACCAATGCTAATCAGAACCAACGTGTGAGATTAAAGCATTTCAAATGAGATCAATTGCTCAGAACCTGTTCAGCACACAACCGGCGCTGGAACTCTGGTCACCTTCTCAGGCGAGGCTCACCGGACTGGTTCAGTCATCACCATCAGAAAAATGAAAAAAAAGGACACGATCTGAAAGAAAAAATGACGTAGAGCACGAATCTGACCTCAATTTCGACTAACTCCAAATATATAGAAAGATATGAGGAGTTGAATTTTAAGGTGTGTCAACTTCGTTGCTTGGATTTGACCTCAAAGCAACTCAATCTTCTTGCCTACATTGGTAGGACTTCAGACAACCAAAGATCCAAGAGAATTGATGAGAATTAAGTGAGAATCGAAGAGAATAAGATTTCTGAAAAATCACCTTCAATGTTGTGCAGAACTGGATCTTGCTTGCTTCAAACTTGACTTGATCACACTCGAGGAGCTTGCAGAAGTGGTTTGGCAATGGAACAAAGCTTTGGATCCTGGAGTTTTTGAATCTCCAAACAGTGAGATTCAAACTCAATTTTCAAGTTGAAAATTCTCAGGTTTTACTTTGAATTATGAGGGTTTCAATTGGGGGGCAAAGCTCGCGCGCAAGGTGTGTTTGAAATGAGCTCAGAGGCCTTGTATTTATAGCATTTGGGATTGATAAATTGCACACTTGAAAATTTGCTAAATTTGGGAATGTGATGCACAAGCTTGCATGGGTGTGTACAGGCCCATGAAGCAATCCATTTTGATACACTTGCAACTGTACTGAAGTTCAAATGATGCTTGAATGGCAAGGCAATGTGAAATGGAGTTTTGGACATTTGATTTTTTCAGTTAATACAAACCTGTAAAGACCATGCGCAGCCCTAGCAAATCTCATCCAAAATGGATGAAATAGGACTCTTTGGAAAGCTTAGATCAAGGGGAACAACTTCGATGTTGGACACTTTTCCATTTGGGACTTGGATCATGGTGTATTTTGAGGTGAAAGTTTGGAAATTTAAACATGTTGAAATTTTTTCTAAGTGTTAAGTCATATATCTCAATATTCCACCTTGCTTAGATTTTTATGTGAGCTCCAAATGAGAAAAGCGTCTTCATCAAAGTTATAGATCTTTCAAAACAATTCAAAATGGTAACCAATTTCATGTCATTTGGATTTATAATGATAGAGTTATTCATTTTTGAAGTTGAGGAAAATCACTTGTTCAATGGTATAGGGAAAAAATGACCTATAATGTATCCTCATATCACATGCTCATAAAAGTTGATTTAGCTCTCACTCCAAACATCAAAGTTGAATTAGACATCTTGAATTTTATTGTGATGCTTGGAAACCTTTCATATTGTAAGACCCCAATTTTGGCCCTAAGATCCCTCATGGCATCATAACATTGCATTTTATAAAGCCTCAAGGATCATAAGCATTTTGTTTCCCTTTATCTTTGGGTAGTACCTCTTGTGAGTGGTTTGAGATCACCAAGCATACTTGAATTGTATATTATTGCTTTTCTCATTTTTTATTCACTAACCAAAAGCACAAAAATATGTCACTAACATTTCTTGTTTGTAGCTTGAGCAATCACAAGGTCCAAAGCTTCTAGGAGATCATTGGTGCAATGATATGGCCAAGAGAAGATGAAAGCAAGCATGGAAATGGTTCCAAAAGCTCTCATACACAAAATATGCCCCCCTAGTATCTCAATTCGTCATTTTGATCAAAGCAAGTCAAAGGGTTTGAGGTTTGTGTCCCAAGGAAACCCTAATTCATCTGTGTATCAAGTGTGCCTTGCTCATGAAGCAACCTTAGCCCATGGTCAAATAAAATCAAGGGAAGTTCTTTAATTCATCATTTCATGCATATTTGAACTTATTTGAGTGTCCTCAATCATCAATTCATCAAGATATGAGTTGTGGACTTGGAAAGTTGATCAGTCAATTCATCTGACTATTTTGAAATGCACTGAGACCTAACTTTTTATGTGTTGGTCAAATGGAGATGATCCCAAAAGAAAACATGTCCTTAAGGACAATATGAAAAAATTTCATGTTCATCAAAAATTGATTTGAATCTTGGAAGGTCATCTCCCATTCCAAGACATTATAGGTCATTTTGACTGAAACCCTAATTTTGAGTCAACTTCCCAAGAACATAACTCATTCATTTTTCATGATTTTGAGGTGGGATTAAATGCATTGGAAAGCTTAAGATATCTGCTTCAAATGTTATGTTGAACAAAATTTCATAATCTCAAAATAAATACATGTGATAATGCAAAACATTATAGGTCACTTTGGACCAAATGCATTGAAAGGCAAAAAAGTCCAACTTCAAGTGTCCATAACTTCTTCATCAAAACTCCAAATGATGCAAAATATAAGTCCATATTTATTGTCTTGAAAAGATCTACAACTTTTATGTTGGAGGTTTTTTCATCTGAAGCTTGTATCATCAAAACAGAAGGGCTTGAAGTTGGTTCATTTTGACAAAATTTTCAAAGGCATGTTTTGTACTATGAACTTCATGGCCTGTTTTCATAAATTTCCACACTTCAAATGAGTTTTTGTCCAACATAACATTTGTTCCTTATGTCAAGACCTTTCCAACCATTACCCACAGGCTTATGTTTGGATTTTCTAATTGGCATTTTCGAAGAGATGAAGTTTTAGGCACAATTATGCAATTCATGATGAAACTTCATGCACAAGCCATTGCCTTGCAAATCACACGTCCAAACCTCCTCCACACAAGCTCAGCATCCATTTGCACCAGGTTTTGGGCCTCACATGCGCCTGTACAGGCCCATGCATGGAGGACCCAATTCTCATGCACACGAATTCTTCATGACTTTGCATCAGCTGTGGCTATAAATAGAAGGCACTGCTCACTTCAAAACTCAACCTAAGGGCGCCTGAAATGCTGCAAGAGTGAATTCCCAACCTTACCAAAGGAACTAAGTTCATATTTTCTTCAAAATTTCAGATCTGAAATTCAATTGAATTTGGTTGAATCTTTAGATCTAAAGTTCCTAAACCTTCATCATTTGATACATTGAGGTTCTGTTTTGCAAAAGGAGCTAAGGAAAGGGACTCAAAGCTTCACAATTCAAAGGTGTGCATCAACTGGTTTTTGCTTCGAATCTCTTTGTTCTTTGATCTATTGAACTTGCCATTGTGTTGTCTGAAGTCCTCTCTATAGAGGCATCATTATTGAGTGCTTAATTGTTGAAATCCATGAAGTTCAGCATGAACACCATATTTTTCTCCTTCTGATTTCTCTTACTATGGGGATCTAGAAGAGAAACTAATGGTACAGGGGTGATGTACATCAAAGGATTCCACTTCCTAAAGCAAAGCTGTTTCCATGATGTTAAGAATTTTGCCACTTGTTCTTAACTCCACAGTGTGCATTAGCCAATGCACTTCCTTACCTAGATCAGAAATAAACTGATCCAAGTTACCACCATCAAGACTATGATGTCTTCTTCTTCTTATACACACCAAGGCTGAACATGTTTCTTTCCAGGAAACCTTTTCAGAGATCATATGCTCTTGCTGCCACCAACGAGATATATCATAAACCAATGTACTATCCTTCCTGTGATTCTGCACAGGGTCTTGAAGAAGTGATGTTCCAACATATTTAAGAACATCAGTCATCTTGAGCTCCAAGGATAATCAATTAAACACTTGTACTTGGCACAAGTAGACATTGATCTTAAATCCTTTCCCAATTATCCTTTCAGATACTTCCACCCTAAGAATACTTTGAAAGTACTCTTCTTGTGTCAACATCTTCTGCTTGCAAGCACCTCAATAATTTTGAAAGTCTTCCCTGATTAAATTCACCCTTAGGAATGAGAGAGATGAATTCTTCCTTGCAAATGTGTCACACAACCACCAGAACCCATGTGACACAGGTCAACAGCCAGACCCTAGGCTGACCAAACGTGAGGAGGTTAATCAAAGCTCCCCCTCAAATTAACAAGCATTGAAACTCCACACCAATATCCATGCATTGTACACAAATGTCTCAACATGACATACATCATTCCTACCAGTGGCACTAACTCTATGAGTTATACCTATACATACTTCAATCACACCAATCAGACTCCAGCTGACCATAAGTACTAGTGAAAAAAAACATCACCAGTCAATAGTAGATATGCATTGCTTGAGCATACTACCTCAACCGACCTCTAAATCTTCATATTCTCACTCCTTGAAAGAGCTCCCACTTCTGAGCGTGGTGTTTGAATAACAAGATTCATGGTCCCAATCCCCTTAGATGAAATAGCAATCAGGTTACCCCATTATTGACTTCTAACATTCAGGAGACTTGACTTCCAATCACAACATAGTACTTCGGAGAACACTTATCCAACCCTGATCAATCTACAGGACTAAGACACCCAGCGGGAAAATGCACAATGTCACATCTCAACCAGTTCCACTTCTAGAGACCAGACTTCTAAAAGTGTCCTTCTTGAGCACACACACAGTTGACCCTACCCTTGTCAACTTCACACACAGATGTCTCCTCTTCCAGGTCAGGAGTAGGTTCCAAACAAAAGTATCCCTTTGTTTGACACCTAAAACCATCTGCTCATCAACCAGTAGCTGCATACTTGTTGAACAACATGTTCTAACATCACATAGAACATCAGTTCCACCTCCTTGGAACAGAACCTCTTTGAAGGTCTTCAGGGTCTTCATATGCACTACCCAAGGGAGTAAAAGAATCAGTGATCATGTGATTCTTACCATGATGGGTGACCTTGAGGAGACTCAAGTATCTTTGACGTCTTCAGTAGATTATGATGAAATCTTGAATACAGCAGCCTTTCATCCACATGAGAGACAACTACATCAGAGTTTGAGCTTTGCCAGGTATTATGCAGCGGAAATCATAATACAACTCAACCAATGAACACATACTTCACCAGATCAGCCTTCAGGACCCTACTAAGTTTGAATATGATTCAATACAAGCAAGGTTGTCCCACACAAAGGCCAATTGCCAACCTCCAGAGGCAGATACACATAGTTCCTGTCATGAATAGTCTATCAATCTACTTCAAGGGACCATTCAGGAAAGTCACATAACCTTCCACAGGTTCCAACATCAGTACTGACCTAACTCCTTGCAAGATACCAGAAAGTATCACCCATGGATATCATCCAGAAACAGAACAGGATGCCTGCTCTGATACCAATTGAAATTCTGGCTTAGTCAGAATTCAGATGTTCTACTCCAAGTCATGACATCTGATCCAACATAGTTGCTAATACAGCAAGGCAGTTATACAAATTAAATCCCAGCACTGATATGCACACATTCGCAAATGTCACACCATCTACTGCTGGTTCAAAGACTCAACAAGGATCAAACATATAACTAAATTCTGTTGAGTCTGCACAGTTACCCGCATGATGTCTCAATAGTGATTTGAACATCACCTATTACAGTATTGCGTTTTATTGACCTTGTACTTGTATTTCCTAAAACAAAGGTTAAACAAGTTAACCTAATTTTCACCTATTAGAGTGCTAACAAATAGGCTGTTTGTTAGGTTCATTAATTGTAGCTCAGTTGTCAGTTTCCTGGACTTTAGGTCAGCTGTTGGCTTCCTAAATAATAGCTTGAGAAAAATGCTGAAACAGAAAAACTAACCAACCTACAATTTAGCATAAGCTATCTGGAATGAATGTCACAACATTCAGTTTGACATCCAAATCAAGGACCATATGCTAAGTCTGTTATTTTCCTGAAAATAGAATGTACTAAATATTGTATTGTAGCAGACCAATCTGTCTATACTTCAATATCAGCATACAATTTTATACATCAAAACATTCAGTTTGACATATACACATTGAACCCTATGACAGGTCTGTTCTCCTCTTGATGACCAGACTAAGATAAATATTGTACTGAAGCAGAAAGCCCAACCTGACTATTGTTCAGTATATGCTGTCAATCATGAATGTCAAAACATTCTGTTTGACATTCAAGCAGTCTGCTAGGTACCAGGTCTGTTATTCTAATGATCAACAGACTGAAATACATGTTGAGTTATAACAGGCAAGATTATAACATGCAGAAGGAAAAACAAACACAGGAAATTGTTAACCCAGTTCGGTGCAACATCACCTACTCTGGGGGCATACCAAGCCAGGAAGAAGATCCACTATCAGTAGTATTAATTCAGAGTTAAACTCCCCCGTTTACAACTCTTCACTTAATCCCTACCCAATGCAATCTATACCTAGGAACTCCTAGATAGAAACCTCCAGTTTCCATTCATATCACTACAAATACAATGTAATGTTAAACAACTTGAACTTGCTTCACAGCTTCATTCAAGAACAAAGCAACTCTTACCTACAAGCTTTGAGTTACAAATACTCTCAGCTTTGAACACTGAGAAACACATGGTAACCTTCCAACAGGTTGGGAGGTTTACCTCACACACACCCCTAATTTTTTATTCTAAGAGGCTTACAAAAACTAGGTTATAATTTGCTATTTATAACCTAATCACCCAACTGGATTTGGGCCTTCAGAAATCGCAACACACTTCTTCTTTACTGTTACAAAGCCAGCAGAAAATTTCTGCTACAAATAAGGTCTTCAATCCTAAAATCTCTCCATATATATCTCCATATTTGGAGCCTATATATATTCTGATTGAGTCTTTAAGACCTCCACATGGGAGTTAGGATATTCACCAAATATCCTCACTAATCCCAGAATATATACTGAATTAATTAATTCAGTTTTCTACACATGTACGATGTCACAGGCATGATGTCGTGACATCGTACATGACATGTTGGTCCAGATGTTGAACTTCTTCAACCCAACATATTAAAACAACAGAGATGATTACATTATTTGTTTTACAAAATTAATGTCAATCCTAAGGTATTAACACCAAGGCCTATGGTGCGCGCGCGTCTCTCCACCTTTGGATGTGCCAGCTCAATTAATGAGCTTAGATCTGACGCCTCTCCTTTTTTTATTTTCTTAATTTCTATTTTATTTTCTTTAATTCCTTTTTATTTCAAAAATTCATAACTCTTTCATTTTAATTCCAAAAAATATGGGACCAATTGCATTATTTCTCTTTTTAATTCTAGTTTCTAAAAATGATTTTTAATATTTTTTATTTCATCATTTGATATTTTTTGTGAATTTTCTCTTTTCTGGTTATTTTTAATTCATTTTAAATAGTTTTGATATTCAAAAAATACAAAAATATGTTCCCAACCTATTTGAATGATGATGGATCTGTGAAAAATATTCTCATCAATTTTTTAATTGATTTGAGATTTATTTGAGATTTTAGTTCAATTAGTTTATTTTTATTCATTTTTAATTGATTAAAAATAGTTTCTGACTTTTAAAAATGCTGAAATTTTTTGTCAAACTTTGTTTGACCTTGCTGAACTTGGGATAAATCACTTGGACTTTTCAAAGTTGATTTGAAGTGATTTTGAAGTTTGACCCTTCTTTAATATTTTAGTTCAAGTTTATTTTCAAATATTAAAAATGCCAAAAATATTTTGTTCATTTCTTGACTTCCAATCTTCATCTCACTTTTGTTTTTGATTGTTTGACCATGATCCTCAATGTCATTGGTCAACACTTGTTGATTGGTACATTCCATTTCATTTAATGCACTTATTTCTTTTCATTTTCATTATCCATTATTCATCTCCTTCTTCTTCTTCTTTTCTTTTTGATCAATGAGTTAAAGGTTGATAAGTTAGCATTGATTAGAGATGCTTAATCTTCCTTGATTCAAATCTAATTCATCTTGATCAAATGATCAAGTGAATGGCTTTGCATTAAGGATAGATTGCTTCCTAAATCATGCAAAGGACTTAAACCAATACAAGATCATTTCCCATTTTCTTTTAGGCATGGCAAGTTGTTGGAACTTGGTTCACTAATCAAGACTTCTAACTTGTGTTGTTGCCTACATTATTATTGACCGGCCTCAGATAGTTGTGACTTCATCAAAAACCCAAACGATGCAAAATATAAGTCCATATTTATTGTCTTGAAAAGATCTACAACTTTGATGTTGGAGGTTTTTTCATTTGAAGCTTGTATCATCAAAACAGAAGGGCTTGAAGTTGGTTCATTTTGACAAAATTTTCAAAGGCATGTTTTGTACTATGAACTTCATGGCCTATTTTCATAAATTTCCACACTTCAAATGAGTTTTTGTCCAACATAACATTTGTTCCTTATGTCAAGACCTTTCCAACCATTACCAACAGGCTTATGTTTGGATTTTCTAATTGGCATTTTCGAAGAGATGAAGTTTTAGGCACAATTATGCAATTCATGATGAAACTTCATGCACAAGCCATTGCCTTGCAAATCACACGTCCAAACCTCCTCCACATAAGCTCAGCATCCATTTGCACCAGGTTTTGGGCCTCACATGCGCCTGTACAGGCCCATGCATGGAGGACCCAATTCTCATGCACACGAATTCTTCATGACTTTGCATCAGCTGTGGCTATAAATAGAAGGCACTGCTCACTTCAAAACTCAACCTAAGGGCACCTGAAATGCTGCAAGAGTGAATTCCCAACCTTACCAAAGGAACTAAGTTCATATATTCTTCAAAATTTCAGATCTGAAATTCAATTGAATTTGGTTGAATCTTTAGATCTAAAGTTCCTAAACCTTCATCATTTGATACATTGAGGTTCTGTTTTGCAAAAGGAGCTAAGGAAAGGGACTCAAAGCTTCACAATTCAAAGGTGTGCATCAACTGGTTTTTGCTTCGAATCTCTTTGTTCTTTGATCTATTGAACTTGCCATTGTGTTGTCTGAAGTCCTCTCTATAGAGGCATCATTATTGAGTGCTTAATTGTTGAAATCCATGAAGTTCAGCATGAACACCATATTTTTCTCCTTCTGATTTCTCTTACTATGGGGATCTAGAAGAGAAACTAATGGTACAGGGGTGATGTACATCACCCCAGCTTTCCAATGATATGAGGATCGCCCATTTTGGTTAAGATTTTTGAACCTGCAACTTTGGCCGGAATCTTCATGCTCGACGGAGAAGACGGTGGTGTACACCACCGTCCACCATGCCAGATCGAATCTGGGTTGTTGCTTGTGATTTCTAGATTGAATCCATGCCTTCCATTGTTATGACTTTTGATAATGCTGTGTGTCTCATTTGACCAATGCCTATGGTGCGCGCGCGTCTCTCCACCTTTGGATGTGCCAGCTCAATTAATGAGCTTAGATCTGACGCCTCTCCTTTTTTCTATTTTCTTAATTTCTATTTTATTTTCTTTAATTCCTTTTTATTTCAAAAATTCATAACTCTTTCATTTTAATTCCAAAAAATATGAGACCAATTGCATTATTTCTCTTTTTAATTCTAGTTTCTAAAATTGATTTTTAATATTTTTTATTTCATCGTTTGATATTTTTTGTAAAGTTTCTCTTTTCTGGTTGTTTTTAATTCATTTTAAATAGTTTTGATATTCAAAAAATACAAAAATATTTTCCTAACCTATTTGAATGATGATGGATCTATGAAAAATATTCTCGTCAATTTTTTAATTGATTTGAGATTTATTTGAGATTTTAGTTCAATTAGGTTATTTTTATTCATTTTTAATTGATTAAAAATAGTTTCTGACTTTTAAAAATGCTGAAATTTTTTGTCAAACTTTGTTTGACGTTGCTGAACTTGGGATAAATCACTTGGACTTTTCAAAGTTGATTTGAAGTGATTTTGAAGTTTGACCCTTCTTTAATATTTTAATTCAAGTTTATTTTCAAATATTAAAAATGCCAAAAATATTTTGTTCATTTCTTGACTTCCAATCTTCATCTCACTTTTGTTTTTGATTGTTTGACCATGATCCTCAATGTCATTGGTCAACACTTGTTGATTGGTACATTCCATTTCATTTAATGCACTTATTTCTTTTCATTTTCATTATCCATTATTCATCTTCTTCTTCTTCTTCTTTTCTTTTTGATCAATGAGTTAAAGGTTGATAAGTTAGCATTGACTAGGGAGGCTTAATCTTCCTTGATTCAAATCTAATTCATCTTGATCAAATGATCAAGTGAATGGCTTTGCATTAAGGATAGATTGCTTCCTAAATCATGCAAAGGACTTAAACCAATACAAGATCATTTCCCATTTTCTTTTTGGCATGGCAAGTTGTTGGAACTTGGTTCACTAATCAAGACTTCTAACTTGTGTTGTTGCCTACATTATTATTGACCGGCCTCAGATAGTTGTGACTTCTACATAAGTCCAATTACGATTGCTTAACATAGCGCTAAATTTGCCTTATGGCACACTAACTACTAACCATTAACCATTAACCTTTACCTTTTGCACTTTACATTTATGCAATTTATTATTCTGGTACATATGATTCATTTGCTTTTTCCTTTGCTCATTGGAGCACATGTTTACGTTAATGCAATTTTCCTTTTGCTCATTTGAGCATATGATTTTGTATATACTTTTGTGCTTGTGTTTTGTTTGATTGTTGTTGACCAAATGCAAAGAATTGGACAAAATGGACTTAGACTTTAGGACTTTCCCTATGCAAATTTGGAGTCAAAAAGCAACTAGGCATTGGGCCTTTAGAGTGCTATAAAAGTCAAAGAGCAACTAGGCATTGGGCCTTTAGAATGCTATAAATGTTGAAGAGGACTTTGAAAGGACCAACTTCTAAACTCTTCTTGTCCATTCCTTGTTTGTTTGTTAGAACCTTTTAATGTGTGTGTTCTTGTGCTAGGGATTCCAACTTGATCCAAATTGAGGAACCATTACCATGAGCCTCTAAGAGAAAGGGATCCAAGATACATTGAGGAGCTTTCCAAGAGTTCATTTGATTGTTGATTGCTTGAGTTTATGCTTATGTGATTGCTTATTCCAAAGGATGGGAGCTACTTGGATCATCAATATGATCTCAAGAGAGGAACTCCATTTGTGGTTTTACTTCTTATCCCTCACCTCTTGTATGATTAGGACTTTAGCCATTCTTCTTCTTCTCTCCACTCTAACCCAAGCCAAAACTTTTGTGAAAACATCTAACACTTGTTTTCAACATTAGAAACCTAAGCCTTATGCTTTTGATTTTCAAACTTTCTTTTCATAACACTTATTTTGAATTGAATCTTTAATCCACTTTGACCATATTTTGTAAATACTTTTCATTGGCAAATATAACTCATCCAAATATCTTTTTTTTTTGTGGTTTCAATGGCTATTAGGTTTGAGTTATCCTTGAGGTAGATGTAATACTCACCTATATCCTTAGTGATGGACAATGAGTTTTCCATGCTTATTATAGGGTTAACCCCTCACTAGCATGTTGAAGCTATCCTCACATGGTGGATTTGTGGTTCTAGGTTGAGTTTTCTCCCTTTGATAACAAAAGACCTTAAGGCTTTTGGACCAATCAATTCACCGATTTCTTTTGAGATTTTTACCCCGAACTACGAGGTTTTGATCCTAATCTTCTCTAAGATGGTACGTAGGCAATGGGTTTATCCATCCAAACACAAAAATGTAAATAACTTGTATATTCTTTTCTCATCTCTTCAATCATGTTTGCACAAATAAATTTTCACAAAATATCAACCTTACAACAAATGTGAAAAGGGCTCCCTAGGAGTACCTAGGATGTTTTGGGTGCTTAAAACCTTCCCATTGCATAACCAACCCCCTTACCCAGATCTCTGACATTTTTACTAGTTTTTGATTCGATAAAACTTTTAGGTTTTTGTTTGCTTTCTAACCATTCCTTTGGATAAATAGAAGTGCGGTGGCGACTCGATTTGTATGATTTACCTTAGATTTAGTCAATATCTCTAATGGTAACGAATACCCCGCTACACATATCACAAAATTTGAGCATGTTATGGCCTTGGGAAGTTGAGTTTCAAATTAGGGTTTAGACAAAATGACCTATAATGTCTCCACATAGAAAATGATTTCCCAAGAAAAACTAGCTCTAGGTCTCAACATGAAAGTTGTTTGGAATGTCATTTAGAGTAACGTTTCTCTTGGAATCATTTTTATATGGTGAAAATTGTAGGAGATAGGGTCTAGGGAGACCTAGTTTTGACTAGATGAATTCATCTGGCCAACCACCATCAACCAACTTGCTAACTTCCAATTCTATTGACTTTCTAGGCTCATGGTAGATCATATATGCATAAGATGATGAATTTTGAAGTGTCCCTCCAAACATTTGAAGAATGCTTGATCAATATAACATGTAGAGATCATTGCGACTCATATATGATGCTTTGGGACATTGTGGCTCCTTTCTTGGTTGTGCTCTTAGCTATGAGGGTCTTAAAACCTAGATATGAACTTGATAGATCAATGATGATAATTCCCTACCTACAAAAGAGTTAGGCAAATGCAAAGATATATTTTTGGTTTTTTGGTTAGTAAAATGATAGTATACAAGTATGATACAATCGCATAGTACTTGATGATCTCTCCCAAAACAAACCCAATGAAAGAGGGGTAAGGAGGATGCCAAGGTATGATCCCAATGCTAATGCATATTATGAAGTTGCATGAGGGATCTTATGGTCAAAATTAGGGTCTTACAATTGCCCCTATTTAAGGACATTCTAACTGAGGAGGTGAAGGTTAAAATCTTCATATCGACTCAGTAGAATGGGCTTAAATATCAACGTAGGAATAAATTTTGGTCCCTAAGAGACCTCACGATGCATATGATATGAATGTAAAAGCGAATTCTCTGTGGGGAAATATTTCCACAAAGGAAAATAAATCAGAGAGATCGAAGATCCGTAGGAGCATTCCATAAGGAAAACTCATTGGGGGAGACAGAGACTCTGAGGGGATAAAAAGGGTTATGCGTAGGCCAGACTACGACTTAAAAACTGTCGGGGGCTTAGAGGAAACCCCTAAAAACGGAAGGACTCAACCGGGGAAATAAAACATCTACAAGGGAAACAAGTAAATCAGGATAAAACTGTCATACTTGAATCATGCAGGAAAAGCAATTTCATTGAGGAAAAGCACACTCTACTTCAACTGGGGAAGAAATAGACTTCAACACAGGAGAAGCAGAAATCTACTATCCACTACCGATTACTGGGTAAGGAGATAACAAAGATCTGACAGAGAATACATTCGTCACCAGTTACGATGAACATATCAAGGATGACTCGCTGGGAACCGCCAGGAAGGAGTATTCATTAGCGGTTACTGGGCAAGAATAGCCTTGTTGGGGAAATTGCAGGAATAGGATTTGCAACTACCAGATACTGGGCAGAAGACAAAAAAAAATGAGAATATCCGTCACTGGTTGAAGTAAACATATGAAGGATATACTCAAAGGAAAGTAAATCCGTCATCGGTTAGGATGAACATATCAAGGATAGACTTGCCTGAGGGTGTTAAGGAGGATATCCGTCATCGGTTAAGATGAACATAACAAGGATAAACCAATTGAACAAAAGGTGGGAATTATATCCATTGAATGCTGGATAGAAAACCATCAAAGAGAAAATCCGTCACCGGTTAGGATGAACCTATCAAGGATATACTTTGCGAGGAGAGAAAGTAGGATTTACAACTGCTGACTATTGAGCAGAAGACCATAAAGAGACGGAAACCCGTCATCGGTTAGGATGAACATATCAAGGATTAACTCTTTGGGGAACAAAATAGGGATTACAACTACCTTTTTACTGGGTAGAATACCAAAGATGAGAGTATCCGTCATCGGTTAGGATGAACATATCAAGGATAAACTCAGACAGGGGAAGAAAAAATATCCGTCATCGGTTAGGATGAACATATCAAGGATATACTTCCGGGGAAACATAGAAATGAATCCACTGGGGACTCTACTGAGGAGAAAAACAAGTATAGTTTTGTCGGGTATTGGGCAAGAAGTAACAAACTGCAAACTAAGAAGAATATTACCAGTTACTGGGTAATAAACTCTTAGGGGTCCCAAAACATCTATCTAGGTAAGGTATAGAAAGAAACTGTCAATCAAGACTCAAACAATGAGGATATAACTCAAGGGGAGTGATTCCATCCAGATAATCAATTGGGGTGGAAACTAAAATAATATTCATCCATGAGGAGATAACTCAGTGGGGAATTGAGAAAGGTTAAAGTCTTTCTGCTTAAGGGGATGACACTCTACAATTGAGGGAGGACAGACACCAAACTTGTATGAGGATAAAGTACTGCCATAACAGAGAGTGAGAATCTCAAACAATGAATCAATAATGATGCGATTATGCAATTATGATATTATATGAGTGTATATGTATATGTATATGTATATGTATATGTATATGTATATGTATATATGATGATTATGCTGACAAAACAATCGCAAAGGATACAAAGGTGTCGCCAAAATGAATCATCGATACAATCCTCAGTCAATCTACAAAAGAAGGAGACAAATGCTGGAGAAAAGAGAGATCAACATCCCACAGGCTCAACCCTAGCTGGGGAAGGAGGAGATCTGCTGAGGAAAGAAAACGTTATCGAATCTGCGGGGAATTTTAAGTCAACACCATATTGAATGGGAGACAACCGTACCGAGGATAAACGCAAATAGATGCTCAGAAACTAGGAGGAAACTCTGACTGGGAGTGAGCCGGATGGCAACTGGTGGGGAAACTAAAGTTCTACTGCCATTACATAAACCACTGAGGAAACCCTCCTTACTCTGCCGGAGATCAAAACTGACTGGGTAATCACTGATTCTATTGGGAACTTATGCACAAACTCCGCTGGGGACAAACACTCCGCAGGGGAACTGAATCGACCAACTCGGCTGGGGATAACCGAGGGTTAACTGCTCGAGGGAACCATTAATGCTCCATACTTAGGGCTTTCCGTTTTGAATTGCTATTGACATTTCTTTTTACTTGATCTTAAAATTCATGGTTTTATATGTTAAAGAAGAAAAAATGATTTTGATTTAAAAATTTTAATTTCAAAGATGATCATAATAAAATTTAAAGTATTTGGCTGAAGTAAATAAGAGTGGAAACAATTGGATAAAAGTTCGACTTTATTTAATAGAATGGTAGTCTATAAATGACAAGACTCCATAGATATTTACAAAGTTGAAAATGGTAATTTTCATGGAAAAAAGTTACCTTGAATACAAATGATCACTAATCCTTCCGCTAACTCTTGATATCCGTTGTAAATATGCAGTTACTTGCCAAAATCCCTAATTTTTGCATAAGTTGCCCCAGGGTGGGGTACTCAACTTATCGGGAAAATTATTTTGTATTTTATGTCTCTAATTTTTGCCTAGATCGCCCTTTCGGGTTTTCAATCCACCGAGACGCTCATTTTTGCCTAAGCCGCCCTTTCGGGTTTTCAACTTAGCGAGTTGTTCTTTTAATTTTTGGCGAAGTATTTCTTGACTACATCTGCGTTCACAGGACGAGTGAACTCTTTGTAGCGGGAAATTCATGATCATCAAGCTATGGATAAGCTAGAGATCAAATAACAAGAGTCTCCACCACGCTTTTATTGTTTTCATGGGAAAAGGGAAAAAGTACGAACAAAACCCAAAAAGTAAGATGTTTTCAAATCAAAACTAATAAAAAGTCAGAGATCACAGGTAAGGGGGTTGGTTACACAGAGGGAAGGTGTTAGCACCCAAAGTGTCCTAGGAACTCCTAGGGAGCCCTTTTATTGTGCATATGTACTTGGTATAAAGTGATGTTTACAAACAAATAGAATGGGGGGATGAGAAAAGAATTCATTAATTATTTTTTTGTCTTTGACAAGACCTACGGTCTTGTGCCTACGTACCAACATAAAAATGAGGGATCAAAACCTCGTAGTTCGTGATACAAATTTCAAAGTGGATGCATTATTTTTAACAAAAATTATGTTTGAAAGGCACAAAGGCCTAACAATGGTTTGAATGAGTTAGTTCTTTTTGGCTTTTTGAAAGTTTAAGTCAAGTATAGTTAAGTCTATTTACAAGTTTGATTTAAGAAAAGAAGTTTGAAAATGCAATGACATAAGGCCAAAGTTTCTATCTTTTTGCAAAAGTGGTCAAAGTTTAGAACAAAAGTGGTTCACACAAAGAAGATTTAGAAAATGGAGGGAGAGATTTTGAAATTAAAGAAATGGGGAGAAGATGAAGAGACTATCCTATATACAAATTTAAAAGTTTAGAGTTGAAAAGATTTGACCAAATGGGTAGCAATCCAATAGACAAGAATCTCAATAGAAACCCAGAATTCCCTTGGACTTTTTAGAATCAAGCAACACACAAATGCACAATTATATTATATTGAAGAGAAAGGCATAAAATAAAGATGGCCACATCCAAGCTTATCCATCCCATGATCTTCTCCAAAATAGCCCATGCAACAGATAGATTCCAGAAGTCACAGGTTCAAAATAACAACTTCACAATGATCATGTTGCAGATGAACTTAGAGAGGTCTCCAAAGATGTATCAGATGAATTTCAAATTGTAAGCACTTGATCCTTCAACGAGTTGGCATTGGCCAAGTCCTTTAGCATAGGAAGGTTGCCTAGATTCTAAGTCCATTTGTCAAAGATCAAGCCAACAGTCCACTCAAAAGTTTTTTAGGGTTTTTGTTATTATCATGTACATTAATGGTCAAAGACCATACAAACAAGCAAAGTATACACAAACAAAATATATCACACAATATGGTCCAAATGGACAAAGTGAAAATTGCATTAACATAAACAAACAGAATGATATGAACAATGGCAAATGAATAGGGGCAAAAATTAAATGGCATTAAAGTAAAGGACTCGAAATTAAAAGTTAGTAGTTAATTGGTTAGAAGTTAGTATTATTTTGCTTTTGATTTTCATTTTCAAGAAATTCTTTGGAGAACACTCAACCCACTTATAACAAGCATGAATCCTAGAGCCAAAACATCTTCCAAAGGAAGGAAAGAAGTCCAAGTTTCCACGCAATACCATGAAAGAGGGGAGACTTACAATCTGACTAACTAGAATGCTTATGCCTTTTATCTTACAAATTTAGCGCTATGTTAAGCAATCGTAATTAGACTTATGTAGAAGTCACAACTATTTGAGGTCGGGCAATAGAATTTTGGTGTTGATGCATGTTAGAGACATAGTATAATGGACTATGCTCATGAAACATACCACAGACAAAAAGAATATGCAAAAGGTGTGGCCTAATCTCATCCATACTCATGTCAATTTTCAATCAACTAGCCTTAGGATTATGAGATATCATAGGCCAAATGGAATAAATGAATGAAGAAAGGGAATAAGATGAAGTAGGAGGGGAATTGATCAAATCACAAATTGGTCAAAGGAGGACTTTTACCAAATTAATATCATCCATTCATTTTGGGAGATGGAATGTACATTCCATCAATTCCCTAAAACCAATGATATTAATTTGACAAAGTCAAATCAACCTTGACCAAGGCCCAACAACAAGAGTCAAACATAAACAAGTCATCACAATTGGTCAACAAATTTATTTCGCATTTATTCAAATTAAAAATACTAAAATAGTGCATTTAAATTTAATATGGTTTGTCCAATTCCTAAAATCTCATAAAAACATCAAAGAAATGGCCATGAGATTTATCATAGGTCAAACAAGGTCAAAGGACCTTGGAGAAAAAAATTCATAATTTTTGGACATTTAAAAATATTTTTAAACAATTAAAAACAAATGCAAAATCAATTAATTCATGAAAAATACTAATAATGATCCAAAAAATAATTTTAATTCAGAATATGAAAGAGAAAAATATTTGAATTTTTTTTGGTGAAAGTCCCATATTTTTTGGACCAATATTGAATTTAATATGAATTATTGAAAATAATGCAATTAAAATGAAAATTAAAATATCAGAAAAAACGTGGACCACTTGATCTCCCTCATTAATTGAGGTGGCAGATCAAGTGGCCAGAAACGTGGTATCCACGATTGACATGAGTCAGCGCGCCATAACATTGGTATTCAAAAACAACGATCGTGATTAAAACAAATTAGATGGATCCTATGGTTGTGAGAGATGCCAACACATCGCCGGAGTTATAGCTCTGGTCTTCTTCTCCGGTGGACCTCATCGGACTGGTCCACCTTCAACTATCACCAAAATTAAAAACAAGGACATGATTTCAAAGTAAAAATGGCACTGAGTTTGAATCTGGCCTCAATTCGCTCTAACTCCAAGTATATTGAGAGATACATGGAGTTGAAATTTGAGGTACATGAATTGAGTTGCTTCGGTTTGGCCTCAAAGCAACTCAATCTTCTTGCCTACATTGGTAGGACTTCAGACAACCAAAGAATCAATAGAATTGAGGAAGAATTTGAGAGAATCGAAGAGATCAAAATTTCTGGAAAATACCTTTAATGGAGGTTTAGATTGAACTGATCCTGCTCTTGCTCGTGTTTGATCTCACTCCAAATGCTTGCAGGAGAAGGATTGAATGCTCAAAAGGCTATGGATTCCAAGAGATTTAAATTTCAAAACAGTGGAAATTCAAACTCAAATTCAAGTGAATTTCTCAGGTTTATCCTTTGCAATGTGAGGGTTAGAGATGGGGGGTAAAAGTTGGCGCGAATGTCTGTTGATTGTTTAGCATATGAGGCTCTATTAATAGATGAATCCATTTCTTTTTACACACTTGAATTTGCTTTCCAAATTTGGTCATTGATGATGCATGGGTGCAGGGGAACGCATAGGCCCATAAAATAATTGCCATAAGTCCATAAATGAGTGTGAGATGATCTAAATTCAGCTTGGATTGCAAGGCAAGTGTACATTTTGATTTGAAGTTTGATCCTTGCCAAGTGATGACACCATGCTCATGCCATGCGCAACCTATGCATTCCTTGTCCAAAATGAATGAATTTGATCTCTTTGGAAAGGTGAGATCAAGAGGAACAACTTTTATGTTCAACACTTTTCCATTTGGAGTTTGTAACTTGAAGAAATTTGAGGTGGAAGTTTGGAAATTTTTGACATATCAAATTTTTTCTAAGTGTCAAGCCATATGTCTCAATGTTCCACCTTGCTTAACTTTTTATATGAGCTTCAAATTAGAAAAGTGTCTTCATCAAAGTTGTATCACTCTCAAATACCTTCAAAATGGTCACCAATTTCATGTCATTTAGATTTTAAATGATAGAGTTATGCATTTTTGAAGTTTGGAAAAATCACTTGATCAATGGTATAGGTCAAAATTGACCAATAATGTAACCTCATATCACATGCTCAAAAAAGTTGAATTATCTCCCACTCCAAACATAAAAGTTGAAGTAGACACATTTAATTTGATTATGAAACTTGGAAATATTTCATATCATAAAAATTGAACAAGTTATGGCTTTGGGAAGTTGACTTTCAAATATGGGTTTAGACAAAATGACCTATAATGTTTCAACATAGAAAAAAAAATTCCAAGAAAAACTAGCTCTAGGTCTCAACATGAAAGTTTTTTGGAATGTCATTTAGAGTAAGTTTCATCTTGTAATAATTTTCATATGGTGAAAAGTGTAGGAGATAGGGTCTAGGGAGACCCAGTTTTGATTAGATGAATCCATCTGGCCAACCACCAGCAACCAACTTGCTAACATCCAATTATCTTGACCTTATCGGCTCATGGTAGATCATATATGCATAAGATGATGAATTTTGAAGTGTCCCTTAAGAAATTTGATCAATTGGTGAGATAGCTTGTTGGAGAAGTTACTCAAGATACCTAGTCAAACTCGGGTTTCCAAGGCAAATCACCCTCAAACTCTTGAAGAAAACTTGATCAATATAACATGTAGAGAACATTGGGACTCATATATGATGCTCATAACCATTCTTGGATCAATTATTGGTTGTGCTCTTTGTTCATGAGGGTCTCAAACCCTAAATGTGAACTTGATAGGTCAATGGTGTAACACCCCGATAAAAATATGATAATTATTTAATTTAAGTTAATAGTATATTTATTAATTTAATTAAATAATTGGAATATTATTGGATTATTATTATTGGAATAATAAAGTTGGAATATATATAAAGAGTTCCATTTGGTAAAAAGGGTTTTTCACGTGAAAACCAGAGAAGCGACAGAAAGTGAGAAAAGGGCAAAGAGGAAGAGCAAGAGAACAAGGGTTGAAGAAGGGAAAAGCTTGAAGTTAAAGGATTGCCGGATTAACTCAGGTAAGGGGGGTTTATCGTCGTTTAATGGGTATTATGGGTTAACATGTAATGGGTAGTAATAAGCCATTGAATTGGCCCTAATTTAGATGATGAATGTTGCAAAATTGTGATGACCAAATTACGTTAAAAACTGTGATTGAATCTATAGTTGAGTGAGTCGTAGTTTTCTGGACGTGTAGCTTTTTACGGAATCGAAATCGGAGGTCCGGAAGTCCTCCGACGGCGAAAAATGCGGGGGATTCTCCATTCTGTTCGTGTTAGCGCAGAAACAGCTTTCTGTCTTGCGTTAACCGGTTAACCCAGGGTGTTAACCGGTTAACACTGTTATGAATTATGAGAAATTGCTGTCTGTCTTGCGTTAACCGGTTAACCCAGGGCGTTAACCGGTTAACACTGTTAAAATGTGCCAGGAAGCGTGTTCTGTTTTGCGTTAACCGGTTAACCCAGGGCGTTAACCGGTTAACACTGTTGGAAAAGTGAAAATTTGATATTCAAATATTGTGTACATAGTTGATGATTGGCCTATATTGGTGTATGATATAGTAGGGATCATTTCCCGTTGTTTTGAGCAGTAGGGGTATTAGTAGAGTGTGCTAATACTGTAATTTATTATTTGGCATGACATGGTATGATTCTGTGATAAATATGCTGATAATGTATGATGGTATGCATAATGCTGTGAATATATCTATTATGTATGCAATTGTGGATGGACTGTTTATGGCTTAGAGTGTGAGCATATGTCCATTGTGGATTGTTGTTGATGGTTGCATGCTAGGTGATTTAGCGTGCATAGTATGGCCTTTATGGTGGTAGCTAATTCCCATGGTGAGGAATTAGTGAGTGAGTTATTGTGGATTGTTGTTGATGTTTGCATGCTAGGTGATTTAGCGTGCATAGCATAGCCCTTGGGGTGGTAGCTAATTCCCATGGTGAGGAATTAGTGAGTGAGTCACTAGGTCTCAAATGAGTGGGACTAGTGAGCTTGGTAGCCGTATCTGGATTTGATCGGTGAGGTTGAACTATGTGTTCACGAATAGTCGGTACCGCATGCATGGAGTCTCATTGCATAATGTATGTGTGGCGTATAATATGAATGGATGTATTCCAATATTATACGTGTGTTTTGTGTTGTGTTGAGTATGATTTGAGTTGATGTTGCCGTTGCTGAATGTGTGATCTGATTAGGGTGATGAATGTGTTAATTTACTTAGCATTACATGATATTTTATAATGCTTATTATATCGATTGAGGAACTCACCCTTACAACTATGTTTCAGGTAACGAGCAGTGATTGAGTAGAAGCTAGTGCTTGGAGTCTAGTGTAGTTCCTTAGTGGGTCATGCTCTGGTATATGTAACATCGGGACGGGATGTTTTACTTTGTTTTCATTGTTGGTTGTTGAACAGTTTTACATGTAATGTGATTACATGGTTTGCATGATTGATTAGATCTCTATCCGCTGCGGATTGTGCAATGTTTTATTTTGATTAATAAATGAGTATGACAAGTTATTATGGTAAATGGTGTGAAGTGTCAAGTGTGACACCCTTAAATTGCATATCTACTCTGATTTATATTGCCTTGTTTTAATTAATTATTGGGGTTTTTTAGAAGGGTGTTACATTAGTGGTATCAGAGCATAGTCGGTCGAGTCGAGTCGTAATTATTTTGTTTCCCTGTATGTGATAGGTGTTGTGTAACCCTATCAGTACTTATTATTTTAGCTTGTTGGGTTCTCAGAATCGAGATGGCTGGGAGAGGTAGAGACGATGCTGCGATTGCTGAGGCTCTGGGTATGCTAGCTGGAGTACTTGGAGGAAATCTGAATGTTGTGGGACTGGGAGTTGCTCGTCAACTGAGTGAGTTCCAGAAGAACAATCCTCCAATGTTCAAGGGAGCATACGATCCAGATGGTGCTCAGAAGTGGTTGAAGGATATCGAGAGGATCTTCCGAGTGACTGAGTGTGCCGATAACCAGAAGGTCAGGTTCGGTACGCATATGCTGTCAGAGGAAGCAGATGATTGGTGGGTTGCTGCCCGCACTGAGTTGGAAGCTGCTGGGAGTGCTGAGATCACTTGGGCGGTGTTCAGAGAGAGATTCCTGAGGAAGTACTTTCCAGAGGATGTCAGAGGAAAGAAAGAGATAGAGTTCTTAGAATTGAAGCAGGGCAACCGGTCTGTTACTGAGTATGCTGCTAAGTTCACAGAGCTGTCGAAGTATTACACTCCCTATGATGAGGCTACTGGGGAATTTTCAAAATGTGTGAAGTTTGAGAACGGGTTACGTCCCGAGATCAAGCAGGCTATTGGGTATCAGCGAATTAGAGTGTTTTCTGACTTGGTCGACTGTTGCAGGATTTTTGAACAGGATACCAAGGCCAGAGCAGAGAACTATCAGCAGAGGGTTGATAGGAAAGGCCAGAATCAGAATGATCGTGGGAAACCGTATGCAGCTGGCAAAGGTTTCCAGAGACAGAGTGGGATGAGGAGACCTAGTGGGGGAGACTCCAGTGCCCCTGCTAAGTGTTACAGATGTGGTCAGGCTGGACATCGTATCCACGAGTGTACCAGTACTGAGAAGAAGTGTTTCAAGTGTGGAAAAGGTGGTCACTTGGCTGCAGAGTGCCGGTTGAAGACTATGACTTGTTTCAACTGTGGAGAGGTGGGTCATATCAGTCCATAGTGTCCTAAGCCGAAGAAAGAGAACCAGTTGGGAGGCAAGGTCTTTGCTCTATCGGGTTTTGAGACTTCTGCAGATGATCGTTTGATCCGAGGTACGTGTTATATTAATGGCTTTCCTCTTGTAGCTATTATTGACACAGGCGCGACTCATTCCTTTATATCTTTGGATTGTGCTGTGAAACTTAAATTAGAGATATCTGAGATGCATGGGAGTATGGTGATTGATACTCCTGCGAAGGGTTCAGTGACTACTACTTCAGTTTGTTTAAATTGCCCTTTGAGTATTTTTGGTAGAGACTTTGGAATGGACCTCGTGTGTCTTCCACTAGTGCAGATTGATGTTATCCTGGGTATGAACTGGTTGGTGTTTAACCGAGTTTATATCAACTGTTTTGATAAGACTGTGATCTTTCCTGAGATTGAGGAAGGAAAGAGTTTGTTTCTATCAGCAAGGCAGGTGAATGAGGCAGTAGCAGATGGGGCAGAGTTGTTTATGCTGTTAGCGACTTTGGAGGCTAAAGATAAACTGGTAATTGCGATCTAACCGTGGTGTGTGATTTTCCTGATGTGTTTCCTGAAGAAGTGAATGAATTACCGCCAGAGCGTGAAGTTGAGTTCTCGATTGATTTGGTACCTGGTACTAGGCCGATATCGATGGCTCCGTACCGTATGTCTGCTGTTGAGTTAACTGAATTGAAGAGTCAGCTGGAAGATCTGTTGGATAAGAAATTTATTCGTCCGAGTGTGTCACCGTGGGGCGCACCAGTGTTATTGGTTAAGAAGAAAGAAGGTACTATGAGGTTGTGTGTGGACTACAGGCAACTGAATAAAGTGACGATCAAGAATCGGTATCCTTTGCCGAGGATTGATGATTTGATGGATCAGTTGGTTGGTGCGAGTGTGTTCAGCAAAATAGATTTGAGATCGGGGTATCATCAGATACGTGTGAAAACTGAGGATATTCAGAAGACTGCTTTCAGAACAAGGTATGGACATTTTGAGTATTCTGTAATGCCTTTTGGTGTGACTAATGCGCCTGGGGTATTTATGGAGTATATGAATAGGATTTTCCATTCGTACCTAGACAAGTTTGTTGTGGTGTTTATTGACGATATTTTGGTGTATTCGAAATCTGAAGAAGAGCATGCTGAACATTTGAGAGTGGTTTTAGGAGTTCTACGAGAAAAGAAGTTATTTGCTAAACTGTCCAAGTGTGAATTTTGGTTAGAAGAGGTTAGTTTTCTTGGTCATGTGATTTCAAGAGGTGGTATTGCTGTTGATCCTTCTAAGATAGAAGCGGTATTTAAGTGGGAAGCTCCGAAGTCAGTTTCTGAGATAAGGAGTTTTCTTGGACTTGCAGGTTATTATAGGAAATTCATTGAGGGATTTTCTAAGTTGGCGTTACCGTTGACGATGTTGACTAGAAAGGGGCAAGCGTTTGTTTGGGACTCAAAATGTGAAGAAGGTTTCCAAGAGTTAAAGAGAAGGTTAACTACTGCTCCTATTCTGATATTACCAAGTCCATCGGAACCATTTGAGGTTTACTGTGATGCTTCATTGTTGGGTTTGGGTGGTGTTTTGATGCAGAATAAGCAGGTTGTAGCTTATGCTTCGAGACAACTGAAGGTTCATGAGAGGAACTATCCGACACACGATTTAGAGTTGGCAGCTGTGGTATTTGTTCTGAAGTTATGGAGGCATTACTTGTACGGGTCAAGATTTGAGGTTTTCAGTGACCATAAAAGTTTAAAGTATTTGTTTGATCAGAAAGAGCTGAATATGAGACAGAGGAGATGGTTAGAGTTTCTGAAGGATTATGACTTTGGTTTGAATTACCATCCGGGTAAAGCAAACGTAGTGGCTGATGCATTGAGTCGGAAATCATTGCATATGTCTATGTTAATGGTTAAGGAATTGGATTTAATTGAGCAGTTTAGAGACTTGAGTTTGGTGTGTGAGAGTACTCGCAATAGTGTTAAATTGGGAATGTTGAAGTTAACGAGTGGTATTCTGGATGAGATTAGAGAGGGTCAGAAATCCGATATGCTTTTGGTTGATAAGCTGACTCTAGTGAATCAAGGTCAAGGTGGTGAATTTAGAGTTGATGAGAATGGTGTTTTGAAATTTGGTAATCGGGTGTGTATTCCGGATGTTACCGAACTTAAGAAGAGTATTCTTGAGGAAGGACATCGTAGTGGCCTGAGTATTCATCCTGGGGCTACGAAGATGTATCATGATTTGAAAAAGTTATTTTGGTGGCCGGGAATGAAAAGAGAAATTGCGAGTTTTGTTTATTCTTGTTTGACTTGTCAGAAGTCAAAGATTGAGCATCAGAAGCCGTCTGGGCTAATGCAACCGTTGGCTATTCCAGAGTGGAAGTGGGATAGTATCAGTATGGATTTTGTTTCTGGTTTACCTACAACAATAGTTTTCATTCGAGCATTGGTATGGCACCATTTGAAGCTTTGTATGGTAGGAGATGTCGGACACCTTTATGTTGGTATGAGTCCGGTGAGAGTGCTGTGGTTGGACCGGAGATTGTTCAACAAACTACGGAAAAGATTAAGATGATTCAGGAGAAGATGAGGATTGCTCAGAGTCGTCAGAAGAGTTATCACGACACGAGGAGGAAGTCACTTGAGTTTCAAGAGGGAGATCATGTGTTTCTTCGTGTTACTCCGATAACTGGGGTTGGTCGAGCTTTGAAGTCGAAGAAGCTGACACCTCGATTTATTGGTCCTTATCAGATTTTGGAGAGGATAGGGGAGGTAGCCTATCGTATCGCTTTACCGTCGTCACTTGCGAATTTGCATGAGGTTTTTCATGTGTCTCAGTTGAGGAGGTACATTCCTGATCCGTCGCATGTGGTCCAAGTAGATGATGTACAGGTGAGAGATAACCTGACTGTTGAAACATCACCTATGAGGATCGAGGATCGAGAGTTGAAGCAGTTGCGGGGTAAAGAGATTGCTTTGGTAAAGGTAGCTTGGGGAGGACCAGCAGGTGGCAATGTGACTTGGGAACTTGAGAGTCAGATGAAGGAGTCTTATCCAGAGTTATTCGCTTGAGGTATGTTTTCGAGGACGAAAACTCTTTTAGTGGGGGAGAGTTGTAACACCCCGATAAAAATATGATAATTATTTAATTTAAGTTAATAGTATATTTATTAATTTAATTAAATAATTGGAATATTATTGGATTATTATTATTGGAATAATAAAGTTGGAATATATATAAAGAGTTCCATTTGGTAAAAAGGGTTTTTCACGTGAAAACCAGAGAAGCGACAGAAAGTGAGAAAAGGGCAAAGAGGAAGAGCAAGAGAACAAGGGTTGAAGAAGGGAAAAGCTTGAAGTTAAAGGATTGCCGGATTAACTCAGGTAAGGGGGGTTTATCGTCGTTTAATGGGTATTATGGGTTAACATGTAATGAGTAGTAATAAGCCATTGAATTGACCCTAATTTAGATGATGAATGTTGCAAAATTGTGATGACCAAATTACGTTAAAAACTGTGATTGAATCTATAGTTGAGTGAGTCGTAGTTTTCTGGACGTGTAGCTTTTTACGGAATCGAAATCGGAGGTCCGGAAGTCCTCCGACGGCGAAAAATGCGGGGGATTCTGCATTCTGTTCGTGTTAGCGCAGGAACAGCTTTCTGTCTTGCGTTAACCGGTTAACCCAGGGTGTTAACCGGTTAACACTGTTATGAATTATGAGAAATTGTTGTCTGTCTTGCGTTAACCGGTTAACCCAGGGCGTTAACCGGTTAACACTGTTAAAATGTGCCAGGAAGCGTGTTCTGTTTTGCGTTAACCGGTTAACCCAGGGCGTTAACCGGTTAACACTGTTGGAAAAGTGAAAATTTGATATTCAAATATTGTGTACATAGTTGATGATTGGCCTATATTGGTGTATGATATAGTAGGGATCATTTCCCGTTGTTTTGAGCAGTAGGGGTATTAGTAGAGTGTGCTAATACTGTAATTTATTATTTGGCATGACATGATATGATTCTGTGATAAATATGTTGATAATGTATGATGGTATGCATAATGCTGTGAATATATCTATTATGTATGCAATTGTGGATGGACTGTTTATGGCTTAGAGTGTGAGCATAGGTCCATTGTGGATTGTTGTTGATGATTGCATGCTAGGAGATTTAGCGTGCATAGTATGGCCTTTATGGTGGTAGCTAATTCCCATGGTGAGGAATTAGTGAGTGAGTTATTGTGGATTGTTGTTGATGTTTGCATGCTAGGTGATTTAGCGTGCATAGCATAGCCCTTGGGGTGGTAGCTAATTCCCATGGTGAGGAATTAGTGAGTGAGTCACTAGGTCTCAAATGAGTGGGACTAGTGAGCTTGGTAGCCGTATCTGGATTTGATCGGTGAGGTTGAACTATGTGTTCACGAATAGTCGGTACCGCATGTATGGAGTCTCATTGCATAATGTATGTGTGGCGTATAATATGAATGGATGTATTCCAATATTATACGTGTGTTTTGTGTTGTGTTGAGTATGATTTGAGTTGATGTTGCCGTTGCTGAATGTGTGATCTGATTAGGGTGATGAATGTGTTAATTTTCTTAGCATTACATGATATTTTATAATGCTTATTATATCGATTGAGGAACTCACCCTTACAACTATGTTTCAGGTAACGAGCAGTGATTGAGTAGAAGCTAGTGCTTGGAGTCTAGTGTAGTTCCTTAGTGGGTCATGCTCTGGTATATGTAACATCGGGACGGGATGTTTTACTTTGTTTTCATTGTTGGTTGTTGAACAGTTTTACATGTAATGTGATTACATGGTTTGCATGATTGATTAGATCTCTATCCGCTGCAGATTGTGCAATGTTTTATTTTGATTAATAAATGAGTATGACAAGTTATTATGGTAAATGGTGTGAAGTGTCAAGTGTGACACCCTTAAATTGCATATCTACTCTGATTTATATTGCCTTGTTTTAATTAATTATTGGGGTTTTTTAGAAGGGTGTTACAAATGGGATCATGCCCTTCCTATAAAAGAGTTAGGCGAACGCAAAGACATATTTTTGGTATTTTGGTTAGTGAAATGATAAAAACAAGTATGATATAATCAGAAAGTGCTTGGTGATCTCTCCCAGAACAAACCCAATGAAATATTGTTAAGGAGGATGCCAAGGTATGATGCCAATGCTAGTGCATATGATGGAATTGCATGAGGGATCTTAGGGTCAAAATTGGGGTCTTACAACTACCCCTATTTATGGACATTCCAACTAAGGAGGCGAAGGTTAAAATCTTCATGTCTGTAAGACCCCAATTTTGACCCTAAGATCCCTCATGGCATTATAACATTGCATTTGCATTTGCCTCAAGGATCATAGCATTTTGGCTCCTTACCTTTGGGTGGGAATACTTGTGAGTTGGTTTGAGATCACCAAGCATGCTTGAATTATATATTATTGCTTTTCTTACTTCGATTACTAACCAAAAGCACAAAAGTATGTCACTAACATCTTTTGTTTTGTAGCTTGAGCAATCACAAGATCCAAGGCTCATAGAGGCCCCTATGCTCATTGATATGGCCAGATGAAAATGAAAGCAAGCATGAAAATGGTTCCCTGAGATCTCATCCATAAAATATGTCTCCCAAGTATCCCAAATCCTCATTTTGATCAAAGCAAACCAAAGGGTTCGAGGCTTGTTTCCTAAGGAAACCCTAATTCATCTGTGCATCAATTGTACCTTGCTCATGAAGCAACCTCAACCCATGATCAAATACAATCAAGGGAAGTTATTTCATTCATCATTTCATGCATGTTTGAGCTTATTTGAGTGTCCTCAATCATTAATTCATCAAGATTTGAGGCAAGGACTTGAAAAGTTGATCAGTCAATTCATCTGACTATTTTGAAATACACTGAGACCTAAATTTTAATGTGTTTCTCAAATGGAGATGATACCAAGAGAAAAAATGTTCTTAAGAACCATATGAAAAACTTTCATTTTCATCAAAAATTTATTTTAAGCTTGGAAGGTCATCATCCATTTCAAAACATTATAGGTCATTTTGACTGAAACCCTAATTTTGGGTCAACTTTCATTAATTTTTCATGATTTTGAGGTGGGATCAAATTCATTGGAAGGTTTAAGATGTCTACTTCATTTTTTATGTTTAGCAAGTTTTCATAATCCTGAAATAAATACATGTGATAATGCAAAACATTATAGGTCACTTTGGACCAAAGGCATTGAAATGTGAAAAAGTCCAACTTCAAGTGCCCAAAACTTTCTCATAAAAAATCCAAATGATGCAAAATTTAAGTCAAAATTGATTATATTGAAAAGATATACAACTTTGATGTTGAATGTTTTGTCATTTGGAGCTTGCATCATTGAAACAGAAGGGCTTGAAGTTTGGCCATCTTGGAAATTTTCACATGCACATGTTTTGCACCTTGCACTTTATGATCAATTTTCACCAATTTCCCAATTCCAAATGAAGTTTTGGTCAACATAACAATTTATCCTCATACCAAGAGCTTTCTAACCATTACCTATAAGGCTATCTTTCTGAAATTCTGGTATCAGATATGAGATGTCGAAGGTAATGTCACGACACTAATATCTGAGTAATGCAAACAAAATAAAGTTAGAGAATAGTAATGCAAAATACACAAGCAATTGTTAACCCAGTTCAGTCCAACTCACCTACATCTGGGGGCTACCAAGCCAGGAAGGAAATTCACTAAAATATAATCAGTTCAAAGACTCTCCGTACACTTCAACAAGTTACAGTCTTTCTCACCTAATCTCTACCCGTGAAATTTCTACCTAAGCACTCTTAGATATAAGAACCCACTCACTTCCCTACAATCACACCTGTGATCTTAAACAACAATCCCTTGAGAAAAGAAAACACTTTTCAATAAAACACTCTTGATTTTACTTCACAGTTTCAATCAAGAAGACACACTCTTGATCTTGCTTAACAGCTTTGATCAAGAAGACACACACTTGATCTTGCTTCACAACTTTGATCAAGTAGACACACACTTGATCTTGCTTAACAGATTTGATCAAGTAGACACAGACTCTTGCTTAACATCTTTAGATTGACAAATTACAACCACAAATCAGACCAATTCAATCATCAATGGATGACTTGAATGGCTTACAAGTCTCACGACTAAACAGACACAAACCCTAGCTCTCTCTCTGTATTTCGCTCAGTATTGGTTGTGTGTACAAACAGGTTTTCTAAGTCCCTTTTTATAGAAGCTTTCAGCTGGGCTTGGACATCTTGAAAACCTTAAATCTATTTTCCAATTAAATCTTTTCATGACAGCTGGTTAGCTCTCTTTGGAAAATAAGTAAACCAGGTTGTAATCCATGATTGAATGCGCCTGCCAATCAGATCTTCAATCATACACAGATTGCCATTAATTGTGCAATCACAAAACACCAGACATTCCTACTGAATGTTCTGTGTACATGATGTCATGACATCGGGTCTGACATCCTGGAACAATTCCTGCATAACTTCCTAATTCCTTTTATAACTTCCAGCAGGTACAACCATATCAGATGCTATGTCATTATGTATGACATTCTGAAATAATCTTGCATGCTCATGTCTTCCATTTGAACTCCAGCAGGTACACATCATCAAATGCCATGTCATTATGACATTCTGATACAATCCTGCATGATCATGTTCTTGAATTCCAGCAGGTACATAGGATATCTTATGTTAAGACATCACACATAACATCTTGTGAACACTCCTTGTTTTACCAAAATTGCTGCCAACACTTAGAACCAACAGTTTCATTTTTGGAAATGTCATTTTCGAAGAGGAAAAAGTTTTGGTGCATTTTTGGAAACTCATTGAAAACACATTGCATGAACTGATTACATCCATTTTGCACGACCATTCCATCATATTATGATCTCAGCTTGCCAAACCAAGTGGAATTGGGCCCTCCATGCGCCTGTACAGGCCCATGCATGGAGGCCCTTTCCATTCATGTTAATGTTTTGCTCATGTATGCGGCTACCATTTGCTATAAATAAGGGTCCAAGGCTTCATAATTTCGCAACCTGAAGGCGCCTGTTATGCTGCAAGAATCCCTCCATAGCCTCACTTAAAGGAACTCTCTCTTTCTCTTCAAAATTTTCAGATCTGAATTTCAATTGCATTGATTGATCTTTAGATCTATAGTTTCTAAACCTTGCTCATCTTCATCACTAGACTACACTACAAGAAAAAGCTTTGAAGGATCGTGCTCTCAAGCTCCACATTTCTGAGGTGGATATCTGAACTTATTTTCTTCGAAACTCATTGTATATAGCTTATTTCTTGCATTTGCTGGGTTGTCTGAAGTCCTCTCATCGGAGGCAATTGTTTTGTGCTTTTAATTTTGAAATTCCATCAAGTTTCATTTGAACACCACGAATTTTAACCTCTGATTTCTTTCTCCATAGAAGTCTAGAGTGGAAATAGTTGGCACAGGGGTGATGTACATCACCCCAACTTTCCTTTGCTGTATAGATCGCCTCATATGGTGGAGATTTGATCTCTACAACTCTCATCGGCGTTGAAGGTCTTGCCGGAGAAGACGGTGATGTACACCACCGTCTGGTTGCCAGATTAAGTCGTGGCCGTTAGATCTTGTTTCCAGATCTAATCTGGACCACTCTCTTTTATGACCTTTTTTAATGCCAGGTGTTTTGCATTGACTCAAGTGTTTGGTGGACGCACGCACATGATCCGTTTGATGCGCCAGCTCAATTAATGAGCTCAATCCAACGCCTCACACTTTTTCACATTTTTAATTTCTGATTTTAATTTCCATTTTATTTCTTTTATTCTATTTCATTTCAAAAAATCATATCTCACTCATTAATGGTCCAAAAAATGTGAGACGAATTGCATTTTTCTTCTTTTAATTTCTAGTTTCTAAAAATGATTTTTAATATTTTTTATTTTATCATTTGATATTTTTTGTGAATTTTCTCTTTTCTGGTTGTTTTTAATTCATTAAAAATAACTTTTGATATTCAAAAAATACAAAAATATTTTCTTAACCTCTTTGAATGATGATGGATCTATGAAAAATATTCTCATCAATTTATTAATTGATTTGAGATTTATTTGAGATTTTAATTCAATTAGGTTATTTTTATGCATTTTTAATTGATTAAAAATAGTTTCTGGTTTCAAAAAATGCTGAAATTTTTTGTCAAACTTTGTTTGACCTTGTTGAACTTAGGATGATTCACTTGGACTTTTCAAAGTTGATTTGAAGTGAATTTGAAGTTTGACCTTTAATTGTTTATTTTAATTCAAGCATTATTTTAATTTAGAAAAATACCAAAAATATTTTATTTGTTTTTTGACTTCTAATCTTCATTTTGCTTCTGTTTACTAATGTTTGAACTTTATTTCATCTATCTTTGGTCAATGTATGTTGGTTACCTCATTTGATTTCCATTAATGTACTTTCTTATTCATTTTCTTCTTCTTCTTCTTCTTTTTCTTTTTTGATCAATGAGTTAAAGATTGGTGGTTAGCCTTGATGAATGGGAGGTTTAACCTTCCTTGATTCAAATCTAATTCATTTTGATCATAGATCAAGTGAATGACTTTGCATTAAGGATAGGTTGCTTCCTAATCAAGTAAAGAACCTAAATCAATACAAGATCATTTCTCATCTTCTTTTGGCATGGCAAGTTGTAGGAGCTTGATTCACTAATCAAGATCTCTAACTTGTGTTATTGCCTATATTTTTATTGACCGGTCTCAAATAGGTGTGACTACTACATTAGTCCACTTACGATTGCTTAACATAGCGCTAAATTGCCTTATGGCACACTAATACTAACCATTAACCATTAACATTTAATTCTTGCACTTTACATTTATGCAATTCACTATTCTTGTACATATTATTCATTTGCTTTTGCCCTTTGCTCATTTGAGCACATGTTTATGTTAATGCAATTTTCCTTTTGCTCACTTGAGCACATAATTGTGTATATACTATTGTGCTTGTGTTTTGTTTTGATTGTTGTGAACCAATTGCAAATGGACAAAACGACTTAGACTTTAAGATATTCCCTATGCAAAAATGGAGTCAAAGAGCAACTAGGCCTTATGCCTTTAGAGTTCTATAAAAGTCAAAGAGCAACTAGGCCTCCTGCCTTTAGAATGCTTAATATTGAAGAGGAAATGAAAGGATCTATTATTTAAACTCCTTCTTGTCCATTCTTTGTTTTCATTGTAGAACTTTTTGATGTGTGTGTTCTTGTGCTAGGGATTCCAACTTGAGCCTAAGTGAAGAACCATTGTCATGAGCTTCTAAAGAGAGAGATCTAAGAGAAATTGGAAGATGCCTGAGAGCTTGCTTGATTGATTGATTTCTTGAGTATACACGTATTCGTTTGCTTATTCCAAAGGATGGGAGCTACTTGGATCATCAATATGATCTCAAGAAGAGAACTCCATTTGTGGTCTTATTTCTTTCCCTTCATCTCTTGTATGATTAAGACTTAGCCATTCTTCTTCTTCCCTCCACTCTAACCCAAGCCAAAACTTTTGTGCAAACATTAACATTTGTTTTCAAACATTAGAAACCTAAGCATTATGCTTTTGATTTTCAAACTTTCTTTTCATAACACTTATTTGGAATTGAATCTTTAAGTCAACTTTGACCATATTTTGTAAATACTTTTCATTGGTAAATATAACCATTCAAATGTTTTGTGGTTTCAATGGCCACTTTCTTATTAAAACTTTTCATAACCTTTAGCTATTAGGTTTGAGTTATGCTTGAGTTAGACATAATACTCACCTATATCCTTAGTGATGGACAATGAGTCTTCCATGCTTATTATAGGGTTAACCCCTCACTAGCATGTTGAAGCTATCCTCACATGGTGGATTTATGGTTTTAGGTTGAGTTTTCTCCCTTGGATAAAAAAAGACCTTAAGGCTTTTGGACCAATCAATTCACCAACTTGTTTCGAGATTTTTACCCCGAACTACGAGGTTTTGATCCTAATCTTTTTTAAGATGCTACGTAGGAAATGGGTTAATCCATTCAAACACAAAAATTGTAAATAACTTGTATATTCTTCTCTCATCTCCCCAATCATGTTTGCACAAATACATTTTTCACAAAATACCAACCTACCTTACAACAATTAGGAGTACCTAGGATATTTTGGGTGCTTAAAACCTTCCAATTGCATAACCAACCCCCTTACCCCGATCTCTGACATTTTTATTAGTTTTTGATTTGATAAAACTTCTCGGTTTTTTTTCGCTTTCTAACCTTTCCTTTGGATAAATAGAAATGCGGTGGCGACTCGACTTGTATGGTTTACTTTTGATTTAGTCAATAAATCTAAAGGTAACGAATACCCCGCTACAATGTCGACTCAGTAGAATGGGCGTAAATAACAACATAGAGAAATAAATTTTGGTCCCTAAGAGACCTCATGATGCATATGACATGAATGCAAAAGTTAATGCTCTGTGGGGAAATATTGCCACAAAGGAAAAAGAAATCAGAGAGACTGAAAATCCGCAAGAGCACAATGCATTCCGTAAGGAAAACTCGAGGAATTCCATTCAAACATGGAAAGCACTCAGCCGGAGAAACAACAACATCTGCAGGGGATAAGAGTAAGTCAGGATGAAACTGAAGTACTCGACTCATGCAGGAAAATCGATTTCACTAAGGAAATGCGCACTCAACTTAACTGGGGAAGATAAACATTAACACAGGAGGAGCAGAAATCTATTATCTACTACCTGTTACTGGGTAAGGAGATAATAAAGATCTAACAGAGAGAACATCCGTCATCGGTTAGGATGAACATATTAAGGATGACTCACTGGGAACCACCAGGAGGGAGTATTCATTACCGGTTACTGGGTAAGAATAGCCTTGCTGGGAAAAATATAGAAAAGATAGGATTTACAACTACCAGTTACTGGGCCGAAGACCAAGGGTGAGAGTATCCGTCATCAGTTAGGATGAACATATTAAGGATAAAATCAAAAGGGAAGAAAATACGTCACCGGTTAAGATGAATATATCAAGGATAGACTTGCCTGGAAATGCCAAGGAGGATACCCGTCATCGGTTAGGATGAACATATCAAGGATATACCAACTGAACAAAAAGGGTAGGAATTACATCTATCGAAAGCTGGATAGAAAACCGTCAGAGAGAAAATCTGTCACCGGTTAGGATGAACATATCAAGGATGACTCTGCGAGGGGACAAAGTAGGACTTACAACTACTGATTATTAGGTAGAAAACCACAAGGAGAAGAAAATATGTCATCGGTTAAGATGAACACATCAAGGATTAACTCTCCCGGAAACAAAATAGGGATTACAACTACCTTTTTACTGGGTAGAATACCAAAAATGAGAATATTCATCACTGGTTAAAGTGAACATATCAAGGATACACTCAGGCAAGGGAAAGGAGGATATCCGTCACCGGTTAGGATGAACATATCAAGGATATACTTCCTGGGAAATAGATCCACTGGGGACTCTACTGAGGAGAAAAAAAGGGTACTTTTGCCGGGTATTGGGCAAGAAGTAACAAACTGCAAACTAAGAAGAATATTACTAGTTCCTGGGTAATAGACTCTTAGGGGACCAAAGTATCTATCTAGGTAAGAGCTAGAAAGAAAACGGTCAATCAAGACTCAACCCAATGAGGACATAACTCAAGGGGAGTAATTTCATCCATAAAATCCACTAGAGAAGAAACTAAAATAATAACCATCAACGAGGAAACAAACTCAGTGGGGAAACGGAGAAAGGTTAAAGTCTTTCTGCTTAAGGGGATGACACTCTACAATTGAAGGAGGACAAACACCAGATTTGGTATGGGGATAAAATACCGCCATAGTAGAGAATAAGAATATCAAACAAATCAAATATAAAGATGCAGGATATGCAAATTATGAAATTATATGAGTGTATATGTATATGTATATATGATGATTATGCTGACAAAACGATCACAAAGGATACAAAGGTGTCGCAAAGAATTTGAACCATTGGTACAATTCTCGGTCAATCCACAAAATATGGAGACAATTACTGGAGAACAGAGAGATTAACATCCCAAAGGCTCAACCCTAGCTGGGGAAGGAGGAGATCTACTGAGGATAGAACATCCAATTTGTGGGGAATTTTAGGTCAATACCATAAAAATAGGACACAACCCTACAGAGAAATAATCACAAAAAGTTGACTGGGAGCAAGTTGAACGGAGATTGGTGGGGAAACCAATGCGATCTACTAGGGAAGATCAACCATCTCTGAAGATCAACCCTGCTGAGGAAATACGAACTTCGTTGGGGAAGGCAGAAACTCTGTCAGAAAGAACAACACGCCGCAGGGTATCTGAATCAACCAAATCAACTGGGGACGAGGAAAGGAATTCCACCGCGGATCAAACATTTCACCGAGGAACTGAATCAACACAAACGTCTAGGGATACCTAAAGGGTTAACTGCTTGGGGAACTGTAGGACCCCAATTTTGACCCTAAGATCCCTCATGCAATTCATCATAAGCACTAGCATTGGGATCATATCTTGGCATCCTCCTTACCCCTCTTTCATTGGGTTTGTTTTGGGAGAGATCACCAAGCACTTTGTGATTATATCATACTTGTATTTTATTATTTCACTAACCAAAATACCAAAAATATGTCTTTGCATTTGTCTAACTCTTTTTGTAGGTAGGGCATGATCTCATTGATTCATCAAGATCACATCTAGGGTTTGAGACCCTCATGAACAAAAAGCAACCAAGAATTGAATCAAGAATGGTCATGAACATCATATATGAGTCCCATTGTTCTCTACATGTTATATTGATCAAGTTTTCTTCAAGAGTTTGAGGGTGATTTGCCTTGGAAACCATAGTTTGACTGGGTATCTTGAGTAACTTCTCCAACAAGCTATCTCACCAATTGATCAAATTTCTCAAGGTACACTTCAAAATTCATCATATTATGTATATATGATCTACCATGATCCAATAAAGTCAAGAGGATTGGAAATTATCAAGTTGGTTGATGGTGGTTGGCCAGATGGATTCATCTAATCAAAACTAGGTCTCCCTAGACCATATATCCTGCAATTTTCACCATATGAAAATTATTCCAAAAGAAAACTTACTCTAAATGACATTATAAACAACTTTCATGTTGATACCTAGAGCTAGTTTTGCTTGTAAAAGCATTTTCAATGTTGAAACATTATAGGTCATTTTGTCTAAACCCTAATTTGAAAGTCAACTTCCCAAGGTCATAACTTGCTCAATTTTTATGAGATGAAAGATTTCCAAGATGTAAAATCTAATTAAATGTGTTTACTTCAACTTTGATTTTTGGAGTGGGAGCTAATTCAACTTTTTTGAGCATGTGATATGAGGCTACATTATAGGTCACTTTTGACCTATACCATTGATCAAGTGATTTTTCCAAACTTCAAAAATGCATAACTCTATCATTTCAAATCCAAATGAAATTAAATTTGTGACCATTTTGAATGTATTTAAGAGAGATACAATTTTGATGAACACACTTTTCTCATTTGAAGCTCATATAAAAAGTTAAGCAAGGTGGAATATTGAGACATATAGCTTGACATTTTGAAACATTTTGATATGTCAAATATTTCCAAACTTCCACCTCTAATTTCTACAAATTCCAAGCTCCAAATGAAAAAGTGTTGACTACCAAAGTTGTTCCTCTTGATCTCACCTTTCCAAAGAGCTTAAATTCATTCATTTTGGATGAGAAATGCATAGGTTGCGCATGGCTTAAACAGGATGATATCATTTGGCATGGATCAAACTTAAAACATCAATGTACATGTGCCTTGCAATCCAAGCCTACTTCAGTGCGTCTGATCTTCAATTATGGACTTTAAGCTATCATTTTATGGGCCTATGCGCGCCCATGCAACATTACATCACATTTTCCAAATTTGGAAAGTGAAAGTGAGTGTGCAAATATCACATGATTCATCTATAAATAGAGCTCCAATCACTCAGAAATTGACACACAATTGCGCCAGCTTTGATCCCCCATTGAAAACCCTCCATTCTCAAAGGATAAACCTGATAAATTCTTTTTGAATTTGAGCTTGAATCTCTACTGTTTTGGAATTCAATTCTCCAGGAATCCATTGCTTCTAAACCATTCAATCCCTTCCTGCAAGCAAGTGGAGTGAGTCTAAGCACAAGCAAGCTCAAGATCCATCGAATTCAGACCTACATTGAAGGTAATTTTCAGAAATTTTGAACTCTTCGATTCTCTCAAATTCTTGCTCAATTCAATTGATTCTTTGGTTGTCTGAAGTCCTACCAATGTAGGCAAGAAGATTGAGTTACTTTGAGGTCAAATCAAAGCAACTCAGTTCATGTACCTCAAACTTCAATTCCACATATCTCTCAATACACTTGGAATTGGAATGAATGGAGGTCAGATTCGAGCTCAGTGCCATTTTTTATTTAAGATCATGTCCTTGTTTCTCTTTTTGGTGAAAGTGCATGTTGACCAGTCCGGTGAGGTTCACCGGAGAAGATGACCGGAGCTCTGGCTCTGGCGATGACTTGGCCAACCTCTGAACCACATGATCCTCCTCTCACGTTTTAATCCTAAGCGTTGGTATTGATAACCATATTTGCCACGCAGTTGACTAACGTCTATGTGGAACGCGCACTTTGGATCATTAGATCTGCCACCTCAATTAATGAGGGGGATCTAATGGTCCACGTAATTTCTAATTTCTAATTTTTTGTTTTAATTGCATTTTCTTCAATAATTCATATTAAATTCAATATTGATCCAAAAAATATGGGACTTTCACCAAAAAATTTCAAATATTTTTCTCTTTCATATTCTGAATTAAATTTTTTTTTGGATCATTATTAATATTTTTCATGAATTAATTGATTTTGCATTTGTTTTTAATTGTTTAAATTTTTTTTTAAATGTCCAAAAATTATGAATTTTTTTCTCCAAGGTCCTTTGACCTTGTTTTACCTATGATAAATCTCATGGCCATTTCTTTGGTGTTTTGATGAGATTTTATGATTTGGACAAAACATATTTGATTAAATGCACTATTTTATTATTTTTAATTGAATAAATGCCATTTAAATTTTGTGGACCATTTGTATAGACTTAATTGAGCTTGCTTGTTTGTTGTTGGGCCTTGGTCAAACTTGATTTGACTTTGTCAAGTTAATATCATTGAATTTAGGGGATTGATGGAATGTACATTCCATCCCCCAAAATGAATGAATGATATTAATTTGGTAAAAGTCCTCCTTTGACAAATTTGTGATTTCATCCATCCCCCTCCCACTTCATCTCATTCCTCTTCTTAATTCATTCATTCCATTTGGCCTATGATATCTCAAAGTCCTAATGCTAGTTGATTGAAAAATTGACATGAGTATGGATGAGATTTGGCCACACCTTTTGCATATTCTTTTTTTGTGTGTGGTATGTTTTATGAGCATATCCATTATACTATGTCTCTAACATGCATTAACACCAAAATTCTATTGCCCGACCTCAAATAGTTATGACTTCTACATAAGTCCAATTACAATTGCTTAACATAGCGCTAAATTTGTGACATAAAAGGCATAAGCATTCTAGTTAGTGAGATTGTAAGTCTCCCCTCTTTAATGGTATTGTGTGGAAACTTGGCCTTCTTTCATTCCTTTGGAAGATGTTTTGGTTCAAGGATCCATGCTTGTGATAAGTGGGTTGAGTGTTCTCCAAAGAATGTCTTGAAAAGCAAAAGCAAAGCAAAACTAACCTCTAACTTACGAACTATTGACTTTTAATTTCAAGCTTTTACTTTAATGCAATTTACTTTTTGCACTTTATTTCATTTGCCATTGTTCATATCATTCTAATTGTTTGTGTTAATGCAATTTTCACTTTGTCCATTTGGACCATATTGTGTGATATTATTTTGTTTGTATATACTTTGCTTGTTTGTGTGGTCTTTGACCATTAATGTACATAATAATCATAAAAACCCTAAAAAACTTTTGAGTGGACTGTTGGCTTGATCTTGGATAAATGGACTTAGAATCTAGGCAACCTCCCTAAGCTAAAAGGACTTGGCCAATCCCAAGTTGAGAAGAACCAAGTGCTTGCAATTTGAAATTCATCTGATACATCATTCAAGATCTCTCTAAGTTCATCTGCAACCTGATTATTATGAAATTGTTATTTTGAACCTGTGACTTGTGGAATTCATCTGTTACATGGGTTATTTCGGAAGAAGATCATGGGACTGATAAGCTTGGATGAGGCCATGTTTATTTGATGCCTTTTCTCTTCAAGATAATATAATTGTGCACTTGTGTGTTGCTTGATTCTAAAAGTCCAAGGGAATTCTGGGTTTCTATTGACATTTTTGTCTATTGGATTGTTACCCATTTGGTCAGATCTTTTCAACTCTGAACTTTTAAATTTTGTACATAGGGTAGTCTCTTCATCTTCTCCCCATTTCTTTAATTTGAAAATCTCTCCTCCATTTTTAAAAATCTTCTTTGTGTGAACTATTTTTGTTCTAAATTTTGACCACTTTTGTAAAAAAAGGTAGAAACTTTGGCCTTATGCCATTGCATTTTCAAATTTATTCTCTTAAATCAAACTTGTAAATAAACTTAACTATACTTGACTTAAACTTTCAAAAAAATCCAAAAAGAACTAACTCATTCAAACCATTTTAGGCTTTTGTGCCTTTCAAACTTAAATTTTGTTAAAAACAATGCACTCATTTTGAAATTTGTAGCACGAACTACGAGGTTTTGATCCCTCATTTTTTATGTTGGTACGTAGGCACAAGACCGAAGGTCTTGTCAAACACAAAAATATAATTAATGAATTCTTTTCTCATCCCTCCATTTTATTTGTTTCTAAACATCACTTTGTACAAAAAGACATATGCACACAAAAAGGGCTCCCTATGAGCACCTAAGACACTTTGGGTGCTAACATCTTCCCTCTGTGTAACCAACCCCCTTACCTGTGATCTCTGACTTTTATTAGTTTTTATTTGAAAACTTCTTACTATTTGGGTTTTATTCGTACTTTTTCCCTTTTCCCTTGGAAACAATAAAAGCGCGGTGGCGACTCTTGTTAATTGATCTCTAGCTTGTCAATAGCTTGATGATCATGAATTTACCGCTAGAGAAATTAAGTGGCGACTCTGCTGGTGAAGGTCGTCTCCAGTGGGTTTAGCCTACTTTTTGTGTGAATATATTTGTATATATGTGATGTTTGTATATATATATATATATGTGATATAATCTGCTTGTTGTGCTTGGTGATCTCTGAGTGGTGAGATAAGTTCTAACCCGAACATGACTGCAATTAAGTTAGGAGGATGGTATAGTCATGTTCGACTTGTGTGGAGTAGTCCTTAACAAGTTGGCTTGAGATCCACCTGCTCAATGGAGACTCTTTTGGATTTGGAAATGTCATACAAGTATTTATGGTTAAGCATTGCTATTTCTAATTGAGTCCGAGAAGCTGAGGACCTTAGAACATTTAACCCATCTTGGCCTATTTAGGACGTAGTGCGGAAACTGTTCAAGTGTAGACTTGATAACAGTTGTTACGCGATACTACACTCAGACGAGTTTCTCTTGAGAATATTATGGGTCGATGAGTCAATCATCTTAACCTGTAATATCTGATAGATGGAATTAAGACTCTAGGAACTTTTTAGAACATGATCTATAGGTTATATCCTTAGCTCACTCCTTTGGGATGGTTCTTACCCAGACTCCATGCTCGTGACTTGCAATAAATCCTTGATTCTTGGTTGATCCAATCAAGTCTTGTCAATATCAATGGAACTTGGGTGTTGATAAGCTGCAAACCGTAATCCACCAAAATGGTGATTGATCTTGACAATGACTTGATTCATCCCTTGACCTTTGTTTGCCTTGTGTGTAATCCCTTATTTGTGATTGTTGCATTCATGCATTCATGCGCATCATAACATTCATCACACGAAAATTTCAAGGAACTAAGGTATCATTTACAAATGTTTTCAGACCATGGATTGTGGATGAAGGAACACTAAGAAATACAGTTTCAGATGTCCCGACTTTAAAGAGTTAAGGAAGCTATCATCTTTTGTATTAGATCCCTTGTACTTCAAACAACGTCATGGGAAGCTTATGTCCATTTTGTCTGCTGATGTAGTTGAAGGACTCTTTAGTGTATTGGTGTAGTTCTATGGTCCTCTCTACCATTGTTTCACTTTCCCAGATTTTCAGCTTGTGCCTACCTTGGAGGAGTATTCTCATCTTTTGGGGATACCTGTTTCTGGTAGAGTATCTTTTAGTGGATTGGAGGAGATTCCCCGATCTAGTATTATTGCTGAAGCTCTTCACTTGAAGAAGTCTGAGATAGAGGCTCATTGGGTGAAGAAAGGAGGGTTATTTGGGTTGCCATCTGTTTTCCTCATCAAGGAAGCTACTACTTTTGCTCAAGCTGGTAGTATGGACGCTTTTGAAGCTATCTTTGTGTTGCTCATATATGGATTAACCTTGTTCCCTAACATTGACGGTTTTGTTGATGTTAACGCCATTAGACTTCTCTTGATTGGGAATCTTATGCCTACTTTGTTGGGTGACATGTATTTCTCTTTGCATCTAAGGAATTCTAAAAGTGGTGGGACAATTGTCTGTTGCATTCCTCTTCTGTACAAGTGGTTTATTTCGCACTTGCCTCAGACGCCTGCTTTTGTAGAGAACAAACAATGTCTAAGGTGGTCTCAGAGACTTATGTCTCTCACTAATTATGATATAGTTTGGTATGATCCATCCTTAAGCAGTTTGGAGATTATTGATAGTTGTGGTGAATTCTCTAATGTGCCTCTCATTGGTACACAGGGAGGAATTAACTACAACCCTGCCTTGAGCGACAAACCTAATAACATGTTGTTAGAAGGTCTTTTCTATCAAGAGGGTAAAGATCGCCAACATTTGAAGCAGAAGATTATGCATGCTTGGAATAATGTGCATAGGAAAGGAAGATCCGAGCTTGGTCCGTGCAATTGTGTATCTTTGGAAGCTTACACTCTTTGGGTGAAGAAGAGAGCTATGGAGTTGAAGTTTCCTTATCCTTGTGAAAGACCTATGTCTATGGTTGTGGTTGAGCCATTAACTCTCTCTAACCAAGATGTAGAGGAGTTGGAAGACGCACTCGCCAAGATGAAGCAAGAGAAGGATATGTCGGAAGAGCATTTCCATGCTTTGAGAAAGAAGCATGAAGAGTTGCAGTTGGAGTCTAAGGACAAAGATGCACTTATTGAGCTACTTGAAGACCGAGTGACGAAGAGACAGAGAGAGCCAGAGGTTTCATCTTCTAGTATGCCATCGCCTTCCGTTGCTTGGAAGAAGATTGTTGACGAGCTTGTCCTCAGGAAGACTCAAATGAAGGCTTCTTTTGAGACCGAGATCCATCGAATTCGGAGGAAGTACGCGCCTTAAGCCAGATCGTCTGACATTGTTGTTAAGGATCCTTAGGATGACTAGTCTCCTTTCCTCTTGTATCTTTTTATTTTGGTTTCTGAAATTGTACTCAGTGTAATCCTTCCAATTTATATAAATAAAAAGAGATTTTTCAGTCATATCAAAATTGTTGCAATTGCCATTTAAATACATATATTTGCAAATGATATAGTAAGTTCCTTGGAAATGAGAATAAAACAAGCATTGCATTTCATGCATCATTTGCATAAGCAGGTTTTTGCCAGGTGTTTGATTGGTGTTTCTTCTGTGCTTTAGCCAAGCCGACTCACCGGTACAATACTAGAGCCAATCATTTGAGAATTATGGAGCACTTAGAGTAAGAGAACAAAGAGCTGAAAGACGAGATCGCCCGGTTAACTGCCATGATGGAGTCAGTTCTTGTTGCTCAAAGCCAAGCTTCTCCAACGCATGTAACTCCTCGCGCGAGGACAGTTATTTCTGAAGTGGTTACCTCTACTGTCTCTGCTGCCACCACCCACTTTGCGCCAAACCTGCCTGCCGGATTCACGTGGGGAATGCCGCCCAATTTTATGCCAGAAGGCTTTGCGCCTACCTTTGCTTCTATGCCGGCATCTAGCCCGGTCATGTCCGTGCCACCTCCAGTTGTGCACACTTTGCCTCGCGTAGAGGATACCATCTATCATTCCGAGCCGTCTGAGGGTCCGCATGTTTATTAGAAAATGGACGAAATGAAATACCAATTTCTTGAGCCGCGCAAGAAATTGAAGACCCTGAGAGGTAAAAATCTGTTTAGGAAGAGTGCAACTGAATTGTGCTTGGTACCCAATGTGAAAATCCCAGTGAAATTCAGTGAAATACAAGGGAAATTCTTGTCCGCTCAGTCATCTTGTGATGTATGCCCACAAGATGTCAACCCAGACAGATAATGACCAATTGTTGATTCACTACTTCCAGGATAGCCTGACTGGTGCTGCACTCCGTTGGTATATAGGGTTGGATAGTGCAAGCATCCGCACTTTCAATGACCTAGGTGAGGCTTTTGTGAAGGAATATAAGTACAACATGGACATGGTGCTGGATAGAGACCAGTTGAGGTCTATGTCTCAAAAAGACAAAGAGACATTCAAAGAGTGTGTGTAGAGGTGGAGGGAGTTGGCTGCCCAGATCACTCCTCCTTTGGAGGAGAAAGAGATGACAAAGATCTTCTTGAAAACCTTGAGTTCATTTTATTATGAAAACATGATCGCTAGTGCCCCCAGTGATTTTACCGGAATGGTAAATATGGGGATGAGACTTGAAGAAGGGGTCCGTGAAGGACGTTTGTCAAGAGATGGGGCGTCGACTAGCAAGAAGTATGGCAGTAGTTTCAGCAAGAGGAAAGACAGTGAAACTAATGCAATTTCCAGTTGGAGGCAGAGGAGGCCTCAAGCAATAAGAAATCCACCACCCCGTCAACATCATAAACATCACGTGTCTTCCGTTATTCCTGTATTTTCTAATCAGTAAGCAACACCAATTCAACAACAACAATAACATCAACTTCAACAACAACAACCGCAACGAAGAACGAACACCTACAACAACAACAATATCAATAATCAGCATCAGTAGAATTTTGAGAGGAAGAAGGTCTCTTTTGACTCGATTCCTATGTCGTATGCAGAGCTGTATGCATCCTTGGTCCTCAAGAACTTGATTCAACCGAGGAACTCACCGCATATCCCAGAACCACTTCCCTGGTGGTATAAACCTGAGCTTCGTTGTGCCTTTCACCCAGGTGCACCTGGGCATGATATTGAAAATTGCTATCCTTTGAAATATAAGGTTCAAAAGCTCATGAAGAGTGGTATGGTGTCCTTTGTGGACCGCGCGCCTAATGTGAAAGCAAACCCTCTTCCCGCTCATGGGAACTCTTTAGTGAATATGGTGGATGGTTGTCCTAGTGAGTATAAAGTTTTTGATGTGCGTTTTATCCGTGGAGCCTTGGTGCAGATACACAAGGACATTTGCACGGTGAGTGACTGTAAACATGACCATGATGGTTGTCTTGTTTGTAGTGTGAAGCCAAGAGGGTGTGTTGTGGTGAAAAAGGACATCCAACGTCTGATGGATGAAGGCATGATCCAAATTTGTCAATCTCATCATGTAGATGACGATGTTAATGTCATAGTGCCCGTTTTCAAGCAACAAGAGCGGTTGGTAATCAGTATGATAGCAGCAATAGCAAGAATGGTAGTCAAAGATCAGTATCGCCGTTGGTAATACGGTTAGCGGGCCTAGACCCGCATTCCTCTGATAAGGTTGTATTGTGCCAGTATAATGCTACAATGTTGAAGAATGGTCAAGAGGTCCCGTTACCTACGACTAGTTCAGTGGTGAGCATTGCTGATGTTACGAAGGTGACCCGCAGTGGTCGATTGTTTGGGCCAGTTGTCCTAGAAAGTAAAGAGGAAATGAAATTCTGGTATCAAATATGAGATGTCGAAGGTAATGTTACGACACTAATATTTGAAAAATACACACAGGATTAAAGAGAAAGAACACTAATGCAAGAAACACAAACAATTGTTAACCATTTCGGTGCAAACTCACCTACATCTGGGGGCTACCAAGCCAGGAAGGAAATCCATTAAATAGAATCAGTTCAAAGACTCTCAATAAATAACTTCAAGTTACAGTCTTTTCACCTAATCTCTACCCATGTGACTTCTACCTAATAACTCTTAGATATGAGATCCCACTCACTCCCCCTCAATCACAACAGTGATATAAACAAGAATTACAATGAAAAGAAGACAATCTTCAAAGACACATACTTGATCTTGCTTAAAAGCTTCAATCAAGTAAACACACACTAATGCTTAAAAGCTTAGAGTGACAAATTACTACTCAAAAATTAGACCAATTCAATCATCTATGGATGAATTGAATGGCTTACAATTCACGCGACCACACAAGACTAAAACCCTTATTCTCTCTCAATATTTCGTTCGTTATTTCTTGTGTATGAAATCAGGTTTTCCATGTCCTTTTTATAGAAGCATTTGGCTGGGCTTGGACCTCATAAAACCCTAAAACTAATTTCCATTCATATCTTCTCATGACAGCTGGTTAGATCTCTTTGGAAAAAAAGTCAATCTAGTTGTAATTACTGATTGAATGCGCGTTTAATCATATCTTCAATCATACATAGATTTGAATTAAAAACACAATCACGTAATACATAACATTCAGACTGAATGTTCTGTTAAAAGATGTCATGACATCGGGTCTGACATCTCAGTAAAATCCTGCATAATCACATTTTAAACATCCTGCAGGTACATGTTATCTTATGTCAAGACAACACTTGTGACATCTTGTGAACATTCTAGGTTTTACCGAAATTGCTGCCAACACATAGAACCAAAAAACTCCCCCTTTGGAAATTTTTGGCTAAAACATATATCAATCCATTTGTTCACAAGAGTAAAAACATATCAGTAGTTAAGCAGCAACAAAAGTAATAAACCACACATTTACTAGCTAAATAGTAACTAGTATTAAACACACAATAAACACATAAGTGCTTCTTCTCCCCCTAAGTCTGTTCAACACATACATCTACTTCAACAACACCTGTAACATCCATCACCCCATCTGACATCTCCTTCAACATCACCCATCTGACATCTCCTTCAACATCACCTGTACTGCACAGAACCTCATTCTGTTCAACATCAACACAGACATCTATTTAGCCTAGCTACTTCAGCACACATTAACTGCAACTCTCCACATATTAACTACAACTCTCCATATAGTAACTTCTCCCCCTTTTTAGTCAAAATAGACCAAAGTGACCAATTAGACAAAATAAATGTCAATTAGTCCAACAGAGAATGTCACATAGAATGTCATAACATATAAAATGTTAGAACATAATGTCAGGTGTTACAAAACCATAATTATACACAACTATAAAACCTGAGATAAAAGAAATCCAGAGAAAACACAAAGAACCCAGGAACTTACATCAAGGCATCAATACAAGACTGCCCAAAAAAAACATCCAGAACAGCACAACATCATAACAGGGGGAAAAATCTTCACCACAGCTCAGTCAGAGGAGCTAGCATCTTCATCCGCTTTAGATCCAGAACTGCCACATGATGTATCTTGAGATTCAGACCTCACACTTGAGGTGTGGGCATCTGTGTCCTTGGCTTGACCAATATTATCCAAGTCTCCTTGCTCTAAGCTATTAATCAGAACCTCCAGAGCTTCCTTCCTAGCTTTAGCCACCCTAATCCCAGTCTCCAATTCCTTACAGGTCTCTTTCTGTTCAGCAATCAGGCCACCATGAGAGGCTGGCTTCTTCATAGCAAATGTCATGAAAATGTCATTGACATGACTGCCTTCAAATAACTTGTAATGAACTGACAATGGAGGTTTTCTTCTACTAGGGATATCACTTGTGCTCAAAATACCAGGTTGCTGGCTTAGGATTATCCCACAAATTATTGAGGGAAAAGCAATTGGCAGCTCCACTGCATTTGTGGAAGCATGTTTGACAATTTGTTCAAACATAAACCTTCCATAATCAAATTTAAGCTTGGTTCCAATAGCAAATATGATCCTTCCAAGAGCATTAGAGATTGTAGATATGTGGTTTGTTGGTACCCAGTTTGCTGACCCTATCTTATGCAAGATAGCATATTTCATAGTTAATTTTTTAGCAGAGAGATGTTTTTTGCTTGGCCACTCCTTGACCTGACCAACAGTGATTTTCCTACATACCTCATTGTCTATGGCCTCTAACTCAATAACTCCTTTTGTTCCTCTACCTAGGAACTTATTGATCATAGTTGGAGAGAACCTTACACATCGTCCTCTAACAAACACCTTACAGAACTCTTTGTTGTTCTTGTCAACAATGTCCTCAGGGATGTTCACCACAAACTCCTTAATAAGACCTTCCAAACATTGGGGTAACCCACTAACTGTTTTCATTAAACCAGCACACTTGATCAAATCCATAACCTCCTTAACTTCCACATCATCCATTCCCATTTCCCTTTCCACAGGTACTCTCCTCTGTATTATAAATTTCCACTTGGCTGCACCATCTTCCAAATGGAAGGAAATGTTATCCAAATGCACAACAGCAACCTTAGCAGGAGATTTTCTAACAGTATACCTTTTGATAGGTGAGATGTCTGGGACATCATCTTCAACATCATCCTCTGAATCAGAAATTTCTCTTACCTTTCTCTTCTTTACCTCCACTTTTCTCCATGACTTTGAAGGACCTACAACAGTAGCCTTCTTACTAGTTTTGGCTGTCATCATCTCAGCCACAGACCTACCCTTCTTGGTCTTCATTCTTTTCGCAACACTTAGCTTCAAGTGATGAAGCAAGATGTCATCTTCATCATCTGAGCTTTCTTCTTCCAAGTCAATCACCTTCTCAATAGAGTCATGCTTCTTAGACTGAGAAGCATCTACAGGTTTCTTACTAGGTAAGGTTTGCCCTAATGAGCATAGTCCTTTAGCAGCAATATCTTTCTAAGATCTAGATGAATCATCATCTCTCACATTTTGAGGTCTAACCTCAGGAGAGGGGCCCCTTCTAGATAGAGGAGTGGAAACTCCATTGACAGAGTGTCCTTCATTAAGGATCCTCGTGACAAGATTCCTAATGACACGATCAGTATAATGCATGTCATCCTTAGAGGGAGGGTTATCAGAACTGTTACCTTGAGTATTTCCTGCAGTGGAAGATGGACCAGGGGCGTTTCCTGGGATTAATGATAGGGGAATCACTTCCAAAATGTCTTCATTCAGAAAATCCATGGATGGTGTTCTTGCTTTGTGCGCGGGTTTGGTGTTTTTAGAACTAGAAGATGAAGGATGTTGTGACATCTTGTTGAGCTTGTGAAAGAATTTTTGTTTCCCTAGCAGAGATGGTCGATACAGTTTGATGAAGATGGAAGTGGTTGAGCTGAGGTTGCGTGTGAAAATGCTATAGATGGTAGTTCCAATACTAGGTAATGATTTTCCATAAATGGGGCACTTTCTTTTAAGTGGGCAGACAATATTTTTATTACCTTTTCCACTCCAAATTAATTGGTATAAATTCTCATTGATACAAATCCCTAATTTCCCTCTTAAACATTCAAATTTATTAGCATCCAAAGCCTTTGTAAATATATCAGCTAATTGCATTTTCAGTAGGAACATGCTCCAGGGCTATGATTTTCTCTTCCACCAGTTCTCTAATAAAGTGATGACGAATATCAATGTGCTTTGTCCTGCTGTGCTGAATAGGATTCTTAGAAATATTTATAGCACTCAGGTTGTTACAGTACAATATCGTGACATCTTGTGTGACATTGTATTCAGTCAACATTTGTTTCATCCAAACCTGTTGAGAATAACTACTTCCAGCTGCTATGTATTCAGCTTCAGCAGTGGATAGGGACACATAATTTTGTTTCTTGCTAAACCATGATATTAGGTTGTTTCCCAAGAAGAAACATCCTCCTGATGTGCTTTTCCAATCATCAGCCCTTCCAGCCCAGTCAACATCACAATATCCAGTCAGCATAGATCCAGAACCATGAGTATACAACATCCCATAGTCACTCGTGCCATTGACATATTTTAGTATCCTCTTCACTTGGTTTATGTGACTGACTTTTGGTTCAACTTGATATCTAGCACAAACACCCACAACCAAGACAATGTCAGGTCTGCTTGCTGTGAGATATAGCAGACTTCCTATCATGCTTCTGTATAGACTTTGATCTACACCATTTTCATCTTTGGAGACTTTCAGATGTGTAGGAGCAGGTGTTCTTTTATGACTTGCATTCTCCATGCCAAACTTCTTAACACTATTTTTGGCATATTTGCTTTGAGATAGAAAGATAGAATCTTCCATCTGCTTGACTTGTAGCCCAAGAAAATAGGTCAGCTCTCCAACAAGGCTCATCTCAAATTCAGATTGCATTTGTTTAACAAAATGTTAAACCATCTGATTTGACATCCCACCAAACACAATATCATCCACATATATTTGAGCCACTATGAGTTTTCCTCCTTCATTCTTAACAAACAGGGTCTTGTCAATACCTCCCTTCCTGTATCCATTGTTAGTGAGGAACACTGTGAGTCTATCATACCAAGCCCTAGGAGCTTGTTTCAAACCATAGATGGCTTTCCTCAACTTGTACACATGCTTTGGAAGATTTGGATATGTGAATCCTTTAGGTTGTTCAACATATACTTCCTCATTTAAGTAGCCATTCAAGAAGGCACTTTTTACATCCATTTGGAACAGTTTGAACTTCAGAATACATGCCACTCCAAGCAATAGTCTAATGGATTCAAGGCGAGCTACAGGGGTAAATGTTTCATCAAAGTCAACTCCTTCAACTTGAGTATATCCTTGTGCTACTAATCTTGCTTTACTTTTAGTAACCACCCCTTGTTCATCAGATTTATTCTTATACACCCACTTTGTTCCTATGACATTTATTCCTTCAGGTCTTGGAACCAGTTCCCATACTTCATTTCTCTTGAATTGGCCTAACTCCTCCTGCATGGCATTGATCGAGAACTCATCAGTAAAGGATTCCTTGACATTCCTAGGCTCAATCTTGGACACAAAACAACCATGTAAGATCACTTTCCTTGATCTAGTTGTGACCCCTTTATTTGGGTCTCCTATAATGAGATCTTTGGTATGATCCTTATGAACTCTGATGGAGGGTCCCTTGTTGATTTTGTCAGCTTCAGGTTCAATTTGAGGAGGTTCACTGTCATTACTTTTGTCTGGTAAATCAGTCGGGGCATCATTTAGAGATGTCTCAACACCGTCTGTGACATCATTCTGTTGATCATAAACCACAACATTGATAGATTCCATCATTAATTTTGTTCTAGAATTAAAGACTCTATATGCTCTACTATTTGTTGAGTAGCCCAGAAATATTCCTTCATCACTTTTCAAGTTGGGAATTCCTCTAACAGCTTCAACAGAAATATGCCTCTTCATTCCTTTAAGATGCAGATGGCCTAATCTTTGATTCCATATCTTCACTTCTTCTTCTTTGGCTAGAGTACACATTGATGAATACCCAGTTTCTTGAGAACTTCACATGTAGCAGTTGTCCTTAGACCTGACTCCTTTCATGATCATTTCATTTTCTTTATTAGTAATCAGACATTCAGTTCTTGTGAAGTTTACAGTTAGACCTTGGTCACATAGTTGACTGATGCTTATTAGGTTTGCAGTTAGTCCCTTAACAAGTAGGACATTGTCAAGGTTAGGGACTCCAGGGCAGTTACCAATCCCCTTTATTTCACCCTTCGCCCCATCACCAAAGGTTACATAGCTGGTGGCATGAGGATGAAGTCTAGTTAGCAGGCTTTTGTTTCCAGTCATGTGTCTGGAGCACCCACTGTCAAAATACCAGTCTTCTTCGGCTGAAACTCTGAAAGAAGTGTGAGCTATCAGGCTTGTAACACCAGTCCTACGAACCCATTGTTTTCTGTTGACAGGTATGTGATGTTTGGGTCTAGGTTGATGATGAGAAGGACTAGGATAGCCATACAACTTATAGCAGAATGGTTTTATGTGGCCAAATTTTCCACAGTAATGACATCTCCATCTTTGATGTTTCCCTTTCTACTGTCTTCCTTTGTGATGTTGCGACATGTGATGTGACATCTTTGGTTTGCTCTTAGTGTGACTACACTCAGGTTTGGATTTTGATTTGCTACCAGTGTGACTGCACTCAGGTTTGGATTCATTAAACCCAATGCCAGATTTGTCTCCTGTCATGTGTCCAGTCTGGAGAATTTTGTCTATGGTGTCAAATCCATTGTTTAGCATCCTGAGATACTTTGTCATCTCATCTAGTTTGGAATTCAGAAACACTGCTTCAGTTTTTAATTTAGAGATGGTTTCGAAGTGTTCTACCTTCTCATTCTCCAGTTGTGTTATCACTTTCTTCTGGCTTTCAACTTGTTGACACACTTCTGCACTTATGTGACACAACTCTCAATAGGTAGTGGCCATCTCTTGAAAGGTTACTTCATCATCACTTGAGTCTTCATCAGAACCCCATCTTCCAGTCAAGGCAGTCACAAGATTTGCAGACTCTTCTGTTTCACTTTCATCAGACCAAGTGGCACCAAGACTCCTCTTCTGTTTCTTGAGGTAGGTTCCACATTCAGCTCTAATGTGTCCATACCCATCACATTCATGACACTGAACTCCTTTTCCTTCTTTGTACTTTTCATCAAATCTTGTTCTTATTCCAGCATTATTGGATTTACTGATGTCAGATGAGATGTTCTTGATATTTTACTTAGACCTTACATCCACCTTTTTCAAAAGTTTGTTGAACTATCTTCCCAGTAATGCTACATCATTTGCCAGATCTTAATCAGTATCTTGACCACTTTCTTTCTCTTTCTCTTCAGTGTTTGACATGAAGCCTATGCTTTTGACTTTCTTTTCAGATCCATCACACATTCCCATCTCAAATGTTTGGAGAGATCCAATTAGCTCATCAACTCTCATAATGGAAATGTCTTGAGACTCTTCTATGGTTGTCACTTTCATGGCAAATCTCTTAGGAAGTGACCTGAGTATTTTCCTCAAAAGTTTTTCATCTGACATTTTCTCACCCAGGGCTCCTGAGGCATTATCAATTTCAAGGATATTCATATGAAATTCATGAATATTTTCATCTTCTTTCATCCTTAGATTTTAAAACTTGGTAGTGAGCAGTTGTAGTCTAGACATTTTTACTCTAGAGGTGCCTTCATGAGTGGTTTTGAGAATGTTCCAAGCATCTTTAGCCACCTCACAATTGTTTACCAATCTGAATATGTTCTTATCTACTCCATTGAATATAACATTCAATTCTTTAGAGTTCCCAAGAGCTAGATCATCCTCCTCCTTGGTCCATTCTTCCTCAGCCTTCTTGTCAATTGTAGTTTCTCCTTCTTTAGTAACAACTGGATGTTCCCAGCCTGTTAAAACAGACTTCCAAGCCTTGTTATCCAAAGATTTTAGGAAGGCTACAATTCGAGGTTTCCAGTAATCATAGTTGCATCCATCCAAAATAGGTGGTCTGTGAACAGATCCTCCATCTCTATCCATAGTACCAGAAAGTAACGTCCCTAGATCTCACCCAGAACCAGAGCAGGATGCCTGCTATGATACCAATTGAAATTCTGGTATCAGATATGAGATGTCGAAGGTATTGTCACGATACTAATATTTGAACAATACCAACAGGATTAAAGATAAAGAACAGTAATGCAAGAAACACAAGCAATTGTTAGCCCAGTTCTATGCAAACTCACCTACATTTGGGGGATACCAAGCCAGGAAGAAAATCCACTAAATAGATTCAGTTCAAAGACTCTCAGTAAACAACTTCAAGTTACAGTCTTTTCACCTAATCTCTACCCATGTGACTTCTACCTAAGAACTCTTAGATATGAGATCCCACTCACTCCCCCTCAATCACAGCAGTGATATAAACAAGAATTACAATGAAAAGAAGACAATCTTGAAAGACACATACTTGATCTTGCTTAAAAGCTTCAATCAAGTAAACACACACTCATGCTTAAAAGCTTAGAGTGACATATTACAACTCAAAAATCAGACCAATTCAATCATCTATGGATGAATTGAATGGCTTACAATTCACACGACCACACTAGACTAAAACCCTTATTCTCTCTCAATATTTCGTTCGTTATTTCTTATGTATGAAATCAGGTTTTCCATGTCCTTTTTATAGAAGCATTTGGCTGGGCTTGGACATCATAAAACCCTAAAACTATTTTCCATTCATATCTTCTCATGACAGTTGATTAGATCTCTTTGGAAAATAAGTCAATCTAGTTGTAATTACTGATTGAATGCGCGTTTAATCATATCTTCAATCATACATAGATTTGAAATTAAAAACGCAATCACATAATACATAACATTTAGACTGAATGTTCTGTATACAGATGTCATGACATCGGGTCTGACATCTCAGTAAAATCCTGCATAATCACATTTTAAACATCCTGCAGGTACATGTTATCTTATGTCAAGACAACACTTGTGACATCTTGTGAACATTTTAGGTTTTACCAAAATTGCTGCCAACATTTAGAGCCAACAAACTCCCCCTTTGGAAAATTTTGGCTAAAACATATATCAGTCCATTTGTTCACAAGAGTAAAAACATATCAGCAGTTAAGCTGCAGCAGAAGTAATAAACCACACATTTACTAGCTATAATAGCAACTAGTATTAAACACACAATAAACACATAAGTGATTCTTCTCCCCCTAAGTCTCTTCAACACAGACATCTCCTTCAACAACACCTGTAGCATCCATCACCCCATCTGACATCTCCTTCAAGATCACCCATCTGACATCTCCTTCAACATCACCTGTACAACACATAACCTCATTCTGTTCAACATCAACACAAACATCTATTTAGCCTAGCTACTTCAGCACATATTAACTACAGCTCTACATATATTAACTTCTCCCCCTTTTTAGTCAAAATAGACCAAAGTGACCAATTAGACAAAATAAATGTCAATTAGTCCAACAGAGAATGTCACATAGAATTTCATAACATATAAAATGTTAGAACATAATGTCAGGTGTTACAGAACCGTAATTATACACAACTATAAAAGGTGAGATAAAAGAAATCCATAGAAAACACAAAGAACCCAGTAAATTACATCAAGGCATCAAATCAAGAATGCCAAAAAAAACAACAAACATCCAGAACAGCACAACATAATAGCAGGGGGAACAATCTTCACCACAGCTCAGTCAGAGGAGCTAGCATCTTCATCAGCTTCAGATCTAGAAATGCCACTTGATGTATCTTGAGATTCAGACCTTTCACTTGAGGTGTGGGCATATGTGTCCTTGGCTTGACCAACATTATCCATGTCTCCTTGCTCCAAGCTATTAATCAGAACCTCCAGATCTTCCTTCCTAGCTTTAGCCACCCTAACTCCAGTCTCCAATTCCTTACAGGTCTCTTTCAGTTCAGCAATCAGGCCACCTTGAGAGGCTAGCTTCTTTATAGCAGATGTCATGACAATGTCATTGACATGACTTACTTCAAATAACTTGTAATGAACTGACAATGGAGGTTTTCTTCTACTAGGGATATCACTTGTGCTCAAAATACCAGGTCGTTGGCTTTGGATTATCCCACAAATTATTGAGGGAAAAGCAATTGGCAGCTTCACTGTATTTGTGGAAGCATGTTTGACAATTTGTTCAAACATAAACCTTCTATAATCAAAGTTAAGCTTGGTTCCTATAGCAAATATGATCCTTCCAATAACATTAGAGATTGTAGATATGTGATTTGTTGGTACCCAGTTTGCTGACCCTATCTTATGCAAGATAGCATATTTCACAGTTAATTTTCCACCAGAGAGATGCTATTTGCTTGGCCACTCCTTGACCTGTCCAGCAGTGATTTTCCTACAGACCTCATTGTCTGTGGCCTCTAATTCAACAACTCCTTCTGTTCCTGTTCCTAGGAACTTATTAATCACAGTTGGAGAGAACGTTACACATCTTCCTCTAACAAACACCTAACAGAACTCTTTGTTGTTCTTGTCAGCAATGTCCTCAGGGATGTTCACCACAAACTCCTTAATAAGACCTCAAAACATTGGGGTAACCCACTAACTTTTTTCATTAAACCAGCACACTTGATCAAATCCATAACCTCCTTGACTTCCACAACATCCTTTCCCAGTTCCCTTTCCACAGCTACTCTCCTCTGTATTACAAATTTCCACTTGGCTGCACCATCTTCCAGATTGAAGGAAATGTTATCCAAATGCACAACAGTAACCTTAGCAGGAGATTTTCTAACAGTAAACCTTTTGATAGGAGAGATGTCTGAGACATCGTCTTCAACATCATCCTCTGAATCAGAACTTTCTCTTACCTTTCTCTTCTTTACCTCCACTTTGCTCCATGGCTTTGAAGGACCTACAGCAGTAGCCTTCTTACTAGTTTTGGCTGTCATCATCTCAGCCACAGACCTACCCTTCCTGGTCTTCATTCTTTTCGCAACACTTGGCTTCAAGTGATGAAGCAAGTTGTCATCTTCATCATTTGAGCTTTCTTCTTCCAAGTCAATCACCTTCTCAACAGAGTCATGCTTCTTAGACTGAGAAGCATCTACAGGTTTCTTACTAGGCAAGGTTTGCCCTAATGAGCACAGTCCTTCAGCAGTAATATCTTTCTCAGATCTAGATGAATCATCATCTCGCTCATTTTAAGGTCCAACCTCAGGAGAGGGGTCCCTTCTAGATAGAGGAGTGGAAACTCCCTTGACAGAGTGTCCTTCATTAAGGATCCTCGTGACAAGATTCCTAATGAAATGATCAATATAATGCATGTCATCCTTATAGGGAGGGTTATCAGAACTATTACCTTGAGTATTTCCTGCAGTGGAAGATGGACCAGGGGCGTCGCCAGGGATTACTGATAGGGGAATCACTTCCAAAATGTCTTCATTCAGAAAATCCATGGATGGTGTTCTTGCTTTGTGTGCAGGTTTGGTGTTAGTAGAAATAGAAGATGAAGGATGTTGTGACATCTTGTTGGGCTTGTGAAAGAATTTTTGTTTCCCTAGAAGAGATGGTTGATACAGTTTGATGAAGATGGAAGTGGTTGAGCTGAGGTTGCATGTGAAAATGCTATAGATGGTAGTTCCAATACTAGGTAATGATTTTCCATAAATGGGGCACTTTCTTTTAAGTGGGCAGACAATATTTTTATTACCTTTTCCCCTCCAAATTAATTTCTATAAATTCCCATGGATACAAATCCCTAATTTCCCTCTTAAACATTCAAATTGATTAGCATCCAAAGCCTTTGTAAACATATCAGCTAATTGCATCTCAGTAGGAACTGCTCCAGGGTTATGATTTTCTCTTCCACTAGTTCTCTAATAAAGTGATGACGAATATCAATGTGCTTTGTCCTGCTGTGCTGAATAGGATTCTTAGAAATATTTATAGCACTCAGGTTGTCAAAGTACAATGTCATGACATCTTGTGTGACATTGTATTCAGTCAACATTTGTTTCATCCAAACTAGTTGAGAACAACTACTCCCAGCTGCTATGTCTCCACCTGACCTACAATTGCTTATTGGGAAGGCCATGGATTCATCAGGCAGGGGCTGTTACCTCCACTCTGCACCAGAAGCTCAAATTTGTTAAGAATGGCAAGCTAGTGATTGTGGGAGGAGAGAAGGCGTTGTTGGTTAGCCATCTGTCATCTTTCTCGTATGTAGAAGATGAGGATGAGGTTGGAACTCCGTTCCAAGCCTTATCTATTACTGATGAGAAGAGAATTGGGGCACCTATGTCCTCTCTGAAAGATGCTCAGAAGATTGTTGAAGAAGGTCCTGTTGATCATTGGGGGCGCATGGTAAAGGTCTCCGACAACAAAGGCAGAACTGATTTGGGGTTCCAGAGAGGCTCGTTAGCTGTTAGATCTGAGGATATGCAACTGAGCTTCCGTAGCGGAGGGTTCATTCTTGGCAACGAACAACACTTAGTTGCTGTGCTAGAGGATAGTGAAGAGGAAGATTGCACCAACTTTGTGATGCATGGAAGGACATGTAACAATTGGACTGCCGTTGATATTCCTGTTATTTTGCATCGATCTAAGTAATTGCTTTCATATTTTAAAATCCTTCTCCTATCCCTAAGGGAGAAGTGAACATTGTTTGGGCATTTTAAATTAATCATTAATAAAATTAATTCTATTCTTCCACATCTTTGATGTTTTGTTTTACTTTTTGCTTTATTCTGGAAATGGTAATTACAAAAAACATAACTAAATTATATAATTGTCCATCTGCATAATATTTGGTCACAAATTCACTTCTCTAAAACCAAAATATCAAATCGTTATGCAGGTTGGTTCCTAACCCCATTGAATACAATGATCCTTCTCCTTATCCAAATTTTGAACTCCCTGTGTTTGAGGCCGAGGAGGAAAGCGATGTAGAAGTGAGTGAGGAATTGTCTCGTCTTCTTGAGCAAGATGAAAAGATTATTCAACCATTTGAAGAGCAGATTGAGCTAGTCAACTTGGGTTCTGAAGATGATGCGAAGGAAGTCAAGATTGGGTCTCGATTGTGTCCAGATGCTAAGAAGGGGTTGATTGATCTTCTTCGAGAATATTCAGATGTGTTTGCTTGGAACTATCAAGACATGCCTGGGTTGGATTCTGAGGTTGTGGAGCATAGATTGTCGTTGAAGCCAGAATGCCTGCCAGTCAAGCAGAAGTTGAGAAGAACGTATCCTGATATGGCTGTGAAGATCAAAGAGGAAGTTCAGAAGCAGATTGACGTTGGTTTCCTTGTGACAGCTGAGTATCCGCAATGGGTGGCCAATATTATGCCTGTGCCGAAGAAAGATGGAAAAGTCTGCATGTGTGTCGATTATAGAGATTTGAATAAAGTCAGTCCGAAAGATGATTTCCCTCTGCCACACATTGATATGTTGATAGACAATACTTCTAAATTCAAAGTCTTTTCGTTTATGGATGGACTTTACAGATATAATCAGATCAAGATGGCACCCAAAGATATGGAGAAAACCACATTCATTACACCTTAGGGAAGATTCTGTTATAAAGTGATGCCTTTCGATCTAAAGAATGATGGTGCAACTTACCAGAGAGCAATGACTACTCTTTTTCATGATATGATGCATAAAGAGATTGAAGTTTTTGTCGATGACATGATTGCTAAATCAATTGATGAAGAGGAACATGTTGAGAATATTTTGAAGCTATTCAAGCATTTGAGGAAGTATAAACTCCGCTTGAATCCCAATAAGTGTACTTTTGGTGTTCATTTTGGTAAGTTGTTGGGATTTATTGTCAGCAAGAAGGGTATTGAAGTTGATCCTGCCAAGGTCAAAGCAATACAAGAGATGCATGCACCCAAAACTGAGAAGCAAGTTAGAGGTTTTCTCGGTCGATTGAATTATATTTCCAGATTCATTTCCCACATGACTGCCACATGTGCGCCTATATTCAAGCTTCTTTGGAAAGATCAGTCTTGTGATTGGACCGAAGATTGCCAGAAAGCATTTGATATACTAAGCGTCTGCGTCAGTATATGTTGAATCATACCACTTGGTTGATATCCAAAATGGATCCAATCAAGTATATATTTGAGAAGCCTGCTTTAACTGGGAGGATTTCCTGTTGGCAGATGTTGTTATCAAAGTATGATATCAAATACCGACCTTAGAAAGCAATCAAAGGTAGTATCTTGGCTGATCATTTGGCTCACCAACCAATTGAAGATTATCAGTCAGTGCAGTATGACTTCCCTGATGAAGAGATTTTGTACTTGAAAATGAAAGATTGGGATGAACCATTGCTTGAAGAAGGGCCCGAACCTGGTTCCCGTTGGGGCATGGTATTTGATGGAGCTTTTAATCAATATGGAAATGGAGTTGGGGCAGTGATTATTACTCCTCAAGGCACGCATCTACCATTTACAGGTAGATTGACTTTCAAGTGTACAAACAACATGGCCGAATATGAAGCTTGCATTATGCGGCTTGAAGAGGCCATGAATCTCAGAATCAAGTATTTGGATGTCTTCGGTGATTCGGCTTTGGTTGTGAATCAAATCAAAGGTGAATGGGAGACAAATCAACCCGGTTTAATACCATATAGAGATTATGCAAGGAGGATTTCAACTTTCTTTACAAAGGTTGAGTTTCATCATATCCCTCGAGATGAGAATCAGATGGTAGATGCTCTTGCAACATTGGCATCAATGATCGTAGTGAAATATTGGAATGAAGTTCCCAATTTTTCTATGATGCGTCTTGATAGGCCAGCTCATGTGTTTGCCATTGAAGAGATCAAAGACGAGAAGCCGTGGTATTACGACATTAAATGTTTCCTCCAAAGTCAGACTTACCCGCCTAGGGCATCTTTGAAAGATAAGAAGACTTTGAGAAGATTAGCTGGTAATTTCTATGTGAATGGTGATATATTGTACAAGAGAAACTTCGACATGGTTTTGCTCAAATACATGGATAGACACGAAGCGGGCTTGTTGATGACCGAAGTGCATGAAGGTTCCTTTGGTACTCATTCCAATGGACATGCAATGGAAAAGAAGATGTTGAGAGCAGGTTACTATTAGCTGACAATGGAATCTGACTGTTGCAAATTTGTGAAGAAGTGCCACAAGTGTCAAATTTATGCTGAAAAGATTCATGTTCCTCCGACGCTATTGAATGTCATCTCTTCCCCACGACCCTTCTCCATGTGGGGAATTGATATGATTGGGATGATTGAGCCCAAAGCTTCGAATGGACATCATTTCATTTTAGTGGCAATTGACTACTTCATAAAATGGGTTGAAGTGGCATCATATGCAAATGTAACCAAGCAAGTTATTGTAAGGTTTATCAAGAATCAGATCATATGCCGGTATGGTGTGCCAATTAAGATCATTACTGATAATGGATCGAACTTGAATAGCAATATGGTGGAAGCTCTTTGTAAAGACTTCAAGATTGCACATCATAATTCTTCTCCCTACAGACCCAAGATGAATGGGGCTGTTGAAGCTGCGAATAAGAACATCAAGAAGATTATCCAGAAGATCGTTGTCACATATAAGGATTGGCATGAGATGCGCCCATTTGCTTTGCATGGGTACCGTACATCCATCCGCACTTCAACAAGGGCAACCCCTTTCTCTCTCGTATATGGTATGGAAGCAGTGCTCCCCGTAGAGGTTGAGATTCCTTTGTTGCGTGTGCTCATGGAAGCCAAGTTGATTGAAGCTGAATGGAGTCAGACCAGGTTTGACCAACTAAATTTAATTGAAGGGAATGAAGAAAGCTTTTGATAAGAAGGTCAAACCTCGTGTATTCAGAGAAGGTGACCTTGTGCTCAAGAAGATTTTGACTTTCAAGCCAGATTCTAAAGGAAAATGGACTCCCAATTATGAAGGCCCATATGTTGTTAAGAGAGCCTTTTTAGGCGGTGCATTGATTCTTACAACTATGGATGGTGAAGAGTTCACTCGTCCTGTGAACTCAAATGCAGTCAAGAAATACTTCGCCTAAAAAGAAAAGAACAACCCGCTAAATTGAACACCCGAAAGGGCGGCTTAGGCAAAAATGAGCATCTCGGTGGATTGAAAACCCGAAAGGCGGTCCAGGAAAAAGTTAGAGACATAAAAACAGAAAGAATTTCTCGATAAGTTGAGTACCCCACCTTGGGGAAACTTATGCAAAAATTAGGGATTATGGCAAGTAACTGCATTCTGCTGATCTTCATTGATTTTTGAAGATTGTTTGAGCACAAGGGTTGACATCAGTTCATCATCCCATTAGCGGTCAAGAGTACATTGGATATCAAGAGTTGGTAGAAGGATTAAGGATCATTTGTATTCAATGTATCCTTTTTCCATGTAAATTACCATTTTCAACTTTGTAAAATCTATGGAGTCTTGTCACTTATAGACTACCATTCTATTAAATAAAGTTGAGCCTTTATCCAAATTATTTCTACTCTTATTTACTTCAGCCAATAGTTTTAAATTTTATTATGATCATTTTGAAATAAGATTCTTAAATCAAAATCAAGTTTTCTTTAAAAAAAATATAAAAGCGAGAACTTTTCCAAAGCTAGTAACAGTAATATCAACAACATTTCAATGGATAGCAAATCCTTAAGTGCGAAGCATCTGTGGTTCCCTAAGCAGTAACTCTTCGGGTATCCCTAGACGTCAGTGTTGATTCATTTCCTCAATTGGAATGCAATTATCCTCAGCTAATAGATTCAGTTCCCCGGTGGAATGTTTGATCCCCAGTGGAACTTCTTTATCCCCAACCGAGTTGGTTGATTCAGATACCCTGTGGCGTGTTGTTTTCCCCGGTGAAGTCGCCAGAATTTTTGTACACCCCCAGTGGAGCTTGTACATCCCCATTGGAGTTTATTTCTCCATTCCTAACAAAGTTTCTACCTTCCCAACAAAGTTTGTATATCTCCTAGCGAGGTTCGTATCTCCTCAGCAGGGTTGATCTTCAGAGATTGGTTGATCTTCCCCAGTAGATTGCATTTGCTCCCAGTCAGAGTTTCCTCCTGGTTTTTGAGCAACTTTTGTTGATTTGTTTATTCTGTAGGGTTGTCTCCCATTTTTAAGGTGTTGACCTAAAATTCCCCACAGATTTGGATGTTTTATCCTCAGCAAATCTCCTCTTTCCCCAGCTAGGGTTAAGCCTTTTGGGATGTTGATTTCTCTGTTCTCTGGCAGTAGTCTCCATATTTTATAGATTGACCGAAGATTGTACCGGTGGTTCAATTTCTTTGAGACACCTCTGTATCCTTTGTGATCATTTTGTCAGCATAATCATCATATATACATATACATATACATTCATATAATTTCATGATTTGCATATCTTGCATCTTCATATTTGATTTGTTTGAGATTATCATTCTCTGTTATGGCGGTACTTTATCCCCATACCAAATTTGGCATTTGTCCTCCTTCAATTGTAGAGTGTTAGCCCCTTAAGCGGAAAGACTTTAACCTTTCTCTGTTTCCCCACTGAGTTTGTTTCCTTGTGGATGGTTGTTATTTCAGTTTCCTCCCCAGTAATTTTTCTGGATGGAATTACTCCCCTTGAGTTATGTCCTCATTGGGTTGAGACTTGATTGACCGTCTCCTTTCTAGCTCTTACCTAGATAGATATTTTGGTCCCCAAAGAGTCTATTACCCAGTAACTGGTAATATTCTTCTTAGTTTGCAGTTTGTTACTTTTTACCCAATACCCGACAAAAGTACCCTTTTGTTCTCCTCAGTGGAGTCCCCTGGAAGTATATCCTTGATATGTTCATCCTAACCGGCGACAGATATCTTTCTTTTCCCCCCGAAGGAGTCTATCCTTGATATGTTCACTTTAACCAGTGACGTATATTCTCTTCTTTGGTAATCTACCCAGTAAAAAGGTAGTTGTAATCCCTATTTTTGTTCATCAGAGAGTTAATCCTTGTTATGTTCATCTTAACCGATGACGAGTTTTCTTCTCCTTTTTGGTCTTCTACCCAGTAACTGATAATTGTAAATCCTACTCTTTTCCCCTGAGCAGAGTCTATCCTTGATATGTTAACTTTAACCGGTTACAGATATTCTCATCTTTGGTATTCTATCCAGTAACTGTGATCGCGACTTTATGAGTCTATCGGGGTACTAACTGCAAGTGCACAGTCTAATCGCGTAGTTTTAAAAGATATCGATCCCACAGGGACTTAATGAATCGATCTACCGTTTTTCTAGGGTTACTGCGTAAAGCTAAGGCGGATGATACTTTAATGATTAGGGGGAAAAATAAAACTAAATTTGGATCTAGATAAAATATCAAATTATATGGATATCAATATGTAGTTCGTCGTAATTAGGGAATCAAATCTTCGTTGGTCTTTTTCTTAATTTTAAAATAAGTCTTTTCAGTAGACACTATTAATTAAAAGTCTTTTCCTCAAACTCTCGCTCTGTTGAATTAGACTATGATTTTATATTTTAACGTACGCTCTCACTATTTCGTCAAATCTAAAATCACTTTTGAAAATAATAGAATCTATAGAAACTCCTTTTGAGAAAATACTAACCGTCTAAACACCCTCGTCCCAAACTCTCGCTCTGTTGACTTAGATTATATGATTAAACTTAAATGCTCAACTCTCGTCCTCACATTTAACTTTTAAAAATAATTTTTGAAAATGATTAGGATTTAATTAACCTTAAAAATTGCTTTCGCCCTGATTTAAAGTTAATGTTCAATTTACACTGTCCAATTAAAAACTCAAACCGTCGTTCTATTGATTTTAACTTCTTTATGTCTTTTACTCTCGTACAAAAACCTTGGTATTAACTTTGTAAATTGAGACCAGAAAAAGAGTGACTATATTCTGAAATAAATTTAAACCAACTCAATTTTGATTCCTTTATTCCGCTTACTTTACATACCGATATCTAAATTAATTAGCCAGACATGATAAACATGCATAAACAATAATCATGCATAAATACGGCCATATCAAACAAACAATATATATAAACAGCAGAACAAAGCATATGTAAATTAAAACAATAAATCAATTAATTAATGAACCTGGAAAAATACTAGAAATCTGGATTTTATCTCCTACGCTTCGGTGCTCGAACACTCCACCACAAGTCGGTTGGATTTGTTCTTCACAATTCTCGATCAGATAGGAAAGTAAAAACAAGGAAATAAAATACTATGATCTAACGTAAGGTTAGATCCAGTAAAAATTACACAATAATTTCCGGTGTAGAAACTATCGTGAGAAAATAAATTGTATGCTTCGGAAATTAAACTAGAAAAGAAAAGAAAATAAATTGCTTGAAAATTTAGAGTGCTGGAAAAATATTGCTGGAAAAATAGTACGGAGCAGAGAGAGCTTCCATTGACTTTTGTGAGGTCTATTTATATTCACCTCTCAAAATAACCGTTTCCTAGAATGGGTCTTCAGTGTCATTCAAAACGTCTACGAGTGCAGGCGAGGATTTAGGGGAAACCGTCCACTCCGTTACGCACGTAAAGCCTAAAATATAGGATGGAATGTGTGACGTCCGTCACATTATGTGTTATGGTCGTAACACTAGGTTTTAGGACGTGGCGCTCGGCATGTGCTCGTGGCGGTCGTGACAGCCATTTCCTTTGTTCCAAACGTGGGCTGGGCTTTGGTGCTTCAGCTTGCTGCTTTTCCTAGAAAATCCTGTTTTTGCACCCTTCTTCTTTCTTTTTCACACGTGCTTTAAATAATGATACCTGAAATAAATAATAAGAAAATACCGAGTAATATCGAATAATATAAAATAAATTGACTCAAATAACGATATAATTTAATTAAATCAAGTCTAAAAATGTGTAATAGTTTCATGTTATCAAATTCCCCCACACTTAGACTTTTGCTTGTCCTCAAGCAAGATGAAATTTCCAAACACACATCAATTCGTAATAGGTTGCGAGTAAATCTCGTTTAGAAATAACCTGAGTTTAATCTTAACATCAGAAACTATCGTAACAACACTAGATAACCCCACCTTATGCAAACCAGTTCGACTCATGCTATTATAGCTCAGCCTAGTTCTTTTACTCTTATTTCACCCGTTTTCATTCGAGCGAAATCACATTAAGCCCTTTATCTTTTCGCGCACATAGTGGAGTAACCGGTTAGCGATTCTGATCCCCTTTTAGTTAGAAGTTCTGGTACATAAGTTGGATAACTTCTTTATTTAGTCTATTGCAAATTGCGGGGGATCAGACCGTAGTCCGCCCTACCAAGTTCAGCACCAGAAACCGCCGAACCAACTCACAATGGATCGTTCATACTATGTTTTTGTAGGGTCCGAAACCTTTTGATTAAATGATCGGGTAAGGATCACCTAACTTAATTAGTGCATTTCCTGATTTTTAATATGTTATTTTGGGAATCATTCACTTGTATTCATCGGCTCTCCACGTAGTTTGCTATTAAGATGGTGCCGACTTCTCATATAAACTACTCGGGGTTACTATAAAACTAAAAGTTCAAGGAATTGGTATAATAGGTACTTAAACTGATCTAACATGCTGAGGTTTTTAGAGTGTTGGGGCGGTAATAATTTTGTCTTAATTTCACTCAAGTTTTATAAAATAAGCAACCTTTATACTTATTGAGTGTGTTGAATTTTGTTATGGCTCAAGAAAATTGAGGAGAATAGATAATAAAAAATTTCACACTAGGGACTTGACTTAAGAAAAAAAAAATTATTATTGAAAGGGAAATATTGAAAGGGAAATAACATACTTGAAAGGGAAATAAACATACTTGAAAGGGAAATAAACATAACTGAAACAAAGTTTTCCCCCCTACACTTAAATGAAACATTGTCCCCAATGTTTCAAAAAAGCAAAAAAAAAGGAAAAAAAAAATGGAACCCAAACTCAATTCTACCTGCGTCCTCTTGTTCGTGGACCCGGTGATCGTTCATGTACTGCCAAGTCATCAAACCTGTTAAGCAAGTCAGTGAACCTCTGGTCGGTTATTGCATTCCTCTCTTGCTGTTGTTGTTGTATATGGCGCATCAGCTGCATTACTTCGTTATTCTGCGCATGCATGGCATCAAGCCGTTGGGCTTGATGTTCAATAGCATCCATGATGTCATCATTTGTTGCAGGCCTTCTTCTTCGACGACGTCGGGAAGATGGACCAGCTACATTATCGGAAGGATTATGTGGGACCGAATGTTGTTCAGGACCTTGGTCACCTTGCTCCATTTCATCAAACTCGTCTGGGGGCGGGTTTGCTTGTGTAGGCATGGTAGGTTCGGGAGCATTCAAATCGTAGATGAGTCTGTTGGGGTTAGTAACATCAGTGAGTGCAATGTTGGGTATAACGACGCTTGGGATTTCTTGGTTATTCACCATAAGATGATAATTCCCGCCTACCCTATTTTTGATTAAGCGGCAGGAGTGAGAATAGCTGATATCCATAAATAGGGGTGGCAAAGATTGCAAATTCTGAAGTCGGTCCCCTAAATTTAAACCGAGTGCGATGGTGGTTATTAATCCTCCAATCACAAAAGGTTGACTGCCCCGAGCACAAAGGGTACAGATATGGTGAAGTAAGAAAGAGGCGGCATTTACCTTTGTATCTGCTGAAAAGATGCAGTGTAGGAAGAATAATTCTTTCGCGTTAACTTTGCTGTTGTTGGCTCTTCCAAAGATGGTGTTTTGCAAAATACGGATAAAATACCGGATAGTGGGGTTGTGGATGTGCGAAGCAAGTAATGCATCCCAATTGGTGGTTACCACACCGAATATTTTTCCAAAAAGTTCGAATGCGACCGTATTCCACTCTGAGTTTGGAGGGATTCTTGGGTGGACGTGGTCTCCTTCAGGAAAATGTAGCATGGCACTCAACTGTTCTTGAGATAGTGCATACTCAGTGTTGAACATACGGAATTTTGCGACACCGGTTAAGTACTCGTCCTCACCGGTTGGAATGGTGTATGAATAAGAGCTTAAAAACTCCAAGGTGAGTGATGGGTATGTTGGGTGATTTTGTGTGCACAAAAAAGTTAAATCGGATAGCCTAAGCAGCCATTGCACACCTTGATATAATCCTAATTCTTGTAAGCAATTGAAATCTGGGTACCTGGTAGATGTGACACCGCGTTGCTGAAAACGAACAAACTGCTCCCATTGATAGTTACTATCTTCAGATCGGAAAATAATATTTCCAAATTGCACTTGATGTTGGTTCTCCGCCATTTTGATTGGTAGGTAGAAAAAAAGGGAGAAAGGAAAAGAGGATGAAATTTTTTTTGTATAGAATGGAATGATGTGGTGTAGGAAGAAATGTAGTGAAGGTATTTATAGGAAGAGTTTTGAAATTGGGAAGAGAAGTGGGTGAGAAAAAATTAATGGGGATAGAGAGGTGAGTTGAATGGGGATAAAGAGGTGACATGAATAGAATAAAGGTGAATTGAAAAGGGGAGTAACGGTCTTGTCATAACGGTCAACAACATTTACGAGAAAGCAAGTTGTCACGCTCGTGACAGCATGCGTGACGGGCGTCATGAGGGTGTGGCGACCGTGACAGCATGCGTTACGCTCGTCACACCTCTGATAATGCAACGGTCAAAACGTTCGTGACAGCATGCGTGGGTGCTTTATTAAATTTTTTTTATTTTTTTTATTTTTTTGGTTTTATTTATTATATATGTTATTTTTATTATTTTGTTTTTTGTGTGTCATGGATGCTACTTTACTACACCATAGAATATATATATATATATATATATATATATATATATATATATATATATATATATATATATATATATATATATATATATATATATATATATATTTTTTTTTTTTTCTTTTTCTAATAAGCCATGTAAGTAGTAGCATATAATATATATCATCATTGGTAATTTTAGACAGTGCATAAATCAAAATGAAATTTAATTTAACCAATAATGCCGGTAGCTTCATAAAAATAAACATAATGTAATATTTGATTGAAGATAAAATAAAACATGCGAAAAATAAATCGTAAGATTAAAAATATTGTCAAACGAAAGTATAAATTTCCTAAAACTAAAACTAGTTAACTGCAATTCTTCTAGCCATTTGTAGAATCTCTCGTCGGAGGAGAAAAGGAATTGACACGGTGTAGCAACTCGTGAAATTGATTTGTCATTCTACTCATGTATTCCATAAATTCATGTCCCATCATAGTTAACTCTTCTCTAATGGCATCTTGTTCTGACATCAAAGCTTGAATAGCGGTATTATAATCAGTTTCAGGCATATGATGTCTAAGATCAGGTACTGCCGATTCTGCGGACGGGATAGGATGAGGTGGAGAGGCAGCATCATGGTAACCAGTTGATGTTTGCGGATTAGACTCAACATTAAGAATCTGGTTGTCAAGAATCTCATAATCTTGGATGGTTTCAACAGATTTAACAGGAGAAGGCATTCCATCCAGGTTGTAGAGCCAATTATTTCGGTTATGGACACTAGTCATCGGGCTAGGCATGATGAATAGGCAAAAAGCTTGGTTGTTAATTAATAGTTCAAACTCTTCAGGTCCAAGGTTTCCTATAAACATAGTGTTGAAAAGGAAAAGTATATTCATAGGCTGAATACCACAAAAAGGGTTCAAATCAAACATGGGTTGGCGCAATCCAATAGCATTAGCAATCATAGTTATCAATCCTCCTATTTGAATCGGTGCACGGTCATCTTGAATGAGGAGGTCAAAACTCGCCAACATATAAGTGGCACCATTCACTGGACGATTCTCGGAAGCACAAAATATTATGAAAAGTGCATCACGTGATACTGTGGTAGTGTTTGATCTTTTCCCAAAAAGAGTGTGTGCTAGGATCTTGTGGAAATAACGAAAAGCTGGGTTATGTGTATTTCCAGAAAGAAACTCATGTTCCTCAGGTTCGTCATTTCCCGTCAAACTTCCCCAAAAATGCTCAAGCTCTCGATATTCAAAGAGGTCTTCTTGGTTCATGGTGAATGTGTCAAAAGAAGTAGGGAACCCTAAGAGGTTAGTAAATTCTCTAATGTTATACTGATACTCCATATTGAACATCCTGAATTGAATGAAACCTTGGTTTATTCCTTTTCCATGGTTCGGTAAATAAATCAGGGAGGTAAGGAATTCTAGAGTTAGCCTCCGGTAAGTAACAAATTATCTCCGAATAGGAGTGGTTTCCCACCCTATTTGATTCAGCAGATATAGGACACTATCTCTTAACCCAAGAACGGTCATTGCACAATCATCAGCATAAAAATTTGGGTGCATCTCTCTCTCAGCAAGTTCTTCAAATTTTTGTCTCTGAGCTCTCCCTCGGAAATTAATACCCATGTGATCAATATGTGCCATCAGGTTAGTGTTAAATAAAGAAAAGAAAAACAAGAATTTTAGTCAGGATTTGGCCAGATGCCGAAAGAAGAAAAGAAGAAAAATTTAATAAAATAAAGAAAATGAAGAATGAAAACTGAATAAAATCAAAAGAATAATCAAAGAAAAATAAAAATTTGTGGGTTGTCTCCCACGAAGCGCTTTGTTTAATGTCGCAAGCTCGATATAAAACTATTAAATGTTAATCCATTAATTTTGGAGACAATACGTCTAAGTGTAGGACTTGCGAGTCTTCATTGTTTTCAGCATAATGATAATGTTTTAGACGTTGTCCGTTTACGATAAATGATTCAATAGATTTTCCTTTAATTTCTACAGCCCCACTAGTAAAGACATTAGTGACTTGGAAAGGGCCAGACCACCTAGAGCGTAGTTTTCCTGGGAATAACTTAAGTCTAGAGTTAAACAATAGGACTACATCGCCTTGTTTGAAAGTTTTCCTTGATATACGTTTATCATGCCATTTTTTCGTTCTTTCCTTGTAGATTTTGGCATTTTCATATGCGTCTTGTCTAAGTTCCTCTAATTCGTTTATATCTAGAATTCGCTTTTGCCCGGCGGCCTTATAGTTTAAATTTAAATTTTTAATAGCCCAATAGGCCTTATGTTCTAGCTCCACTGGGAGGTGACACGATTTACCATAAATAAGCTTAAATGGGGTTGTTCCTATGGGAGTTTTGTAAGCGGTTCGATATGCCCATAAAGCTTCAGGTAATTTTGATGACCAGTCTTTCCTCGATGTAGCGACAGTTTTTTCCAATATCTGTGTAATTTCTCTATTAGACACTTCCACTTGTCCACTAGTTTGAGGATGGTAAGGTGTTGCTACTCGATGTTTTACACCATACTTAAACAATAATTTTTCGAGTATCTTAGATATGAAATGAGATCCACCGTCACTGACGACTATTCTTGGGACACCAAATCTTGGAAAGATTATATTCTTAAAGAGTTTAATTACTACTCGTGTGTCGTTTGTTGGAGAAGCTATAGCCTCAATCCATTTTGATACGTAGTCAACCGCTACGAGTATGTACTTGTTACCAAAAGAAGTTGGAAAAGGTCCCATGAAATCTATTCCCCACACATCAAAAATTTCTACTTCCAAAATTCCTTTTTGTGGCATTTCGTCACGTCTAGATATGTTTCCTGTGCGTTGACACCTATCGCATTTCTTGACAGCGGTATGCACATCCTTCCATATGTTTGGCCAATAAAGACCGACTTGTAGGATTTTAGAGCAGGTTTTGGATGTACTTGCATGTCCACCATAAGGAGCGGAATGACAATGTTGGATTATACTTTCTACCTCTTCTTCAGGTATACAGCGACGGAAAATACCATCGGAGCCTCTTTTGAAAAGTAAAGGGTCGTCCCAATAGTAATGTTTTATGTCATGGAAGAATCGTTTCTTTTGTTGGTAGGATAAATCAAGTGGAACCACTCCGACGGCTAAATAATTGACAAAATCAGCGTACCATGGTGTAACGCATACAGCCAAGGTGGTCTCTACCTGTTTGTCAGCTCTATTTTCTTCCAAATTAGCTATAAGTTTATCGTACGAGAAATCATCGTTGATCGATGTTCTTTCCGGTTCCAGGTTTTCAAGTCTAGAGAGGTGATCTGCTACTACGTTTTCAGTTTCTTTTTTATCTTTGATTTCCAAATCAAATTCTTGTAGCAACAAGATCCACCTTAGGAGTCTAGGTTTAGCGTCCTTTTTTGTTAAGAGGTACTTAATGGCAGCGTGATCAGTGTAAATGATTATTTTAGCTCCGACCAAGTAGGAACGAAATTTATCTAGTGCAAATACTACTGCTAAAAGTTCTTTCTCGGTCGTGGCGTAATTCATTTGCGCTTCATCTAGAGTTCTACTCGCATAATATATGACGTGAAGTTTTTTATCCTTTCGTTGTCCTAAAACAGCACCTGCGGCGTAGTCACTTGCGTCACACATTATTTCGAAAGGTTCATTCCAATCTGGGGTCTGCATTATGGGCACGGAGATCAATGCTTGTTTAAGTGTTTGAAATGCTTCTAAACATTTATTGTCGAAGATGAATTCAGCGTCTTTCATTAATAATTCGGTTAAAGGTTTAGTTATTTTAGAGAAATCTTTAATGAATCGTCGGTAAAAACCGGCATGTCCTAAGAAGCTTCGTATTTCCCTCACAGTTTTCGGAGGTTGAAGGTTTTCGATTACTTCTATTTTGGCTTTGTCTACTTCAATTCCTCTATTTGATATGATGTGTCCTAAAATAATTCCTTCTTGTACCATAAAGTGACATTTTTCCCAATTAAGTACTAGGTTTACTTTTACACATCGTTCTAGAACTCTTTCTAGGTTTTCAAGACATTCTTCAAAACTTTGCCCGCATACGGAAAAGTCATCCATAAATACTTCCATGATGCTTTCGAGAAAATCGGCGAATATTGCCATCATGCACCTTTGGAAAGTTGCAGGAGCATTGCATAAGCCAAACGGCATTCGTCAATAAGCGAAGGTACCAAAAGGACATGTGAACGTTGTCTTTTCTTGGTCATCAGGATGAATTGGTATTTGAAAGAAACCTGAGTAACCGTCCAGATAGCAGAAATGAGAATGCTTGGCTAGTCGTTCTAACATCTGGTCTATGAATGGTAAAGGAAAATGATCTTTTCGGGTTGCTTTGTTTAGCTTTCTATAATCGATGCATATTCTCCATCCCGATTCAATTCGTTTGGTTATAGTTTCTCCTTTTTCATTTTCGATCACTGTTATACCTCCTTTCTTTGGTACTACGTGTACAGGACTAACCCATTTGCTATCGGATATAGGATATATGATACCTGCCTCTAATAACTTCGTTACTTCCTTCTTTACTACCTCACTCATGATCGGGTTTAGTCTCCTCTGATGTTCCCTAGAAGTTTTATAGTTTTCTTCTAGCATGATGCGGTGCATACAAATAGAAAGACTTATCCCTTTACGATCGGTGATGTTGTATCCTAATGCGGTTGGATATTTTCTTAAGATATGTAGGAGTTTTTCGGTTTCGAGTTTTCCTAGGTCTGCATTGACTATTACTGGTCGTTCAAGTTCTAGGTCTAGGAATTCATATCTCAGATTTTTGGGAAGTGTTTTCAGGTCGAGGGTTGGTTTCTTAAGGCATTGCGTAGGATCTGATGTTATTGCTAAACATTGGTTCAGTCTGTCTTCTACATGATAGTCGGACAAATCGTCATTTTCTAATTCTGTTTCTTTTATGCATTCATCGATGATATCCATGAAGTAACATGTGTCTTCTATTGCAGGTGCTTTCAAAAATTGGGAAAGAATAAACTCAATTTTCTCTTCTCCTACTTCGAAAGTGAGTCGTCCTCGTTTTACGTCTATGATAGCACCGGCAATTGCTAAGAAGGGTCTTCCCAATATAATGGGGGTAACTTCATCTTCTCTTATGTCCATAATTATAAAATCGGTGGGAATGTAGAATTGACCTATGCGCACGGGAACGTTTTCAAGAATTCCTACGGGATATCTAACGGAACGATCCGCTAATTGCACCGACATTTTAGTTGGTCTTAATTCTCCCATTTCAAGTTTCTTGCATATGGACAAGGGCATAACACTCATACCGGCTCCTAAATCGCATAAAGCTTTGTCTATGACAAATTTTCCTATATGACAGGGTATAGAAAAACTACCAGGATCTTTAAGTTTAGGAGGCATATTTTGGATTATTGCGCTACACTCAGCAGTGAGTGTAACGGTTTCGTCATCTTCAAGTTTCCTTTTATTAGATAAAATTTCTTTTAAGAACTTAGCATATGAGGGCATTTGTGTAATAGCTTCTGTAAAAGGGATTGTGACGTTTAATTGTTTCAGTAGGTCAACAAATTTTTTAAATTGGCCCACGTTTTTGGTTTTAATTAGCCTTTGAGGATAAGGGATAGGTGGTTTGTAAGGCGGTGGAGGTACATAAGGTTCTTTTTTTTCTACGGTTTCCTTATTACACTCTTCCTTTTCCTTAGGTTTACTTTCTTCCTCAGTTGACTTTTTAGAGTTTTGGTTCTCAATCCTTGGGTCAGATGGTCCTTCTACCTTTGTACCACTTCGTAATATAATTGCATGAGCATGGCCTTTCGGATTAGGTTGTGGCTGTCCAGGAAATGTACCAGTTGGGGCAGCAGTAGGCGCTTGTTGTTGAGCTACTTGCGAGATTTGTGTTTCAAGCATTTTGTTATGGGTAGCCAGGGCATCTACTTTACTTGCTAGTTGTTTAATCTGTTCGCTAGTGTGTACATTCTGGTTTAAGAACTCTTTATTGGTTTGCTGTTGAGAAGCTATGAAGTTCTCCATCAAGATTTCCAGGTTGGATTTCCTAGGAACGTTATTGTTAGGTGTAGATGGGGTCGGCTTTTGATATCCAGGAGGTATAGCTGGAGCTTGACTGGGAGCTTGACCTGGTGCGTATAAAGCGTTGTTACTTTTATACGAGAAGTTAGGATGGTTCTTCCAGTTTGAGTTATAGGTATGCGAGTAAGGATTTCCTTGAACATAGTTCACCTGATCTGTTTGAATTCCTGTTAGGAGTTGACAATCTGTAGGAGTGTGACCTTGAATTCCACAGACTTCGCAATTTTGAGTTACGGCAACCATGGTGGCTGAAGGTGATACATTTAAACTTTCAATTTTCTGGGCAAGAGCATCCACTTTTGCATTAACATGATCAAGGCTACTTATCTCGTACATGCCACCTTTCGTTTGAGGTTTTCCTACCATTGTTCGGTCGCTTCCCCACTGATAATGATTTTGGGCCATGCTCTCGATAAGTTGATAAGCGTCGGTGTAAGGTTTATCCATAAGCGCACCACCGGCGGCGGTGTCTATTGTTAACCTTGTGTTGTACAAGAGACCATTGTAGAAGGTGTGAATTACTAACCAGTCCTCTAAACCATGGTGTGGGCAAAGTCTCATCATGTCCTTGTATCTTTCCCATGCTTCGAAAAAAGATTCGTTATCTTTTTGCTTAAATCCATTTATCTGGGCTCTCAACATAGCTGTTTTGCTTGGAGGAAAATATCGGGCAAGAAAGACTTTCTTCAACTCATTCCATGTGGTGACTGAGTTGGAAGGAAGAGACTGAAGCCATCTTCTAGCTTTATCTCTTAACGAGAAAGGAAAGAGACGAAGTCGAATTGCCTCTGAAGTGACACCATTAGCTTTAACAGTGTCAGCGTATTGGACAAATACGGATAAATGAAGGTTTGGATCCTCGGTAGGATTTCCAGAAAATTGATTCTGTTGCACTGCCTGCAACAGCGAAGGTTTAAGTTCGAAGTTGTTCTCTTCGATTGTGGGTGGAGAAATACTCGAATGCAGCTCATCTTGCGATGGAGCAACGTCATCTCGAAGAGCACGAGCTGGTTCGGCCATCGCTGGTATCGTCGAAGGAAGGAGATTTTTGAGATCAGGAATTTCGATTGGAGGAAGATTGTTCGTAGCACGATACTCCCGAATTCGTCGTAATAATCGGAGATATCGTTCAACGTCGTTGATTCGTAAGTAGTACGGCTCGCCTTGTGAGTGAGTGTGTGGCATACAAATCAACGAAAAAGGGAAAAAAATAAAAATTGCCTTAGTCTCTACAGCGTAACAGAAGAGTTGCGATATCGACTAAATAAAAATCCCCGGCAACGGCGCCAAAAACTTGATCGCGACTTTATGAGTCTATCGGGGTACTAACTGCAAGTGCATAATCTAATCGCGTAGTTTTAAAAGATATCGATCCCACAGGGACTTAACGAATCGATATACCGTTTTTCTAGGGTTACTGCGTAAAGCTAAGGCGGATGATACTTTAATGATTAGGGGGAAAAGTAAAACTAAATTTGGATCTAGATAAAATATCAAATTATATGGATATCAGTATGTAGTTCGTCGTAATTAGGGAATCAAATCTTCGTTGGTCTTTTTCTTAATTTTAAAATAAGTATTTTCAGTAGACACTATTAATTAAAAGTCTTTTCCTCAAACTCTCGCTCTGTTGAATTAGACTATGATTTTATATTTTAACGTACGCTCTCACTATTTCGTCAAATCTAAAATCACTTTTGAAAATAATAGAATCTATAGAAACTCCTTTTGAGAAAATACTAACCGTCTAAACACCCTCGTCTCAAACTCTCGCTCTGTTGACTTAGATTATATGATTAAACTTAAATGCTCAACTCTCGTCCTCACATTTAACTTTTAAAAATAATTTTTGAAAATGATTAGGATTTAATTAACCTTAAAAATTGCTTTCGCCCTGATTTAAAGTTAATGTTCAATTTACACTGTCCAATTAAAAACTCAAACCGTCGTTCTATTGATTTTAACTTCTTTATGTCTTTTACTCTCGTACAAAAACCTTGGTATTAACTTTGTAAATTGAGACCAGAAAAAGAGTGACTATATTCTGAAATAAATTTAAACCAACTCAATTTTGATTCCTTTATTCCGCTTACTTTACATACCGATATCTAAATTAATTAGCCAGACATGATAAACATGCATAAACAATAATCATGCATAAATACGGCCATATCAAACAAACAATATATATAAACAGCAGAACAAAGCATATGTAAATTAAAACAATAAATCAATTAATTAATGAACCTGGAAAAATACTAGAAATCTGGATTTTATCTCCTACGCTTCGGTGCTCGAACACTCCACCATAAGTCGGTTGGATTTGTTCTTCACAATTCTCGATCAGATAGGAAAGTAAATACAAGGAAATAAAATACTATGATCTAACGTAAGGTTAGATCCAGTAAAAATTACATAATAATTTCCGGTGTAGAAACTATCGTGAGAAAATAAATTGTATGCTTCGGAAATTAAACTAGAAAAGAAAAGAAAATAAATTGCTTGAAAATTTAGAGTGCTGGAAAAATATTGCTGGAAAAATAGTACGGAGCAGAGAGAGCTTCCATTGGCTTTTGTGAGGTCTATTTATATTCACCTCTCAAACTAACCGTTTCCTAGAATGGGTCTTCAGTGTCATTCAAAACGTCTACGAGTGCAGGCGAGGATTTAGGGGAAACCGTCCACTCCGTTACGCACGTAAAGCCTAAAATATAGGATGGAATGTGTGACGTCCGTCACACTATGTGTTACGGTCGTAACACTAGGTTTTAGGACGTGGCGCTCGGCATGTGCTCGTGGCGGTCGTGACAGCCATTTCCTTTGTTCCAAACGTGGGCTGGGCTTTGGTGCTTCAGCTTGCTGCTTTTCCTAGAAAATCCTCTTTTTGCACCCCTCTTCTTTCTTTTTCACACGTGCTTTAAATAATGATACATGAAATAAATAATAAGAAAATACCGAGTAATATCGAATAATATAAAATAAATTGACTCAAATAACTATATAATTTAATTAAATCAAGTCTAAAAATGTGATATAGTTTCATGTTATCAAACTGATAGATGTAATTCCTATTTTTGCTTCTCTTTTCAGAGTCTATCTTTGATATGTTCATCTTAACCGGTGACGAATTTTCTCTTTGATTTGGTATTCTACCCAGTAAAAAGGTAATTGTAATCCCTATTTTTGTTCATCAGAGTGTTAATCCTTGATATGTTCATCTTAACCGATGACGGGTTTTCTTCTCCTTTTTGGTCTTCTACCCAATAACCGGTAGTTGTAAATCCTACTTTGTCCCCTCGCAGAGTTTATCCTTGATATGTTCATCCTAACCGGTAACGGATTCTCTCTCCGATGGTTTTCTATCCTGATTTCGATAGATGTAATTCTCCCCTTCTGTTCAATTGGTATATCCTTTATATGTTCATCCTAACCGATGACGGGTATCCTCCTTGGCATTTCCCAGGAAAGTCTATCCTTGATATGTTCATCTTAACCGATGACGGATTTTTTTCCCTTGTCGAGTTTATCCTTGATATGTTCATCCTAACTGATGCTGGAAACTCTCACCCTTGGTCTTTTGCCCAGTAACTGGTAGTTGTAAATCCTATTTTTCTGCAGTTCTCCCAGCAAGGCTATTCTTACCTAGTAACCGGTAATGAATATTCCCTCCTGGCTTTTTCTTAGCGAGTCATCCTTGATATGTTCATCCTAACCGATGACGGATGTCCTCCCTGTCAGATCTTTATACCTCCTTACCCAGTAATAGGTAGTAGATAATAGATTTCTGCTCCTCCCGTGTTGAAGTTTATTTCTTCCCAGGTTGAGTTGAGTGTGCATTTCCTTAGTGAAATCGCTTTCCCCTACACGAGTCGAGTACTTCAATTTTATCCTGACGTATTCGTATCCTCTGTAGATGTTGTTATTTCCCCGGCTGAGTCTTTCCATTGTGTGTTGAATCCCTCTAGTCCCCCAGTAATTTAAGTCGTAGTCTGGCCTACGCATAACTCCTTTTTATCCCCTAGAGTCTCTGTCTCCCCAGCGAGTTTTCCTTACAGAATGCATTATGCTCTTGTGGATTTTCGATCTCTCTGATTTCTTTTTCCTTTGTGGCAATATCTCCCCGCAGAGCATTAACTTTTGCATTCATATCATATGCATCATGAGGTCTCTTAGGGACCAAGATTTGTTTTTGTATGTTGTTATTTAAGCCCATTCTACTGAGTCGAGCCGAAGATTTTAACCTTCACCTCCTCAGTTAGAATGTCCTTAAATAGGGGCAGCTGTAGGACCCCAATTTTGACTCTAAGACCCCTCATGCAATTCATCATAAGAACTAGCATTGGGATCATGTCTTGGAATCCTCCTTACCCCTCTTTCATTGAGTTTGTTTTGGGAGAGATCACCAAGCACTTTGTGATTATATCATACTTGTATTTTATCATTTCACTAACCAAAATACCAAAAATATGTCTTTGCATTTGTCTAACTCTTTTTGTAGGTAGGGCATGATCTCATTGATTCATCAAGATCACATATAGGGTTTGAGACCCTCATGAACAAAAAGCAACCAAGAATTGATTCAATAATGGTCATGAACATCATATATGAGTCCCATTTTTCTCTACATGTTATATTGATCATGTTTTCTTCAAGAGTTTGAGGGTGATTTTCCTTGGAAACCATAGTTTGATTGGGTATCTTGAGTAACTTCTCCAACAAGCTATCTCACCAAATGATCAAATTTCTCAAGGGACACTTTAAAATTCATCATCTTATGCATATATGATCTATCATGAGCTAAGAAATTCAAGAGGATTGGAAATTAGCAAGTTAGTTGATGGTGGTTCGCCAGATGGATTCATCTGATCAAAACTGGGTCTCCCTAGACCCTATCTCCTACAATTTTCACCATATGAAAATGATTCCAAAATAAAACTTACTCTAAATGACATTATAAACAACTTTCATCTTGATACCTAGAGCTAGTTTTTCTTGGAAAATCATTTTCTATGTTGAAACATTATAGGTCATTTTGTCTAAACCCTAATTTGAAAGTCAACTTCCCAAGGCCATAACTTGCTCAATTTTTATGATATGAAATATTTCCAAGTTTCACAATAAAATTCAATGTGTCTAATTTAACTTTGATGTTTGGAGTGGGAGCTAATTCAACTTTTTTGAGCATGTGATATGAGGCTACATTATAGGTTACTTTTGACCTATACCATTGATCAAGTGATTTTTCCAAACTTCAAAAATGCATAACTCTATCATTTCAAATCCAAATGACATGAAATTTGTGACCATTTTTAAGGTATTTGAGAGAGCTACAATTTTTATGAACACACCTTTCTCATTTGAAGCTCATATAAAAAGTTAAGCAAGGTGGAATTGAGACATATGGCTTGACACTTAGAAAAATTTTGATATGTCAAATATTTCCAAACTTCTACCTCAAATTTATCCAAGTTCCAAGCTCCAAATGAAAAAGTGTTGAACACCAAAGTTTTTCCTCTTGATCTCACCTTTCCAAAGAGCTTAAATTCATTCATTTTGGATGAGAAATGCATAGGCTAGGCATGGCTTAAACAAGCTGATATCATTTGGCATGGATCAAATTGCAAACATCAATTTACATGTGCCTTGCAATCCAAGCCTACTTCAGTGCATCTGATCTTCAATTACAAACTTTAAGCTATCATTTCATGGGCCTATGCACGCCCATGCAACATTACATCACATTTGCCAATTTGGAAAGTGAAAGTGAGTGTGCAAATATCACATGATTCATCTATAAATAGAGCTCCAATCGCTCAAAAATTGACACACAATTGCGCCAGCTTCGATCCCCCATTGAAAACCCTTCATTCTCAAAGGATAAACCTGATAAATTCTTTTGAATTTGAGCTTGAATCTCCACTGTTTTGGAATTCAATTCTCCAGGAATCCATTGCTTCTAAACCATTCAATCCTCTTCCTGCAAGCAAGTGGAGTGAGTCTAAGCACAAGCAAGCTCAAGATCCATCGAATTCAAACCTACATTGAAGGTAATTTTCAAAAAATTTGAACTCTTCGATTCTCTCAAAATCTTGCTCAATTCCATTGATTCTTTGGTTGTCAGAAGTCCTACCAATGTAGACAAGAAGATTGAGTTGCTTTGAGGTCAAATCGAAGCAACTCAATTCATGTACCTCAAATTTCAATTCCACATATCTCTCAATATACTTGGAATTGGAATGAATGGAGGTCAGATTCGAGCTCAGTGCGATTTTTTCTTTAAGATCATGTCCTTGTTTCTCTTTTTGGTGATGGTTCAGGTTGACTAGTCCGGTGAGGTTCACCGGAGAAGATGACCGGAGCTCTAGCTCCGGCGATGACTTAGCCAACCTCTGAACCACACGATCCTCCTCTCACGTTTTAATCCTGAGCGTTGGTATTGATTACCACATTTGCCACGCAGTTGACTCACATCTATGTGGAACGCGCGCTTTGGATCATCAGATCTGCCACCTTAATTAATGAGGGAGATCTGATGGTCCACGTAATTTAGAATTTCTGATTTTTTGTTTTAATTGCATTTTCTTCAATAATTCATATTAAATTCAACATTGATCCAAAAAATATGGGACTTTCACCAAAAAATTTCAAATATTTTTCTTTCATATTCTGAATTAAAATTATTTTTTGGATCATTATTAATATTTTTCATGAATTAATTGATTTTGCATTTGTTTTTAATTGTTTAAAAGTATTTTTAAATATCCAAAAATTATGAAATTTTTTCTCCAAGGTCCTTTGACCTTGTTTGACCTATGATAAATCTCATGGCCATTTCTTTGGTGTTTTGATGAGATTTTAGGATTTGGACAAAACATATTTGATTAAATGCACTATTTTATTATTTTTAATTGAATAAATGCCATTTAAATTTTGTTGACCATTTGTATAGACTTGTATGAGCTTGCTTGTGTGTTGTTGGGCCTTGCTCAAGGTTGATTTGACTTTGTCAAGTTAATATCATTGGATTTAGGGGATTAATGGAATGTACATTCCATCTCCCAAAATGAATGAACGATATTAATTTGGTAAAAGTCCTCTTTTGACCAATTTGTGATTTCATCCATCCCCCTCCCACTTTATCTCATTCCTCTTCTTAATTCATTCATTCCATTTGGCTTATGATATCTCAAAGTCCTAATGCTAGTTGATTGAAAAATTGACATAAGTATGGATGAGATTAGGCCATAGCTTTTGCATATTCTTTTTTGTGTGTGGTATGTTTTATAAGCATAGTCCATTATAATATGTCTCTAACATGCATTAACACCAAAAATTTATTGCCCAGTCTCAAATAGTTGTGACTTCTACATAAGTCCAATTACGATTGCTTAACATAGCGCTGAATTTGTGACATACAAGGCATAATCATTCTAGTTAGTGAGATTGTAAGTCTCCCCTCTTTCATGGTATTGTGTGGACACTTAGCCTTCTTTCCTTCCTTTGGAAGATGTTTTGGTTCAAGGATTCATGCTTGTGATAAGTGCGTTGAGTGTTCTCCAAAGAATGTCTTGAAAAGCAAAAGCAAAGCAAAACTAACTACTAACTTACTAACTATTGACTTTTAATTTCAAGCTTTTACTTTAATGCAATTTACTTTTTGCACTTTATTTCATTTGCCATTGTTCATATCATTCTAATTGTTTGTGTTAATGTAATTTTCACTTTGTCCATTTGGACCATATTGTCTGATATTATTTTGTTTGTATATACTTTGCTTGTTTGTGTGGTCTTTGACCATTAATGTACATAATAATCATAAAAACCCTAAAAAACTTTTGAGTGGATTGTCGGCTTGTTCTTGGACAAATGGACTTAGAATCTAGGCAATGTCCCTAAGCTAAAAGGACTTGGCCAATCCCAACATGAGAAGAACCAAGTGCTTGCAATTTGAAATTCATCTGATACATCATTCAAGATCTCTCTAAGTTCATCTGCAACATGATTATTATGAAGCTGTTATTTTGATTTTGTGACTTGTGGAATTCATTTGTTACATGGGTTATTTCTGAAGAAGATCATGGAATGGATAAGCTTGGATGAGGCCATCTTTATTTGATGCCTTTGCTCTTCAAGATAATATAATTGTGCACTTGTGTGTTGCTTGATTCTAAAAGTCCAAGGGAATTCTGGGTTTCTATTGACATTTTTGTCTATTGGATTGCTACCCATTTGATCAGATCTTTTCAACTCTAAACTTTTAAATTTTATACATAGGGTAGTATCTTCATCTTTTCCCCATTTCTTTAATTTCAAAATCTCTCCCTCCAGTTTTAAAAATCTTCTTTGTGTGAACTATTTTTGTTCTAAATTTTGACCACTTTTGCAAAAAAGATAGAAACTTTGGTCTTATGCCATTGCATTTTCAAATTTATTTTCTTAAATCAAACTTGTAAATAAACTTAACTATACTTGACTTAAACTTTTATTAAATGCCAAAAAGAACTAACTCATTCAAACCATTTTAGGTCTTTGTGCCTTTCAAACTTAACTATAATTAGAGAATTCTTTTCTCATCCCCCCGTTCTATTTGTTTGTAAACATCACTTTGTACAAAAAGACATATGTATACAAAAAGGGCTCCCTAGGAGTACCTAGGACACTTTGGGTGCTAACACCTTCCCTCTGTGTAACCAACCCCCCTACCTGTGATCTCTGACTCTTATTAGTTTTTACTTGAAAACTTCTTACTATTTGGGTTTTGTTCGTACATTTTCCCTTTTCCCTTGGAAATAATAAAAACGCGACGGCGACTCTTGTTAATTTATCTCTAGCTTGTCAATAGCTTGATGATCATGAATTTCCCGCTTCAGAAACCTCTGATGTTTCACACTTAAGGGCTTGCTATTCATCGAAATGCTGTTGATATTCATTTTAATTGCTTTGAAAAATTCTTGCTTTTATATATTTAAGAAAAACTTGATTTTGATTTAAAAATTAATTTCAAAAATGATCATAATAAAATTCAAAACTATTGGCTGAAGTAAATAAGAGTGGAAACAATTTGGATAAAAGCTCAACTTTATTTAATGGAATGGTAGTATGTAAATGACAAGACTCCATGGATTTTTACAAAGTTGAAAATGGTAATTTACATGGAAAAGGGTTACATTGAATACAAATGATCCTTAATCCTTCTACCAACTCTCAATATCCATTGTGCTTTTGACCGCTGCTGGAGATGAACTGATGTCAATCCTTGTGCTCAAACAATTCTTCAAAATCACTGAAGATCAGCAGAATGCAGTTACTTGCCATAATCCCTAATTTTTGCATAAGTTGCCCCAAGGTGGGGTACTTAACTTATCAAGAAATTCTTCTATTTTATGTCTCCAATTTTTGCCTGGATCTCCCTTTCGGGGTTTCAATCCACCGGGACGCTTATTTTTGCCTAAGTCTCCCTTTAAGGTTTTCAACTTAGCGAGTTGTTCTTTTATTTTTTCTAGGCGAAGTATTTCTTAACTGCATCTGCGTTCACAGGACGAGTGAACTCTTCACCATCCATTGTTGTAAGAATCAATGCGCCGCCTGAAAAGGCTCTCTTAACAACATATGGGCCTTCATAGTTAGAAGTCCAATTTCCTCTGGAATCTGGCTTGAACGATAAAATCTTCTTGAGCACAAGGTCACCTTCTCTGAACACTTGAGGTTTGGCATTCTTATCAAAAGATTTCTTCATCCTTTGCTGATATAACTGACCATGACACATGGCAGTTGACCTCTTTTCTTCAATCAAATTCAGCTGATCAAACCTGGTCTGACATCATTCAGCCTCAGTAAACTTGGCTTCCATGAGCACACACAATGAAGGAATCTCAACCTCTACGGGGAGCACTGCTTCCAAACCATAAACAAGAGAGAAGGGGGTTGCCCCTGTTGAAGTACGGATGGATGTACGATACCCATGCAAAGCAAAACGGAGCATCTCATGGAAATCCTTATACATGACAACCATCTTTTGGATAATCTTCTTGATGTTATTATTCGCAGCTTCAACAACCCCATTCATCTTGGGCCTGTAGGGAGAAGAGTTATGATGTGCAATCTTGAAGTCTTTACAAAGAGCTTCCACCATATTATTATTCAAGTTCGATCCATTATCAGTAATGATCTTAATTGGCACACCATACCGGCATATGATCTGATTCTTGATAAACCTTACAATAACTTGCTTGGTTACATTTGCATATGATGCCACTTCAACCCATTTTATGAAGTAGTCAATTGCCACTAAAATGAAATGATGTCCATTCGAAGCTTTGGGCTCAATCATCCCAATCATATCAATTCCCCACATGGAGAAGGGCCGTGGGGAAGAGATGACATTCAATAGCGTCGGAGGAACATGAATCTTTTCAGCATAAATTTGACACTTGTGGCACTTCTTCACAAATTTGCAACAGTCAGATTCCATTGTCAGCTAATAGTAACCTGCTCTCAACATCTTCTTTTCCATTGCATGTCCATTGGAATGAGTACCAAAGGAACCTTCGTGCACTTCAGTCATCAACAAGTCTGCTTCGTGTCTATCCATGCATCTGAGCAAAACCATGTCGAAGTTTCTCTTGTATAGTATATCACCACTCAAGTAGAAATTGCCGGCTAATCTTCTCAAAGTCTTCTTATCTTTCAAAGATGCCCCAGGCGGGTAAATCAGACTTTGGAGGAAACATTTGATGTCGTAATATCACTGCTTCTCGTCTTTAATCTCTTCAACAGCAAACACATGAGATGGCCTATCAAGATGCATCACAGATAAATTGGGAACTTCATTCCAATACTTCACTACAATCATTGATGCCAACGTTGCAAGAGCATCTGCCATCCGGTTTTCATCTCGAGGGATATGATGGAACTCAACCTTTGTAAAGAAAGTTGAAATCCTTCTCCCATAATCTCTATATGGTATCAAACTGGGATGACTTGTCTCCCATTCTCCTTTGATCTGATATACAACCAAAGCGGAATCACCGAAGACATCCAAATACATGATTCTGAGATTCATGGCTTCTTCAAGCCCCATAATGCAAGCTTTGTATTATGCAATGTTGTTTGTACACTTGAAAGTCAATCTAGATGTAAATGGTAGATGCGTGCCTTCAGGAGTAATAATCATTGCCCCAATGCCATTTCCATATTGATTAATAGCTCCATCAAATACCATGCCCCAACGGGAACCAGGTTCTGGACCTTCTTTAAGCAATGGTTCATCACAATCCTTCATTTTCAAGTATAAAATCTCTTCGTCAGGAAAATCATACTTCACTGACTGGTAATCTTCAATTGGTTGGTGAGCCAAATGGTCAGCCAAGATACTACCTTTGATCGCTTTATGAGATCGGTATTCGATATCATACACTGACAACAACATCTGCCAATGGGCAATTCTCCTAGTTAAAGCAGGCTTCTCAAATATATACTTGATTGGATCCATTTTGCATATCAACCAAGTGGTATGATTCAACATATATTGACGCAGACGCTTAGTGTAGCACCTCAAATTTGCACCCACCATTGTACATACATTTTCATATTAGGTCATAGCATAACATGGTCCATTGCATAGCATTGCATTGTCCCAGTTGCCTCAAGTGCAAGCCAATCAAGAGAATTAGGTCAAACTGATCAGGAGATCAGTCAACCAAGCAAGCAAGTGTGTTTCTCAAGGAGCCAGGGCCCTAGGGTTGGTCCCACATGTTCACATGACTTGGGGATCCATTTGAAGTGTTTAGGTCAAGGGTTGGATGTCCAGAAGTCACCAGTCAAAGCACAATCAGTCAGAAACCCTAGAAAGTCAAACTTGGTCAACTGTGACTGATTTTATGGTTTTGATGGATGGATTTGGTTTGAGAGAGCTTATTCATGTCCAAATAGGCCTCATGTATCATGGCAAACAACATCATTGAAGAATTTGAAGCCAATCAGAAAATTTCCAAAAATAGAAACTGGACCTGTAATTTTAACTGCCAAAAATGGAAACTTCTTGATCCCAAACTTACATCATGATACAAGATTCAAATGAATTTTTGCCCAACATTAAAGTTGAAGATCTTGTTCTCCCATTTCCAAAAAGTCCAAGAACTCTCAATTCCCATGTATGGTTGGCAAGTTATGACCAATTCAATCTCAAAAATATTTGAACTTCAAAAGGCCATATCTCTCAAACCATTTGGCCAAAATTGGTGAGGTTTTTTCCAACAAACCACATTTAATCCCCTCTTTCCAAAAATGTCATCCTCATGCACCAAAACATCACCATGCAAAATGGCCTTTTTGAACTTACCTTAATTAATTTCAAGTGAGTTGGAATTTTGACTTTTTCAAATAACCAATTTTACTCATTTTGGCCAATTGGAACTTGTTTGAAATGTTATTTGAAGCTTGCCCAAGGCCCAAACTCGGACAGAACACACACCCTCCTTGCCATGTGGTTGAAAATTAGCAAAAGGGCAAAATGCTTCATTTGAGCTAATCTTGTTTAGCACTTCATTAACCAACATTAAACAGATGTATATAACCTTATTTTCTGTCATTTCAACCCTAGCAGCAGCGATCAAACACACAGAATTTTTCACTTTCTCTCAAATCTCATTTTTCCATTTTGCATTTTTCTGGCCAAAACTTCCAAAGAGCTCGAGCAACCCTTTGTTGATTCATCACCTGGCCATCATTTGGAAGCCATTTGAAGCATCAATCACCAACTGGAACAGCATTTCATATTCTGATTTTCCAAGCACACATCAATGGTGATTTTCGATTTGAGCGTTTCCAAGAGTTGTTGAGCTACAAGCCACCCTCCAGTCATCATTTCAAACCACAAGCTCCATCTATTTCGAGCTTACTACACAAAACAACAACTGTTTCACATTTTTCTTCAAAAACAAGTAAGGTTTCGACCACTTCTTTTCTCAAAATTTTGTTATGCCATGTGTAGACTTTACCTTGCTGAGTGTTATGAACTTGGAATCGTGTTAATTGGTTGCTTGTGTTAAGAGAAATCTGGATTTTAAACTTCATGACCAAACTTGTTCTTGCTTCTTTCTCTTTTGTTAGCTCGATTTGATGAATGTAGATGCTATATTATGAATGTGCTTGGTTTGCTGTTTCGATTGCCATGCTTAATTGCTATTTCTGGGCATGTTTGTTTTTTCGATTGAATGGAAGAGATGATGAGCACTGTTGCTGTACAACAAACCCTAATTTATTACCAGAAGTTTGATTTTCACGTGGTATGCATGTGTCCACTGTTCCGTTAAGCCATCAACCAATCACAATATTTCATTTCTGTATGCTAAACGATGCGTTTTGGTTAGTTGGAGTAATAATTTCAAAAATGCCATCGGTTCATATTAAATCAATTAATTCATTTATTTAGTTCAATGTTTATTTCATTTTGTTACACATCTTACAAAAATCATAACATCTCCATTTTAATCCCAAAATTCATGGAAATTTCTGCATTGTGTTCATCTTGATGTCTATTATTTTATCCTGATTTTTCCAGAATTTTTGCATGGTCGAATTTTAAATGGTATTAGGGTTTTGTTCATGTATGCATATTTTGTACCCTTTGCCAAATCCTTTGTGAAATAGTCATGCATTATCCAATGGCCCTGAAATTTTTTGTACACAAACTAGACTCATTCATGGTGATTTTGATATAGAGTTTGTGAATTTATCTTATCTGGTCATTGAGTTATGAATTTTTGAATTAGGGTGTGACAATTTGTGTCACACCATTGATATGCAACTTCATGATTTTTGATACCATGCTTCTTGGCCTCCAATTGATGTGAATTTTTTCATGAACTCACTCTTGTATGTCTAGTTTACATGTGAATTTGCTTGGAATTATTTGTGGCATTTCCTAATTGTTTGAGATTTTCTACCCTGTTTGACCAAAATGTTGACTTATGTGATGCATGTTGCCATTTCATTTGTGAAATTCTCATACTTTATTAGATGGACATGAAATTTTACATGAGATAACTAGACATCCTCATCTTTGCCATGGTTTTAGTCCCATTTATTTATCATACACCATCTCTGACTTATGATTTTTCTAAGTTGATGCATGTTTGGTTGACTTCTTTGAGCATGTTCAAAATTGCTTTGACTTTCTGATTTTCATTGACTGCCTTCCACTTGTCCAAATGAGATGAAATTTTACATGCTCACCATGCTATGTGTTAGTGTTGATCATGATTTATTTGGTGATTTTTGAAAATGTTTGAGTTGACGTTTGATGCAAGTCTTGCTGTTGACTTCTATAAGCCCTCATTTGCCATGCTTTGACTTCTTTTGCTTATGAAATGATGATGATGCATGATATGAACATGAACCCAATTGGGATTGTTTCTTGATTGATTAAACATGATTTTGAATGCTTGCCCTTTGCTGTTTTGACTTTTTCATTCCTTTTTGACCCTAGGCTTGCCCTAGTGGTCCTGTTACTCACCTTTGAGTTCATGTTTTCAGGTTGACCAACAAATGACCAATGAGACCAATTCTGTTTGATTGAGCTTGCTTGAATATCATTGACTAACTTGTTTGTTTTGTAGGTGGCTTGGCTCACATGCCTTAAGCCTTGTGCCTTGCACATTCACTTGCTTCTGATTAACTGTTAATGTCTGTTTCCTTTTGCTTTGCTTTGAAGTTGTATACTAACATCTGCTTGACTATTTCAGGTGCTTTTAGTTGCTTAGTTCCTTGTGAACTTTTTGCTTTGCTTTGCTTGTATAAGCAATTTGCATTGAGGTATATCCCTTAATCTTCATGTAGTCTGGAAGACCTGGCCTGTTACTTGGCCAGGCAACTGTCTGAAGTCCTCCTTAAGAGGCAATGTTTGTGTATGTTTAATTTGTCCCTGTACATATTCAAAGACCTCCTAAGTGAAGAGGCAATTGGCAGAACCAAGGGATAAGCAACCTATCCCCTGCTAGTCTGTGTGTCTTCTGCTTTGCTCACACCACTGTGTTGATGCATTGCAGATACAAACCCAAGATCTTATACAATTGTACAGTTGAGTCAGTATCAAATGTGTAGAAGGGTTCCCACTTTCTGAACCCACACATTCTTGTCTTAAGCTCTCCCAGGCCAGGGATAAGAGCTGTGAAGTCTCATCTTCACTCACCTTTCATCTGCTTCACCTTAGCCCCTCAATGGCAAGGTTAAGAGCTAACACTACCCAGTTCCAGAGGTTTGTTTGTCGAGGTTGATATGACCCCTCGACTAAAACCTAGCCTTGATGTTTGAGCCCCTTGTTGGTGTGTTTATTTCATGCTGTATGTGCTTGTGTGGTGTGATTGTATCCCCTAGGTTTGCTAGACTCCGCGTAGTCTCGTTTGCATGTCAAGTAAGGTAGCACGGTTCCTTCGTATAGGACTTCCTTTCTTGCTTGAGCTTTCCTAAAACACAAACAAACATTATCCCCTCTTAAGGATACGTCCACTCCTTCTACTACAGGTGAGTAAGTCTCCCATGGTCGAGCATCAGGTAGATTGTGCAGTGACGTTGTCCACTTAAAAAACACAAACCAACGGGAATAGTTTTAGCCGAACTACGGCAACTCTGATTCTCATGTCCAGATGAGATACGTAGGCACGAGATGCGATGTCTTGTCGAGTTTGACTAACAACTAACACTAATTCTCTTCTCTCGCCCTCGTTGCGATTGAGACCTCCCTTTTCTCTTGCCCTAGTTGCAATCGAGACCCTTGCTTCCTGTGCAAGTTAGGTTAGGTGTGGCTTGCTTCCTGTGCAAGTCATGTTTAGGATAGGCTTGCTTCCTGTGCAAGTTAGCTAGAAACCTTAACTTAGGGACGACTTTGCATGACAACATCTAGGCTCGAGTCGTAGTCTCCCTAGTGTTGTGTCTCCCCCTGTTATCTGGTTAGGCTAGTCCTTTTTCCCTGCGTAGGGGAACTACGTCGCCCTGATCCTCATACCAGATGAGGTACGTAGGCAGGAGATGAGCTGATCTCTCTGGGCGCCTTTTTTCTTTTTGAGTGTGTGCTTGACAGTTGTAGGCTCGAGTCCCCGACTCCCTATTAACCTGTTGTGTTGTTGTGTGCTTGGAAGCTGATGTAAGACCATCGAGTGGCATTCGGGTTCCAGTGTGTGTGTGTTTGTTGGTTCGGATGCTGATGTAAGTCCAGTGATTGGCATTCAGGCTCCACGTTTGCCTTTGTCTGTTTGTTTGTGTGCGTGTCAGCCGAGCTACGAATGCTCTGATTCTCCTTCGTCCAAGGAGATACATATGCATAGGATGCGACATCCTAGCGAGCATGTGTCGTTTTCCCCGGTCCGAACTACTTCGACTCTGATGTCTATGCCTGATAGACTAAGTAGGCCCAGGATGCGACATCCTGCCGAGTCAGTTTCAGTCAGTTTCTTTTGTCTCTTTCAGCCAGTGTGTGTGAGTTTGAGCAGCGTTTAGCAACCATTTTCCTTCCTTTTGTGCGTGGATCCCGTCGAGTACGACGGATGCGTAGGGGTGCTAATACCTTCCCTTCGCATAACCGACTCCCGAACCCATCCTCTTTGGTCGCGAGACCATGTTCTTTCCCAGGTTTACTCTGAGCGTTTCCTTTCCCTCTTTTGGGATAAATAACGCACGGTGGCGGCTCTGTTGTTTCTTCTTTTCCCGCCGGTTTTTCGCGTAATGCGACAGCTGGCGACTCTGCTGGGGATGCAGGTGAAGTTGACCTGTGCTGGTCCGTCTTCCCTAAGCGAGTCTCTCCTAGCGCTCTCTAGGTTAGGGCTTTGGTTGCTTTGTGCTGTTATTTATTGCATTCATTTGTATATATTTGCATTTACTGTTTGCATTTATTGTTTGCATTAATGTTTGCATTCATTCATATTCATCTGCCGGTTGTCTGTTTGTTGGGATGGGATATTTTGTGAGAAATAAGCCCACTACCCAGGCTTGAGTGTACACATAGGTGTTAGAGTGGATAGTCATGAGGCTTGCGTGGCATGTTGCTACGTTAAGTCGTTCATGAAACCCACATCCAGACGAGGTTTCTTTTGGATATATTCTGTCCTATGGGTGTTCCATAACGACAGATATTCCTGTAGAAATCGTCGACTCTGGTGACCATTTCCCGAGAACTCAGTCGAGGCCTCTCCTCCGAGACGTGATTATGTTAGCTCTGGTGGGCGCATTCTCGCTGCTCAATCCGAGGACCCCGAGACTGGGAACTTGCTTTAGGATATCCTGTTGAGGGGAGTCAGCAGAGGTCTTTTATCCCGTAATAATGCCAAACCTTCAGTGGTAAACGTATTATTCTCGACTGAAGGGCTGAAGCTGACAAACTTCTGTTCTTAGAACCTACCAGTGAGGGGAGGGTTTGATCTCTACAGATACGGTTTCTGCCAGTGATGCTGTGAAGGTGACTTTGGTTCAGCCGAATTTATGGACATTTATTTCTGGGACGCCGGAGTTCTGTCCGTGGTTTATCAGCGGGTTCCGTTTATTTCGGATCCCCGGGTTGAATTTGAGAGTACTTGTTTAGAGGACCTGACTGTCATCCGTTCAGTGGATATTTCTGTGATGATAGTGATGTAATCTCCAGTTCCGTTTATTTCGGAACTTCCCCAAGTTGGATTTATGGTGACCTAGTCCTTCAGATAACTGTGACTGGTTCAGAGACTTAATGGGTCTACAGATGACTTGGTGGCACAGTAACCTGCATTCATGCATTTGCATCACATCATTTTGCATTTATATCATTTAACACATGTTTATCCATTTCTAGGGGGTTTACATCTTCTTCTTGATTCCGGTCGGGGTTTTCTGGTTCTCCTGAGATGGATATTGGCAGAAAGAGACACGTCGCTTACAAGTTTCCAGTGGTTTGTTTGGAGCCTATTCAACAACTGATGAAGTCAATGGATCACGATTCTCTAGAAGGATTCCGGAAGGATTATGGTTTGATTCTAAGCTTTGTCACAGTTCTCTCCAAAGATCAACATGATGCTCTATTCACACTGCTGCAGTTCTATGATCCTCCATTAAGATGTTTCACATTCCTGGATTATATTTTGGTCCCTACTTTGGAGGAGATTGCCAGTTTTCTCAGAGTTCCTATCAAGTCACAGTTGTTGTTCTACAGTTCTGAGTTTCTGCCCGATCTCAGCATGGTTGCTTCGACCACATATTTGGGGAAATCAGTCTTGAAGGCTAATATATGTCAGAAGGGAGGAGTCAGTGGTTTTCATTTGAGTTTCTTGCTGGGAGAGGCAAAGAAGAAACTTGAAGATGATGACCAGAGGGGTTTCAATGCTGTGTTGGCTCTTTGTGTGTATGGGATTGTCTTGTTCCCTAATGTTGCCAAATTTGTGGACATGGACGCAATACGCCTCTTCGTGTTGGGAAATCCAGTGCCGACCTTGCTAGGAGATTTCTTTCATTCAGTGCACCACAGGAATGAGAATAGAAAAGGAGGATTGTTGAATTGTTGTGCGCCTTTGTTTTATAAGTGGTTCAGTTCTCACCTACCCAAATCAGGAGCGTTCGTTGATGTCGAGGACTCGTTGAGTTGGTCGAAGAGATTGATGGGGTTGAGAGCTGAAGATATTTCTTGGCGGTCTGACAGGAGTTTGCTTCGGGCAGATATTATCCACAGTTGTGGGAACTTCCCAAATGTACCGTTGGTAGGAAGAAGAGGAGGAATCAACTATAATCCTTCTCTAGCAGTCAGACAGTTTGGATATGCTTTAAGAACTCCGCCTTTGGAAAAGGACGTGGAAGAATCACTGTTTTTCCATTCTTCGCCTGATTTGACTGTATCCCGTAAGGCAGCTGAGGCCTGGCTCAAGGTGATCAAGAGAGGAGGAGTTGTGCTTGGAAAAGGAGATTGTAGGACTTATCCTCTGTATGAAGAGTGGCTTCAAGGAAGAGTTGAAGAGTTTGGTCTGCCGTTTCCTATAGAAGAACCTTTGTATCCACCGACTCCTGCGCAGTCAACAGTAGTGAGCCGAGAGGAGTATGACAAATTGAAGAAAGCCATGGAGGAGCTTCAAATTGAAAACTCGGAGTTAAGTGTGAAATTGCAAGACTATGTGCATCAATTCCATGAGGCAGAATATCAGAAGGGGGAAGCCGTCAGATTGCAAGAGGAAGCAGAAAGAAAATTAGCTGTGGAGGTGGACCTCTTTAGGAAGACAGACAAGGCCTTGGGATCATCCAGTTCTGAGTTGAGGCGAGTCAAGCAACAATTAATGGATGCTCATGGTAAATTAGCTGGGTGGCAAGAGCGATGGGATGCATTTTCAACTTCTCGGAAGGCAAAGGAGGAGGAGATGGTGACCGAACTGACTGGTCAGATGGAGAAATTGAAGACTTTGTTGAAAGAGAAGAACCATGAGCTTCTGTGTGCGCGTTCTACCAACGGTTACATCACCGATCAACTCAATGAGGCTCGAGGACAGATTGAAGAACTTAAGGTGTTGGCAGGTTTGAAGAAATCCAGACTTGTAGAGATATTCGGAGAGGATGATGGGAATTACTACAGAGAGCACATCAACGAGTTGGATGGAGTTATTCACCAAAGGAATCTGCTTATCCGGCGTTTGATAGAATTCCCAGATCATCCTGACACGATAGCATTGCTGGCTGAAGTGAGGAGCAGTCCTCATGGTTTGTACACGGGAGGCTGAGTCCTGATTATTGCTCCTCTTTTTTTTACTTATTGCTTTGTTGTTGTGTAGTGATGATCCACAGGCTTGTTGTGGAGGTCCTCTTTTGATGTACTATTGGCTAAGACCATTCTCTTTGAATTTATCTGTATGAAGACCTTCTCTCTATTTCATCTTGATCTCCGAAGTTTATCTATGGCTCGATTTTCTCGTGAGACTGGAATCAAGGGGCAGGATAGTCGATTCAGGAATTCACCGGTACGGTACCCGCAGAAATCAGTAAAGAGCGATGGAGAATCTACAAGCAGAGCTCGCAGAGATGAGGGCGAACATGGCCCGGTTCATGACACTGATGCAAGAGATTTTGACAGTTGTCATCCCCGGTGGGATCTATCACAATTGGGTCACTGTGGGCTTTCCTATAGTTGTTCATAAGTCAGAGTAATAATCACTTTGTTTAAAAACCCTTCTCCCATGCCAAAAGGAGAAGTGATGACATTGTTGGCAACATTTTGTGCAATGATATTTTCATTCAAATAAATTCATGTTAAACATTTGTTTTTCCATTTGTTTTTCCTTTTTGCTTTTTGCATGAAATTGGTGATCACAAAAAACCTTTAAAAACAAGAATCAAAGCAATCTTTTCATCTGCATAACGATTGTCTTGTTTGATTTTCAAAAAGCTTTTCATATCAAAATCATTATGCAGGTTGTTTCTTAAACCCATTGAACATAATGATCGGACGTCATCTCCCAATTTTGAATTCCCTGTATTCGAAGCGGAAGAAGATGATGTTGAAGGGATTCCTTACGAGATTTCCCGACTTCTTGAGCAAGAAAAGAAGATCACTCAGCTGCATCTCGAGAATCAGCAGAACAGCCAACTGGGGCATTATCAAAAAAAAAAAAGAAGAAAAAAATCAATCAAAAAAGAAAAAGAAAGAGGAGGGTGCAAAATCAAAAGAAATCAAAAGAAAATCAAAAGAAATCAAAAGAAAATCAAAAGCAAAATCAAAAGAAAACAAAAGAGAAATAGCACCCTCAAAGTCCCTAGTTGGCTGATGCTGAATTCGATCGAAAAGAAGAGATCAACTGCCATGTGTCATGGTCAGTCATATCAGCAGAGAGTGAAAAAGCATTCAACAAGAAGGTCAAGCCTCGTGTGTTCCGAGGGACCTCATGCTCAAGAAGGTCTTGTCTTTCGTGCTCGATTCCAGGGGCAAGTGAACCCCCCAAGCTATAAAAGTCCATATGTTGTCAAGAGAGCCTTTTCAGGCAATGTTCTGACACTTACAACAATGGGTGGAGAAGTTCACTCGTCCTGTGAATTCTGATGCAGTCAAGAAGTACTTCGCCTAAAAGAAAAAACAGAATAGCTCGCCAAGTTGAACACCCCAAAGGGCGACTTAGGCAAAAAGGAGCGTCTCGGTGGATTGAAAACCCGAAAGGGGGATCCAGGCAAAAGTTAGAGACATTGAAAAAAGAATTTGCATCCCGCTAGATTGAGCACCTCACACTGGGGCAATCTAGGCAAAAATTAGGGATTTGGCAAGTAACTGCATCTTGACAAGACTGTGCTCTATATCTGTCATCCGTCAGGGATTCTCGATTCGTCGTCGACTGAAGCTCCGAATACATCGAAAATTCGGAATGGTAGAGGAAAGGTCATTATGTTCAATGTAGCCCTCTCCAATATATATCACCGATTTCAAACTTGTACAGATCTATGGAGTCCTGCCCTTTGCAGACTACCATTCCATCACATCAATTTGAGCTTTTATCCAATTATTTGCACTCTTATTTGTTTCAACTCAACAAATGTTCTGCATGTTTTAATTGATAAAGTATCATTGTTTTTCAAAATAAACAAATTTTTCAAAAATTGTTCTTAAACAAAATGAACATTCACGATGATGGAAGGACACTTAGGAGATCCGCAAGTGCTCTCCCGAGGGTGGTATGATTACCAACAGGTAAGACATTTGTTCGTATCTCGAGCATAACTGTATCTTTTTCCTGACGAACCTCTTTTGGTTTCTCCTCAGCAAGGTTGCTCAGTGCAGTGTTGGTTGAAGTTGTTTATCTTCATGTTCCCGGCAGTACAACACTCTTCCTCCAAGTCCCTCTTAGCCCTATTGTGGGGCATCTCCAGTATAGGGTTGTTTGAGCCCTACTGTGGGGCATTCCCAGCAAGGTTGCTGTTGAAATACTTTTGTGGGGCAGTTCCCCAAGCAGAGTGTTTACTGAAGACTTTAACTTTCCTCTCTCCAGCAGAGTAGTCTTCCTCTCTCCCCCAGCATGGGTGCTTTTCTTGGAAGATTCAGTATTCGGTGAATTGACATCCCAGTACTCCATCATGTCCTCAGATGGATCCCCAGCGGAGTTGTTGGCATGATGAGCTTTATCAATGCCTATGTATCCTCATCAGAGATCTGGTTGCTTCTTGGTATCCCTGATTTCCAGCACAAGTTGTTGTGGCGCATCCGCCTGTATGTTGAACTCTTTTCTCCGGTTGTGACCGACGATCCCTCCGGAAACCTCTGGTGGTCTTTCTCCCCTGCAGGATGATGATTGTTCCCTATTGTCCCAGCCTCCAGTGGATTTTCTTGGCTCTATGGTGACTTTGGTTTTCTCTCCGGACGGTTGATTCCCGGACCTGCGTGTTGAGCATGTCTGTTTGTCAGCATTCATCATACATTCATCATGCATAATGCATACATGCATAATCATAGCATTCAGATACTCATGATGCAGCTGTTGCCGTGTATCCGTTGATGTTTGCCTTCTGCTATCTGGTAATACGGATCTCTCCACTAGTTTTTCCTAGCAGAGTTGGGTGTGTCTGATCTCTCCATGTAGAGTCAACCCCTTAAGCAGAAAGTGTCTATCCTTTCCTGCCATTTCCCCACTGAGATACTTCCTCGTGGATGACGGTTGTTTCCGTTCCCTCCCAACATGCATTGGGATGGGTTTTCCCTATTGAGTTCTTTCCTCATTAGGATGAGTCCTGATTCAGTCTGCCTTTTTGGATCGATCCTAAATTGGCTTCCTGTTGGCTGTCTCCCGTACTTCCCTGGGGCATAAATGAATAGTCGCTCACTCATCTTATCCTCAGCGGAATTTGTTGGCCTCTACCTACAAACCGGTAGTTGTAAGTCCTATCTTTGTGGTTTTCTACCTACAAACCGGTAGTTGTAAAATCCCACTTTCATCCCCTGGCGGATATGGTTTGTTGGCCTCTACCTACAAACCGGTAGTTGTAAGTCCTATCTTTGTGGTTTTCTACCTACAAACCGGTAGTTGTAAAATCCCACTTTCATCCCCTGGCGGATATGGTTTGTTGGCCTCTACCTACAAACCGGTAGTTGTAAGTCCTATCTTTGTGGTTTTCTACCTACTAACCGGTAGTTGTAAAATCCCACGTTCTCCCCTTGATGGAGTTAACCCTTTGTGCTCATCCTATTGATGACTGGTTACTTCTCTTTGACCTCTACCTACAAACCGGTAGTTGTAAGTCCTATCTTTGTGGTTTTCTACCTACTAACCGGTAGTTGTAAAATCCCACGTTCTCCCCTTGATGGAGTTAACCCTTTGTGCTCATCCTATTGATGACTGGTTACTTCTCTTTGGCCTCTACCTACAAACCGGTAGTTGTAAGTCCTATCTTTGTGGTTTTCTACCTACAAGCTGGTAGTTGTAAATTCCCACGTTCTCCCCTTGGTGGAGTTAACCCTTTGTGCTCATCCTATCGATGACTGGTTACTTTTCCGTGGTTTTCTGCCTACAAACCGGTAGATGTAATCCCCTCTTTGTGGTATTGATACTCTTTTCCCCTTTGGATACTTGCCTTAATCAAGCAGTATTGTCCCCATTGGGTCTTCCCCTTCTTTTGGATACTTGCTCCGAGTTAGCAACTTTATCCTCTTTTGATTGGTCATCTTTGCATACCTAGTCTGGTACCCCGATGCCTTTCTTTTCGGTCGATTATTCATTTAACAACCTACAACCCGGTTATGGATAATCTTCCATGCGAGGTTATTATCTACATTTTGACGGCTATAGATAATATATCTCATGCACTCTCTGGTCAGTCTTTCGATTGTTATCTCCAGCAGAGTAAGATTCGTATTCCTTGTGGAATCGAATGTCCATCCTTTAACAAGTTTGCTTCCGCTCTCTTCAGGATGTTTTCGGTTGTTTATCCATTTAACAACCTACAACCCGGTTATGGATAATCTTCCATGCGAGGTTATTATCTACGTTTTGACGGCTATAGATAATATATCTCATGCACTCTTTGGTCAATCTTTTGATTGTTTTCTCCAGCAGAGTAAGGTTCGTATTCCCTATGGAATCGGATGTCCATCCTTTAACAAGACTGCTTTTCTAGCCCTCTTCAGGATGTTGAGTGTTTTGGAAAACAAACCAATTCACGCTTTGGTCGGTCACCCGTTTCATACCTACAACTCGGTATTCTTGGTGTTCCTTCCTGTTTGCTCGCTGTCGTGACCTTGTTCCCCAGTGAGACCCCCTGCAAGTGTTCAGCCTTGCCCTGTCATCTTGTGGATGTCAGTATCCCGTCAGCACCCGCGTGTGTTGTTTCTTTGGTGTCGGTAAACACCATCCTTCGGTGATTTCCAGTCATGCGTAAGTGTCTGGTTTTCTTTTGATGTCGGTAAACATCCTCTTTCGATGTTCATAACGTCGCCCTCCCTTCCCTAGTGAAGTTTTCCTCCTCTCCGTTGGTGTCGATAAACGTGAGTCTCCCTTTCGTCCTATGATGTCTGGTTGAGTTTTCCTCCTCTCCGTTGGTGTCGATAAACGTGAGTCTCCCTTTCGTCCTATGATGTCTAGTTGAGTTTTCCTCCTCTCCGTTGGTGTCGATAAACGTGAGTCTCCCTTTCGTCCTATGACGTCTGGGTGAGTTTTCCTCCTCTCCGTTGGTGTCGATAAACGTGAGTCTCCCTTTCGTCCTATGATGTCTGGTTGAGTTTTCCTCCTCTCCGTTGGTGTCGATAAACGTGAGTCTCCCTTTCGTCCTATGATGTCTGGTTGAGTTTTCCTCCTCTCCGTTGGTGTCGATAAACGTGAGTCTCCCTTTCGTCCTATGATGTCTGGTTGAGTTTTCCTCCTCTCCGTTGGTGTCGATAAACGTGAGTCTCCCTTTCGTCCTATGATGTCTGGTTGAGTTTTCCTCCTCTCCGTTGGTGTCGATAAACGTGAGTCTCCCTTTCGTCCTATGACGTCTGGTTGAGTTTTCCTCCTCTCCGTTGGTGTCGATAAACGTGAGTCTCCCTTTCATCCTATGATGTCTGGTTGAGTTTTCCTCCTCTCCGTTGGTGTCGATAAACGTGAGTCTCCCTTTCGTCCTATGATGTCTGGTTGAGTTTTCCTCCTCTCCGTTGGTGTCGATAAACGTGAGTCTCCCTTTCGTCCTATGATGTCTGGTTGAGTTTTCCTCCTCTCCGTTGGTGTCGATAAACGTGAGTCTCCCTTTCGTCCTATGATGTCTGGTTGAGTTTTCCTCCTCTCCGTTGGTGTCGATAAACGTGAGTCTCCCTTTCGTCCTATGATGTCTGGTTGAGTTTTCCTCCTCTCCGTTGGTGTCGATAAACGTGAGTCTCCCTTTCGTCCTATGATGTCTGGTTGAGTTTTCCTCCTCTCCGTTGGTGTCGATAAACGTGAGTCTCCCTTTCGTCCTATGACGTCTGGTTGAGTTTTCCTCCTCTCCGTTGGTGTCGATAAACGTGAGTCTCCCTTTCGTCCTATGACGTCTGGTTGAGTTTTCCTCCTCTCCGTTGGTGTCGATAAACGTGAGTCTCCCTTTCGTCCTATGATGTCTGGTTGAGTTTTCCTCCTCTCCGTTGGTGTCGATAAACGTGAGTCTCCCTTTCGTCCTATGATGTCTGGTTGAGTTTTCCTCCTCTCCGTTGGTGTCGATAAACGTGAGTCTCCCTTTCGTCCTATGATGTCTGGTTGAGTTTTCCTCCTCTCCGTTGGTGTCGATAAACGTGAGTCTCCCTTTCGTCCTATGATGTCTGGTTGAGTTTTCCTCCTCTCCGTTGGAATCGATAAACGTGAGTCTCCCTTTCGTCCTATGACGTCTGGTTGAGTTTTCCTCCTCTCCGTTGGTGTCGATAAACGTGAGTCTCCCTTTCGTCCTATGATGTCTTGTTGAGTTTTCCTCCTCTCCGTTGGTGTCGATAAACGTGAGTCTCCCTTCCGTCCTATGACGCTTAGTGTAGCACCTCAAATTTGCACCCACCATTGTACATACATTTTCATATTAGGTCATAGCATAACATGGTCCATTGCATAGCATTGCATTGTCCCAGTTGCCTCAAGTGCAAGCCAATCAAGAGAATTAGGTCAAACTGATCAGGAGATCAGTCAACCAAGCAAGCAAGTGTGTTTCTCAAGGAGCCAGGGCCCTAGGGTTGGTCCCACATGTTCACATGACTTGGGGATCCATTTGAAGTGTTTAGGTCAAGGGTTGGATGTCCAGAAGTCACCAGTCAAAGCACAATCAGTCAGAAACCCTAGAAAGTCAAACTTGGTCAACTGTGACTGATTTTATGGTTTTGATGGATGGATTTGGTTTGAGAGAGCTTATTCATGTCCAAATAAGCCTCATGTATCATGGCAAACAACATCATTGAAGAATTTGAAGCCAATCAGAAAATTTCCAAAAATAGAAACTGGACCTGTAATTTTAACTGCCAAAAATGGAAACTTCTTGATCCCAAACTTACATCATGATACAAGCTTCAAATGAATTTTTGCCCAACATTAAAGTTGAAGATCTTGTTCTCCCATTTCCAAAAAGTCCAAGAACTCTCAATTCCCATGTATGGTTGGCAAGTTATGACCAATTCAATCTCAAAAATATTTGAACTTCAAAAGGCCATATCTCTCAAACCATTTGGCCAAAATTGGTGAGGTTTTTTCCAAAAAACCACATTTAATCCCCTCTTTCCAAAAATGTCATCCTCATGCACCAAAACATCACCATGCAAAATGGCCTTTTTGAACTTACCTTAATTAATTTCAAGTGAGTTGGAATTTTGACTTTTTCAAATAACCAATTTTACTCATTTTGGCCAATTGGAACTTGTTTGAAATGTTATTTGAAGCTTGCCCAAGGCCCAAACTCGGACAGAACACACACCCTCCTTGCCATGTGGTTGAAAATTAGCAAAAGGGCAAAATGCTTCATTTGAGCTAATCTTGTTTAGCACTTCATTAACCAACATTAAACAGATGTATATAACCTTATTTTCTGTCATTTCAACCCTAGCAGCAGCGATCAAACACACAGAATTTTTCACTTTCTCTCAAATCTCATTTTTCTATTTTGCATTTTTCTGGCCAAAACTTCCAAAGAGCTCGAGCAACCCTTTGTTGATTCATCACCTGGCCATCATTTGGAAGCCATTTGAAGCATCAATCACCAACTGGAACAGCATTTCATATTCTGATTTTCCAAGCACACATCAATGGTGATTTTCGATTTGAGCGTTTCCAAGAGTTGTTGAGCTACAAGCCACCCTCCAGTCATCATTTCAAACCACAAGCTCCATCTGTTTCGAGCTTACTACACAAAACAACAACTGTTTCACATTTTTCTTCAAAAACAAGTAAGGTTTCGACCACTTCTTTTCTCAAAATTTTGCTATGCCATGTGTAGACTTTACCTTGCTGAGTGTTATGAACTTGGAATCGTGTTAATTGGTTGCTTGTGTTAAGAGAAATCTGGATTTTAAACTTCATGACCAAACTTGTTCTTGCTTCTTTCTCTTTTGTTAGCTCGATTTGATGAATGTAGATGCTATATTATGAATGTGCTTGGTTTGCTGTTTCGATTGCCATGCTTAATTGCTATTTCTGGGCATGTTTGTTTTTTCGATTGAATGGAAGAGATGATGAGCACTGTTGCTGTACAACAAACCCTAATTTATTACCAGAAGTTTGATTTTCACGTGGTATGCATGTGTCCACTGTTCCGTTAAGCCATCAACCAATCACAATATTTCATTTCTGTATGCTAAACGATGCGTTTTGGTTAGTTGGAGTAATAATTTCAAAAATGCCATCGGTTCATATTAAATCAATTAATTCATTTATTTAGTTCAATGTTTATTTCATTTTGTTACACATCTTACAAAAATCATAACATCTCCATTTTAATCCCAAAATTCATGGAAATTTCTGCATTGTGTTCATCTTGATGTCTATTATTTTATCCTGATTTTTCCAGAATTTTTGCATGGTCGAATTTTAAATGGTATTAGGGTTTTGTTCATGTATGCATATTTTGTACCCTTTGCCAAATCCTTTGTGAAATAGTCATGCATTATCCAATGGCCCTGAAATTTTTTGTACACAAACTAGACTCATTCATGGTGATTTTGATATAGAGTTTGTGAATTTATCTTATCTGGTCATTGAGTTATGAATTTTTGAATTAGGGTGTGACAATTTGTGTCACACCATTGATATGCAACTTCATGATTTTTGATACCATGCTTCTTGGCCTCCAATTGATGTGAATTTTTTCATGAACTCACTCTTGTATGTCTAGTTTACATGTGAATTTTCTTGGAATTATTTGTGGCATTTCCTAATTGTTTGAGATTTTCTACCCTGTTTGACCAAAATGTTGACTTATGTGATGCATGTTGCCATTTCATTTGTGAAATTCTCATACTTTATTAGATGGACATGAAATTTTACATGAGATAACTAGACATCCTCATCTTTGCCATGGTTTTAGTCCCATTTATTTATCATACACCATCTCTGACTTATGATTTTTCTAAGTTGATGCATGTTTGGTTGACTTCTTTGAGCATGTTCAAAATTGCTTTGACTTTCTGATTTTCATTGACTGCCTTCCACTTGTCCAAATGAGATGAAATTTGACATGCTCACCATGCTATGTGTTAGGATTGATCATGATTTATTTGGTGATTTTTGAAAATGTTTGAGTTGACGTTTGATGCAAGTCTTGCTGTTGACTTCTATAAGCCCTCATTTGCCATGCTTTGACTTCTTTTGCTTATGAAATGATGATGATGCATGATATGAACATGAACCCAATTGGGATTGTTTCTTGATTGATTAAACATGATTTTGAATGCTTGCCCTTTGCTGTTTTGACTTTTTCATTCCTTTTTGACCCTAGGCTTGCCCTAGTGGTCCTGTTACTCACCTTTGAGTTCATGTTTTCAGGTTGACCAACAAATGACCAATGAGACCAATTCTGTTTGATTGAGCTTGCTTGAATATCATTGACTAACTTGTTTGTTTTGTAGGTGGCTTGGCTCACATGCCTTAAGCCTTGTGCCTTGCACATTCACTTGCTTCTGATTAACTGTTAATGTCTGTTTCCTTTTGCTTTGCTTTGAAGTTGTATACTAACATCTGCTTGACTATTTCAGGTGCTTTTAGTTGCTTAGTTCCTTGTGAACTTTTTGCTTTGCTTTGCTTGTATAAGCAATTTGCATTGAGGTATATCCCTTAATCTTCATGTAGTCTGGAAGACCTGGCCTGTTACTTGGCCAGGCAACTGTCTGAAGTTCTCCTTAAGAGGCAATGTTTGTGTATGTTTAATTTGTCCCTGTACATATTCAAAGACCTCCTAAGTGAAGAGGCAATTGGCAGAACCAAGGGATAAGCAACCTATCCCCTGCTAGTCTGTGTGTCTTCTGCTTTGCTCACACCACTGTGTTGATGCATTGCAGATACAAACCCAAGATCTTGTACAATTGTACAGTTGAGTCAGTATCAAATGTGTAGAAGGGTTCCCACTTTCTGAACCCACACATTCTTGTCTTAAGCTCTCCCAGGCCAGGGATAAGAGCTGTGAAGTCTCATCTTCACTCACCTTTCATCTGCTTCACCTTAGCCCCTCAATGGCAAGGTTAAGAGCTAACACTACCCAGTTCCAGAGGTTTGTTTGTCGAGGTTGATATGACCCCTCGACTAAAACCTAGCCTTGATGTTTGAGCCCCTTGTTGGTGTGTTTATTTCATGCTGTATGTGCTTGTGTGGTGTGATTGTATCCCCTAGGTTTGCTAGACTCCGCGTAGTCTCGTTTGCATGTCAAGTAAGGTAGCACGGTTCCTTCGTATAGGACTTCCTTTCTTGCTTGAGCTTTCCTAAAACACAAACAAACATTATCCCCTCTTAAGGATACGTCCACTCCTTCTACTACAGGTGAGTAAGTCTCCCAAGGTCGAGCATCAGGTAGATTGTGCAGTGACGTTGTCCACTTAAAAAACACAAACCAACGGGAATAGTTTTAGCCGAACTACGGCAACTCTGATTCTCATGTCCAGATGAGATACGTAGGCACGAGATGCGATGTCTTGTCGAGTTTGACTAACAACTAACACTAATTCTCTTCTCTCGCCCTCGTTGCGATTGAGACCTCCCTTTTCTCTTGCCCTAGTTGCAATCGAGACCCTTGCTTCCTGTGCAAGTTAGGTTAGGTGTGGCTTGCTTCCTGTGCAAGTCATGTTTAGGATAGGCTTGCTTCCTGTGCAAGTTAGCTAGAAACCTTAACTTAGGGACGACTTTGCATGACAACATCTAGGCTCGAGTCGTAGTCTCCCTAGTGTTGTGTCTCCCCCTGTTATCTGGTTAGGCTAGTCCTTTTTCCCTGCGTAGGGGAACTACGTCGCCCTGATCCTCATACCAGATGAGGTACGTAGGCAGGAGATGAGCTGATCTCTCTGGGCGCCTTTTTTCTTTTTGAGTGTGTGCTTGACAGTTGTAGGCTCGAGTCCCCGACTCCCTATTAACCTGTTGTGTTGTTGTGTGCTTGGAAGCTGATGTAAGACCATCGAGTGGCATTCGGGTTCCAGTGTGTGTGTGTTTGTTGGTTCGGATGCTGATGTAAGTCCAGTGATTGGCATTCAGGCTCCACGTTTGCCTTTGTCTGTTTGTTTGTGTGCGTGTCAGCCGAGCTACGAATGCTCTGATTCTCCTTCGTCCAAGGAGATACGTATGCATAGGATGCGACATCCTAGCGAGCATGTGTCGTTTTCCCCGGTCCGAACTACTTCGACTCTGATGTCTATGCCTGATAGACTAAGTAGGCCCAGGATGCGACATCCTGCCGAGTCAGTTTCAGTCAGTTTCTTTTGTCTCTTTCAGCCAGTGTGTGTGAGTTTGAGCAGCGTTTAGCAACCATTTTCCTTCCTTTTGTGCGTGGATCCCGTCGAGTACGACGGATGCGTAGGGGTGCTAATACCTTCCCTTCGCATAACCGACTCCCGAACCCATCCTCTTTGGTCGCGAGACCATGTTCTTTCCCAGGTTTACTCTGAGCGTTTCCTTTCCCTCTTTTGGGATAAATAACGCACGGTGGCGGCTCTGTTGTTTCTTAGAATCAAACCATAATCCTTCCGGAATCCTTCAAACCATTACGCGAAAAACCGGCGGGAAAAGAAGAAACAACAGAGCCGCCACCGTGCGTTATTTATCCCAAAAGAGGGAAAGGAAACGCTCAGAGTAAACCTGGGAAAGAACATGGTCTCGCGACCAAAGAGGATGGGTTCGGGAGTCGGTTATGCGAAGGGAAGGTATTAGCACCCCTACGCATCCGTCGTATTCGACGGGATCCACGCACAAAAGGAAGGAAAATGGTTGCTAAACGCTGCTCAAACTCACACACACTGGCTGAAAGAGACAAAAGAAACTGACTGAAACTGACTCGGCAGGATGTCGCATCCTGGGCCTACTTAGTCTATCAGGCATAGACATCAGAGTCGAAGTAGTTCGGACCGGGGAAAACGACACATGCTCGCTAGGATGTCGCATCCTATGCATACGTATCTCCTTGGACGAAGGAGAATCAGAGCATTCGTAGCTCGGCTGACACGCACACAAACAAACAGACAAAGGCAAACGTGGAGCCTGAATGCCAATCACTGGACTTACATCAGCATCCGAACCAACAAACACACACACACTGGAACCCGAATGCCACTCGATGGTCTTACATCAGCTTCCAAGCACACAACAACACAACAGGTTAATAGGGAGTCGGGGACTCGAGCCTACAACTGTCAAGCACACACTCAAAAAGAAAAAAGGCGCCCGGAGAGATCAGCTCATCTCCTGCCTACGTACCTCATCTGGTATGAGGATCAGGGCGACGTAGTTCCCCTACGCAGGGAAAAAGGACTAGCCTAACCAGATAACAGGGGGAGACACAACACTAGGGAGACTACGACTCGAGCCTAGATGTTGTCATGCAAAGTCGTCCCTAAGTTAAGGTTTCTAGCTAACTTGCACAGGAAGCAAGCCTATCCTAAACATGACTTGCACAGGAAGCAAGCCACACCTAACCTAACTTGCACAGGAAGCAAGGGTCTCGATTGCAACTAGGGCAAGAGAAAGGGGAGGTCTCAATCGCAACGAGGGCGAGAGAAGAGAATTAGTGTTAGTTGTTAGTCAAACTCGACAAGACATCGCATCTCGTGCCTACGTATCTCATCTGGACATGAGAATCAGAGTTGCCGTAGTTCGGCTAAAACTATTCCCGTTGGTTTGTGTTTTTTAAGTGGACAACGTCACTGCACAATCTACCTGATGCTCGACCTTGGGAGACTTACTCACCTGTAGTAGAAGGAGTGGACGTATCCTTAAGAGGGGATAATGTTTGTTTGTGTTTTAGGAAAGCTCAAGCAAGAAAGGAAGTCCTATACGAAGGAACCGTGCTACCTTACTTGACATGCAAACGAGACTACGCGGAGTCTAGCAAACCTAGGGGATACAATCACACCACACAAGCACATACAGCATGAAATAAACACACCAACAAGGGGCTCAAACATCAAGGCTAGGTTTTAGTCGAGGGGTCATATCAACCTCGACAAACAAACCTCTGGAACTGGGTAGTGTTAGCTCTTAACCTTGCCATTGAGGGGCTAAGGTGAAGCAGATGAAAGGTGAGTGAAGATGAGACTTCACAGCTCTTATCCCTGGCCTGGGAGAGCTTAAGACAAGAATGTGTGGGTTCAGAAAGTGGGAACCCTTCTACACATTTGATACTGACTCAACTGTACAATTGTACAAGATCTTGGGTTTGTATCTGCAATGCATCAACACAGTGGTGTGAGCAAAGCAGAAGACACACAGACTAGCAGGGGATAGGTTGCTTATCCCTTGGTTCTGCCAATTGCCTCTTCACTTAGGAGGTCTTTGAATATGTACAGGGACAAATTAAACATACACAAACATTGCCTCTTAAGGAGGACTTCAGACAGTTGCCTGGCCAAGTAACAGGCCAGGTCTTCCAGACTACATGAAGATTAAGGGATATACCTCAATGCAAATTGCTTATACAAGCAAAGCAAAGCAAAAAGTTCACAAGGAACTAAGCAACTAAAAGCACCTGAAATAGTCAAGCAGATGTTAGTATACAACTTCAAAGCAAAGCAAAAGGAAACAGACATTAACAGTTAATCAGAAGCAAGTGAATGTGCAAGGCACAAGGCTTAAGGCATGTGAGCCAAGCCACCTACAAAACAAACAAGTTAGTCAATGATATTCAAGCAAGCTCAATCAAACAGAATTGGTCTCATTGGTCATTTGTTGGTCAACCTGAAAACATGAACTCAAAGGTGAGTAACAGGACCACTAGGGCAAGCCTAGGGTCAAAAAGGAATGAAAAAGTCAAAACAGCAAAGGGCAAGCATTCAAAATCATGTTTAATCAATCAAGAAACAATCCCAATTGGGTTCATGTTCATATCATGCATCATCATCATTTCATAAGCAAAAGAAGTCAAAGCATGGCAAATGAGGGCTTATAGAAGTCAACAGCAAGACTTGCATCAAACGTCAACTCAAACATTTTCAAAAATCACCAAATAAATCATGATCAATCCTAACACATAGCATGGTGAGCATGTCAAATTTCATCTCATTTGGACAAGTGGAAGGCAGTCAATGAAAATCAGAAAGTCAAAGCAATTTTGAACATGCTCAAAGAAGTCAACCAAACATGCATCAACTTAGAAAAATCATAAGTCAGAGATGGTGTATGATAAATAAATGGGACTAAAACCATGGCAAAGATGAGGATGTCTAGTTATCTCATGTAAAATTTCATGTCCATCTAATAAAGTATGAGAATTTCACAAATGAAATGGCAACATGCATCACATAAGTCAACATTTTGGTCAAACAGGGTAGAAAATCTCAAACAATTAGGAAATGCCACAAATAATTCCAAGCAAATTCACATGTAAACTAGACATACAAGAGTGAGTTCATGAAAAAATTCACATCAATTGGAGGCCAAGAAGCATGGTATCAAAAATCATGAAGTTGCATATCAATGGTGTGACACAAATTGTCACACCCTAATTCAAAAATTCATAACTCAATGACCAGATAAGATAAATTCACAAACTCTATATCAAAATCACCATGAATGAGTCTAGTTTGTGTACAAAAAATTTCAGGGCCATTGGATAATGCATGACTATTTCACAAAGGATTTGGCAAAGGGTACAAAATATGCATACATGAACAAAACCCTAATACCATTTAAAATTCGACCATGCAAAAATTCTGGAAAAATCAGGATAAAATAATAGACATCAAGATGAACACAATGCAGAAATTTCCATGAATTTTGGGATTAAAATGGAGATGTTATGATTTTTGTAAGATGTGTAACAAAATGAAATAAACATTGAACTAAATAAATGAATTAATTGATTTAATATGAACCGATGGCATTTTTGAAATTATTACTCCAACTAACCAAAACGCATCGTTTAGCATACAGAAATGAAATATTGTGATTGGTTGATGGCTTAACGGAACAGTGGACACATGCATACCACGTGAAAATCAAACTTCTGGTAATAAATTAGGGTTTGCTGTACAGCAACAGTGCTCATCATCTCTTCCATTCAATCGAAAAAACAAACATGCCCAGAAATAGCAATTAAGCATGGCAATCGAAACAGCAAACCAAGCACATTCATAATATAGCATCTACATTCATCAAATCGAGCTAACAAAAGAGAAAGAAGCAAGAACAAGTTTGGTCATGAAGTTTAAAATCCAGATTTCTCTTAACACAAGCAACCAATTAACACGATTCCAAGTTCATAACACTCAGCAAGGTAAAGTCTACACATGGCATAACAAAATTTTGAGAAAAGAAGTGGTCGAAACCTTACTTGTTTTTGAAGAAAAATGTGAAACAGTTGTTGTTTTGTGTAGTAAGCTCGAAACAGATGGAGCTTGTGGTTTGAAATGATGACTGGAGGGTGGCTTGTAGCTCAACAACTCTTGGAAACGCTCAAATCGAAAATCACCATTGATGTGTGCTTGGAAAATCAGAATATGAAATGCTGTTCCAGTTGGTGATTGATGCTTCAAATGGCTTCCAAATGATGGCCAGGTGATGAATCAACAAAGGGTTGCTCGAGCTCTTTGGAAGTTTTGGCCAGAAAAATGCAAAATGGAAAAATGAGATTTGAGAGAAAGTGAAAAATTCTGTGTGTTTGATCGCTGCTGCTAGGGTTGAAATGACAGAAAATAAGGTTATATACATCTGTTTAATGTTGGTTAATGAAGTGCTAAACAAGATTAGCTCAAATGAAGCATTTTGCCCTTTTGCCAATTTTCAACCACATGGCAAGGAGGGTGTGTGTTCTGTCCGAGTTTGGGCCTTGGGCAAGCTTCAAATAACATTTCAAACAAGTTCCAATTGGCCAAAATGAGTAAAATTGGTTATTTGAAAAAGTCAAAATTCCAACTCACTTGAAATTAATTAAGGTAAGTTCAAAAAGGCCATTTTGCATGGTGATGTTTTGGTGCATGAGGATTACATTTTTGGAAAGAGGGGATTAAATGTGGTTTGTTGGAAAAAACCTCACCAATTTTGGCCAAATGGTTTGAGAGATATGGCCTTTTGAAGTTCAAAAATGTTTGAGATTGAATTGGTCATAACTTGCCAACCATACATGGGAATTGAGAGTTCTAGGACTTTTTGGAAATGGGAGAACAAGATCTTCAACTTTCATGTTGGGCAAAAATTCATTTGAAGCTTGTATCATGATGTAAGTTTGGGATCAAGAAGTTTCCATTTTTGGCAGTTAAAATTACAGGTCCAGTTTCTATTTTTGGAAATTTTCTGATTGGCTTCAAATTCTTCAATGATGTTGTTTGCCATGATACATGAGGCCTATTTGGACATGAATAAGCTCTCTCAAACCAAATCCATCCATCAAAACCATAAAATCAGTCACAGTTGACCAAGTTTGACTTTCTAGGGTTTCTGACTGATTGTGCTTTGACTGGTGACTTCTGGACATCCAACCCTTGACCTAAACACTTCAAATGGATCCCCAAGTCATGTGAACATGTGGGACCAACCCTAGGGCCCTGGCTCCTTGAGAAACACACTTGCTTGCTTGGTTGACTGATCTCCTGATCAGTTTGACCTAATTCTCTTGATTGGCTTGCACTTGAGGCAACTGGGACAATGCAATGCTATGCAATGGACCATGTTATGCTATGACCTAATATGAAAATGTATGTACAATGGTGGGTGCAAATTTGAGGTGCTACACTTAGCAGCCCAAGCAAATGCGCAACAAGTCTTCTCAAGCATTAAATACCGAGTCTCACAGTCGGTGAACTTCTTACCTATGTAGTAAATTGCAAATTCTTTCTTTCCAGTCTCATCTTGCTGATAAAGAACACAACCCATACTATCTTCAAACTCATTCAAATACATGATCAACGGTCTTCCTTCAACAGGTGGAGTCAAAATCGGAGGTTCAAGCAAATATTCTTTAATACTGTCAAAAGCTTTCTGGCAGTCTACAGTCCAATCACAAGACTGATCTTTCCGAAGAAGCTTGAATATAGGTGCACATGTGGCATTCAGGTGGGAAATGAATATGGAAATATAATTCAAGCGGCCGAGAAAACCTCTGACTTGTTTCTCAATTTTTGGGCGCAGGCATCTCTTGCATTGCTTTGACCTTGGCAGGATCAACTTCAATACCCTTCTCGCTGACAATAAATCCTAATAACTTACCAGAACGAACACCAAAAGTACACTTATTGGGATTCAAGCAGACTTTGTACTTCCTTAAACGCTGGAATAGCTTCAACAAATGCTCAACATGTTCCTCTTTATAAAATGATTTAACAATCTTGTCATCGACATATACTTTAATCTCTTTATGCATCATATCATGAAAAAGAGTAGTCATTACTCTATGGTAAGTTGCACCAGCATTCTTTAGACCGAAAGGCATCACTCTATAACAGAATGTTCCCCAAGGTGTAATGAATTTGGTCTTCTCCATATCTTCGAGTGCCATAAATGAAAAGACTTTGAATTTAGCAGTATTGTCTACCAACATATCAATGTGTGGTAGAGGGAAATCATCTTTCGGACTGGCTTTATTCAAATCTCTATAATCGACACACATGCAGACTTTTCCATCTTTCTTCGGCACATGCACAATATTGGCCACCCATTGCGGATACTCAACGGTCACAAGGAAACCAACATCAATTTGCTTCTGCACTTCCTTTTTGATCTTCACAACCATATCAGGATGCGTTCTTCTCAACTTCTGCTTGACTGGCGGGCATTCTGGCTTCAATGGCAATCTATGCTCCACAATCTCAGAATCTAAACTAGGCATGTCTTTATAGGACCAAGCAAACACATCTGAATACTCTCGAAGAAGATCAATCAACCCATTCTTAGCATCTGGACACAGTCGAGACCCAATCTTTACTTCCTTTATATCATCCTCGGAACCCAAGTTGACTAGCTCAATCTGCTCTTCAAATGGCTGAATAATCTTTTCATCTTGCTCAAGAAGACGAGACAATTCATCACTCACTTCTACATCACTTTCCTCTTCGGCCTTAAACACCGGGAATTCAAAATTTGGAGGAGGAGAAGGATCATTGTATTCAATGGGGTTATAAACCAACCTGCATAATGATTTGATATTTTGATTTTAGAGAAGTGAATTTGTGACCAAATATTATGCAGATGGACAATTATATTGTTTATTTATGTTTTTTGTGATTACCATTTTCAGAATAAAACAAACATCAAAGATGTGGATGAATATAATTAATTTTATTAATGATTAATTTAAAATGCCCAAACAATGTTCACTTCTCCTTTAGGCATAGGAGAAGGATTTTAAAATATAAAAGCAATTACTTAGATCGATGCAAAATAACAGGAATATCAACAACAGTCCAATTGTTGCACGTCTTTCTATGCGTTACAAAGTTGGTGCAGTCTTCCTCTTCGCTATCCTCTAGCACGGCAGCTAAGTGTTGTTCATTGCCATGAATGAACCCTCTGTTACGGAAGATGAGTTGCATATCTTCAGATCTTTAAATTGATGAGCCTTTCTGGAACCCCCAACCGGTTCTGCCTTTGTTGTCGGAGACCTCTACCGTGTGCCCCCACTGATCAACATTGCCTTCTTCTACAATCTTCTGAGCATCTTTCAACGAGGACATAGGTGCCCAACTCTCTTCTAAGCAGCAATAGACAAGGCTTGGAACGGAGTTCCAACCTCATCCTCAGCTTCAACATACGAGAAAGATGACAGGTGGCTAACCAGCAACGCCTTCTCTCCACCAACAACCACTAGCTTTCCATCTTGACAAATTTCAATTTCTGATGCAGAGTGGAGGTAACATCCCCTACCTCATGAATCCATTGCCTTCCCAATAAACAGCTGTAGGCCAGGTGGATATCTATTACTTGAAAAGTAATCTGAAAATCACTCGGACCTATCTTGACTGGAAGGTTCACTTCACCAAGAACCGTCTTGCGCGAACCATCGAAGGCCTTGACAATTACACTGTTATATCTCATGGGCGCTCCTTGGTAAGATAGCTTTGACAAAGTTGACTTCGGAAGCACATTTAGTGACCAACTGGTGTCAACAAGCACGTTTGACAAAGCATCCTCTTTGCAATTTAGAGAAATAAACAAAGCCAAATTATGATTCCTGCCCTCCTCAGGGATTTCTTCATCACAGAAGCTGAGATTGTTATATGAAGTGATGTTAGCCATGATATGATCAAACTGATCCACAGTAACACCATGCTCTATGTATGCTTGTTCAAGAACTTTCTGTAGTGCTTCTCTGTGTGCTTCGGAATTCATCAGCAGAGACAACATTGAGATTTTTGAGGGGGTTTGGAGCAGCTGCTCGACCACGTTAAACTCGCTCCTCTTTATCAATCGGGGTACCACATCATCATCATTGGCTTTCGGTTTGCTGGATTCACCAGACTTATCTTTTGAACAACCAATCGGATCTACATTAGGCACCTCCACCTTGTTACCAACAATCGTTTCCTCTTTGTTTTCTGGGAACACCGTTCCAAACACTCGACCACTGCGGGTCACCTTCGTAACATCGACAATGCTCACCACTGAACTAGTTGTAGGTAACAGGACCTCTTGACAATTCTTTAGCATTGTAGCATTGTACTGGTACGGTACAGCCTTATCAGATGAATACGGGAATGGGCCCGCTAACCGTATTACCAACGACGATACTGATCTTTGAATGACATTATTATTGTTGTTGCTGTCATATTGAATTACCAACTGCTCTTGTTGTTTGAAAACGGGCACTATGACATTGACGTCGTCATCTACATGACGAGATTGAACAATTTGAATCATGTCTTCATCCATCAGACGTTGGATGTCCCTTTTCACTACAACACACCCTCTTGGGTTCACACTACAAACAACACAACCATCATGGTCATGTTCACAGTCACTCACCATACAGATATCCTTATGCATCTGCACCAAGGATCTTCGAATGAACCGGACATCATAAACCTTGATTTCTCCAAGACAACCGTCCACCTTATTCACTGAAGAGTTCCCATGAGCGGGCAAAGGGTTCGCTTTCACATTTAGCGCGCGGTTCTCAAAGGACACCATACCACTCTTCATAAGCTTTTGAACCTCATACTTCAATGGATAACAATTTTCAATATCGTGTCCGGGTGCTCCTTGATGTAAAGCATAACGGAGCTCATGTTTATACCACCAGGGAAGTGGTTCTGGGATCTGCGGTGGGTTCCTCGGTTGAATTAAGTTCTTGAGAACTAGCGAGGGATACATCTCTGTATACGACATAGGAATCGGTTTAAAAGAGACATTCTTCCTCTTAAAGTTCTGCTGATGATGATTGTTGTTGGTATTGTTGTTGTTGTAGGTGTTCGTCCTTTGTTGCTGTTGTTGTTGTTGTTGTTGTTGACGTTGATGTTGTTGTTGTTGTATTGGTGTTGCTTTCTGATTAGAAAATACCAGAATTACTGATGACACTTGATGATGATGATGTTGACAGGGTGGTGGATTTCTTCTGATCTGAGGTCTCCTCTGCCTCCCATTGATTACTGCGTTGGTCTCACTATCCTTCTTCTTACCAAAGTTGCTACCATATCTCTTGCTTGTTGACGCTTCATCTCTTGACAAAAGTCCTTCACGGACTTCTTCCTCAAGTCTCATCCCCATGTTTACCATTTCGGTAAAATCACTGGGGGCACTAGCAATCATGCATTCATAATAAAATGAACTCGGAGTTTTCAAGAAGATTTTCGTCATTTCTTTGCCCGTATTCTTTAAATGTATCTTTGTCCTTCTGAGACATAGACCTCAACTGGTCTCTATCCGGCGCCATGTCCACATTATACTTGTATTGCTTCACAAAAGCCTCTCCCAAGTCGTTGGAAGTGCGAATGCTTGCACTATCCAACCCCATGTACCAACGAAGCGCAACACCAGTCAGGCTATCCTGGAAGTAGTGAATAAGCAATTGATCATTGTCGGTTTGAGTAGACATCTTGCGAGCATACATCACAAGATGGCTGAGAGGAAAAGAATTCCCTTTATACTTTTCAAAGTCAGGCACTTTGAATTTCACCGGGATTTTGACGTTGGGCACTAAGCACAACTCAGCAACACTCTTTCCAAACAAATTTTTACCTCTCAGCGTCTTCAATTCCTTGCGCAGCTCAAGAAACTGATCTTTCATCTCGTCCATCTTCTCATAAACATCCGGACCCTCAGATGGCTCGGAATGATAGATGTTATCCTCTACGTGAGGCAAAGTATGCATAATGGGAGGTGGCACAGACATGACCGGACTATATGCCGGCATGGAAGCAAATGTAGGCGCAAAGCCTTCGGGCACAAAGTTGGGCGGCATTCCCCACGGGAATCTGGCAGGCATATTCGGCGAGAAATATGCGGTAGCAGCAGGCATGGTAGAGGTAGTCACCTCTGAAGTAATAGTCCTCACGGGAGGAGTTGCAGGTGTTGGAGAAACTTGGTTCTGAGCAGCAAGAACTGACTCCATCATGACAGTCAGGCGGGCGATCTCGTCTTTCAGCTCTCTGTTCTCTTGCTCCAAATGTTCCATGATTTTCAGATGATTGGCTCAGGTATTCTATCGGTGAGCCATCTTGGCTAAAGCACAGAAGAAACACCAATCAGACATCTGGCGAAAACCTGCTTATGCAAATGATGCATGAAATGCAATGCTTGATTATTTTTATTTTCAAGGAACTTACTATATCATTTACAAATATATAATATTTAAGGGAAACTGCAACAATTTGATATGACCAAAAATCTCTTTTTATTTATATAAATTGGAAGGATTACACTAGTACAATTTCAGAAACCAAAATAAAAAGATACAAGAGAAGAGGAGACTAGTCATCCTAAGGGTCCCTAACAACAATGTCAGAAGATCTGGCTGAAGGCGCGTACTTCCTTCGAATGCGACGGATCTCGGTCTCAAAAGAAGCCTTCATCTGAGTCTTCTCGAGGACAAGCTGATCAACAATCTTCTTCCAAGCAACGAAAGGTTGAGGCATGCTAAAAGATGAAACCTCTGGCTCTCTCTGTCTCTTAGTCACTCGGTCTTCAAGTAGCTCAATAAGTGCATCTTTATCCTTAGACTCCAACTGCAACTCTTCATGCTTCTTGCTCAAAGCACGAAAACGCTCTTCCCAAATATCCTTCTTTTGCTTCATCTTGGCGAGTGCGTCTTCCAACTCCTCTATATCTTGGTTAGGGAGAGTTAATGGCTCAACCACAACCATATACATAGGTCTTTCACAAGGATAAGGCATCTTCAACTCCATAGCTCTCTTCTTCACCCAAAGAGTGTAAGCTTCCAAAGCTACACAATTGCGCGTACCAAGCTCGGATCTTCCTTTCCTATGCACATTATGCCAAGCATGCACAATCTTCTGCTTCAAATGTTGGCAATCTTTACCCTCTTGATAGAAAAGACCTTCTAACAACATGTTATTAGGTTTGTCTCTCAATGGGAACCCAAGTTGACGACGAGCCAAAGCAGGGTTGTAGTTAATTCCTCTTTGTGTACCAATGAGAGGCACATTAGAGAATTCACCACAACTATCAATAATCTCCAAACTGCTTAAGGACGGATCATACCAAACTATATCATCATTAGTGAGAGACATAAGTCTCTGAGACTACCTTAGACATTGTTTGTTCTCCACAAAAGCAGGCGTTTGAGGCAAGTGAGAAATAAACCACTTATACAGAAGAGGAATACAACAGACAATCGTTCCCCCACCCTTAGAATTCCTTAGATGCAAAGAGAAATACATATCACCCAACAAAGTAGGCACAGGATTACCAATCAAGAAAAGTCTAATGACGTTAACATCAACAAAACTGTCAATGTTAGGGAACAAAGCTAATCCATAGATGAGCAACACAAAGATAGCTTCAAAAGCATCCACACTACCAGCTTAAGCAAAATTAGTAGCTTCCTTGATGAGGAAAACAGATGGCAACCCAAATAACCCTCCTTTCTTCACCCAATGAGCCTCTATCTCAGACTTCTTCAAGTGAAGGGCTTCAGCAATAATACTAGATCGGGGAATCTTCTCCAATCCACTAAAAGGAACTCTACTAGAAATAGGTATCCCCAAAAGATGAGAATACTCTTCCAAGGTAGGCACAAGCTGAAAATCTAGGAAAGTGAAACAATGGTAGAAAGGATGATAGAACTACACTAACACCCTCAAGAGTCCTTCAACTACATTAGCAGACAAGATGGACAGAAGCTTCCCATGAGGTTGTTTGAAGTACAAGGGATCTAATACAAAAGATGCTAGCTTCCTTAACTCTTTCAAGTCGGGACATCTGAAAATGTACTTCTTATTGTTCCTTCGTCCACAATCCATGGTCTGAAAATATTTGCAAATGATACCTTAGTTCCTTGAAATTTCCGTGTGATGAATGTTAAGATGCGCATGAATGCATGAATGCAACAATCACAAATAAGGGATCACACACAAGGCAAACAAACAAAGGTCAAGGGATGAATCAAGTCTTTATCAAGATCAATCATCCATTTTGGTGGAATATGGTTTACACCTTATCAATACCCAAGTTCCATTGATATTGACAAGACTTGATTGGATCAACTAAGAATCAAGGGTTTGTTGCAAGTCACGAGCATGGAGTCTGGGTAAGAACCATCCCAAAGGAGTGAACTTAGGATAAAACCTGTAGATCATGTTCTAAAAAGTTCCCAGAGCCTTAACTCCATCTATCGGATATTACAGATTAAGATGACTGACTCATCGACCCATAATATTCTCAAGAGAAACTCCTTTGAGTGTAGTATCGCGTAACAACTGTTATAAAGTCTACACTTGAACAGTTTCCGCACTACGTCCTAAATAGGCCAAGATGAGTTAAATTATCTCAGCACTCAGAGATCACCAAGCACAACAAGCAAATTATATCACACATGCATATATACAAACATCATATATACAAATATATACACATAAATGTAGGCTAAACCCACTAGAGACTACTCCCCAGCAGAGTCGACACTTAATTTCTGTAGCGGAAAATTCATGATCATCAAGCTATGGATAAGCTAGAGATTAAATAACAAGAGTCGCCACCACGCTTTTATTTTTTCCGAGGGAAAAGGGAAAAAGTACGAACAAAACCCAAAAAGTAAGCAGTTTTCAAATCAAAACTAATAAAAAGTCAGAGATCACAGGTAATGGGGTTGGTTACACAGAGGGAAGGTGTTAGCACCCAAAGTGTCCTAGGTACTCCTAGGGAGCCTTTTTTGTGTGCATATGTACTTGGTATAAAGTGATGTTTACAAACAAATAGAATGGGGGGATCAGAAAAGAATTCATTAATTATATTTTTGTGTTTGACAAGACCTTCGGTCTTGTGCCTACGTACCAACATAAAAATGAGGGATCAAAACCTCGTAGTTTGTGATACAAATTTCAAAGTGGATGCATTATTTTTAACAAAAATTAAGTTTGAAAGGCACAAAGGCCTAAAAATGGTTTGAATGAGTTAGTTCTTTTTGTCTTTTTTAAAGTTTAAGTCAAGTATAGTTAAGCCTATTTACAAGTTTGATTTAAGAAAAGATGTTTGAAAATGCAATGGCATAAGGCCAAAGTTTCTATCTTTTTGCAAAAGTGGCCAAAGTTTAGAACAAAAGTGGTTCACACAAAGAAGATTTTTAAAAATGGAGGGAGAGATTTTGAAATTAAAGAAATGGTAAGAAGATGAATAGACTATCCTATATACAAAATTAAAAGTTTAGAGTTGAAAAGATATGACCAAATGGGTAGCAATCCAATAGACAAGAATATCAATAGAAACCCAGAATTCCCTTGGACTTTTTAGAATCAAGCAACACACAAATGCACAATTATATTATCTTGAAGAGCAAGGCATCAAATAAAGATGGCCACATCCAAGCTTATCCGTTCCATGATCTTCTCCAAAATAGCCCATGTAACAGATGAATTCCACAAGTCACAGGTTCAAAATAACAGCTTTACAATGATAATGTTGCAGATGAACTGAGAGAGGTCTTCAAAGATGTATCAGATGAATTTCAATATGTAATCACTTGGTTCTTCAACAAGTTGGCATTGGCCAAGTCCTTTAGCATAAGAAGGTTGCCTAGATTCTAAATCCATTTGTCCAAGATCAAGCCAACAGTCCACTCAAACGTTTTTTAGGGTTTTTGCTATTATTATGTACATTAATGGTCAAAGACCACACAAACAAGAAAAGTATACACAAACAAAATATTTCACATAATATGGTCCAAATGGACAAAGTGAAAATTGCATTAACATAAACAATTAGAATGATATGAACAATGGCAAATGAATAGAAGCAAAAATTAAATGGAATTAAAGTAAAGGACTTGATATTAAAAGTTAGTAGTTAATTGGTTAGAAGTTAGTATTGTTTTGCTTTTGCTTTTCATTTTCAATACATTCTTTGGAGAACACTCAACCCACTTGTCACAAGCATGAATCCTTGAGCCAAAACATCTTCCAAAGGAAGGAAAGAAGGCCAAGTTTCCACACAATACCATAAAAGAGGGGAGACTTACAATCTCACTAACTAGAATGCTTATGCCTTTTATGTCACAAATTTAGCGCTATGTTAAGCAATCGTAATTGGTCTTATGTAGAAGTCACAACTATTTGAGGTCGGGCAATAGAATTTTGGTGTTAATGCATGTTAGAGACATAGTATAATGGATTGTGCTCATGAAACATACCACACACAAAAAGAATATGCAAAAGGTGTGGCCTAATCTCATCCATACTCATGTCAATTTTCAATCAACTAGCCTTAGGATTATGAGATATCATAGGCCAAATGGAATCAATGAATGATGAAAAGGAATACGATGAAGTAGGAAGGGAATGGATCAAATCACAAATTGGTCAAAGAAGGACTTTTACCAAATTAATATCATCCATTCATTTTGGGAGATGGAATGTACATTCCATCAATCCCCTAAATCCAATGATATTAATTTGACAAAGTCAAATCAACCTTGACCAAGGCCCAACAACAAGAGTCAAACATAAACAAGTCATCACAATTTGTCAACAAATTTATTTGGCATTTATTCAAATTAAAAATACTAAAATAGTGCATTCAAATTAAATATGGTTTGTCCAATTCCTAAGATCTCATCAAAACACCAAAGAAATGTCCACGAGATTTATCATAGGTCAAACAAGGTCAAAGGACCTTGGAGAAAAAATTTCATAATTTTTGGACATTTAAAAATATTTTTAAATAGTTAAAAACAAATGAAAAATAAATTAAATCATGAAAAATATTAATAATGATCCAAAAAATAATTTTCATTCAGAATATGGAGGAGAAAAATATTTGAAATTTTTTTGGTGAAAGTCCCATATTTTTTGGATCAATATTGAATTTAATATGAATTATTGAAAATAATGCAATTAAAATGAAAATTAAAATATCAGAAAAAACGTGGACCACTTGATCTCCCTCATTAATTGAGGTGGCAGATCAAGTGGCTAGAAACACGCTATCCACGATGGACATGAGTCGGCGCGCCATAACATTGTTATTCAAAAGGAACGATCGTGATTAAAACAAATTAGATGGATCATATGGTTGTGAGAGATGCCAACACATCGCCGAAGCTCTAGCTCCGGTCTACTTCTCCAGTGGACCTCACCGGACTTGTCCACCTTCAACCGTCACCAAAATTAAAAACAAGAACATGATTTCCAAGTAAAAATGGCAGTGAGTTTGAATCTGGCCTCAATTCACTCTAACTCCAAGTATATTGAGAGATACATGGAGTTGAAATTTGAGGTACATGAACTGAGTTGCTTCGATTTGGCCTCAAAGCAACTCAATCTTCTTGCCTACATTGGTAGGAATTCAGACAACCAAAGAATCAATAGAATTAAGCAAGAATTTGGGAGAAACGAAGAGATCAAAATTTCTGGGAAATACCTTCAATGGAGGTCTGGATTCAACTGATCTTGCTCTTGCTCGTGCTTGATCTCACTCCAAATGCTTGCAGGAGAATGATTGAATGCTCAAAAGGCTATGGATTCCTAGAGATTTGAATTTCAAAACAGTGGAAATTCAAACTCAAAGTCAAGTGAATTTCTCAGGTTTATCCTTTGCAATGTGAGGGTTAGAGATGGGGGATCAAAGCTGGCGCAAACGTCTGTTGATTGCTGAGCATATGAGGCTCTATTTATAGCAGAATCCATTGCTTTTTGCACACTTGAATTCGCTTTCAAAATTTGGGCATTGGTGATGCATGGGTGCAGGTGCGCGCATAGGCCCATAAAATCATTTCCAAAAGTCCACAAATGAGTGTGAGATGATCTAAATTCAGCTTGGATTGCAAGGCAAGTGTACATTTTGATTTGAAGTTTGATCCTTGCTAAGTGATGACACCACGTTCATGCCATGCGCAGCCTATGCATTCCTTGTCCAAAATGGATGAATTTGAGCTCTTTAGAAAGGTGAGATCAAGAGGAACAACTTTCATGCACAACACTTTTCCATTTGAAGTTTGTAACTTGAAGAAATTTGAGGTGGATGTTTGGAAATTTTTGACATATCATAATTTTTCTAAGTGTCAAGCCATATGTCTCAATGTTCCACCTTGCTTAACTTTTTATATGAGCTTCAAATGAGAAAAGCGTATTCATCAAAGTTGTAGCTCTATCAAGTAGCTTAAAAATGGTCATGAATTTCATGTCATTTGGATTTGAAATGATAGAGTTATGCATTTTTGATGTTTGGAAAAATCACTTGATCAATGGTATAGGTCAAAAGTGACCTATAATGTAACCTCATATCACATGCTCAAAAAAGTTGAGTTATCTCCAACTCCAAACATCAAAGTTGAAGTAGACACATTGAATTTGATTTTAAAACTTTGAAATATTTGATCTCATAAAAATTGAGAAAGTTATGGCTTTGGGAAGTTGACTTTCAAATTAGGGTTTAGACAAAATGACCTATAATTTTTCAACATAGAAAATGATTTTCCAAGCAAAAATAGCTCTAGGTATCAACATGAAAGTTGTTTGGAATGGAATTTAGAGTAAGTTTGATCTTGGAATCATTTTCATATGGTGAAAATTATAGGAGATAAGGTCTAGGGAGACCCAGTTTTGATCTGATGAATCCATATGGCCAACCACCATCAACCAACTTGCTAACTTCCAATTCTCTTGACCTTATTGGCTCATGGTAGATCATATATGCATAAGATGATTAATTTTGAAGTGTCCCTTGAGAAATTTGATCAATTGGTGAGATAGCTTGTTGGAGAAGTTACTCAAGATACCCAGTCAAACTAGGGTTTCCAAGGCAAATCACCCTCAAACTCTTGAAGAAAACTCGATCAATATAACATGTAGAGAACATTGGGACTCATATATGATGCTCATAACCATTCTTGGATCATTTTTTGGTTGTGCTATTTGTTCATGAGGGTCTCAAACCCTAGATGTGAACTTGATAGATCAATGGGATCATGCCCTTCCTACAAAAGAGTTAGGCAAATGCAAAGACATATTTTTGGTATTTTGGTTAGTGAAATGATAAAATACAAGTATGATATAATCACAAGGTGTTTGGTGATCTCTCCTAGAAAAAACCCAATGAAAGAGGGGTTAGGAGGATGCCAAGGTATGATCCCAATGCTAGTGCATATGATGGAATTGCATGAGGGATCTTAGGGTCAAAACTGGGGTCTTACACTCTTCACCATCCATAGTTGTAAGAATCAAATCGCCGCCTAAACAGGCTCTCTTAACAACATATGGGCCTTCATAATTAGGAGTCCAGTTTCCCATAGAATCTGGTTTAAACGATAAAATTTTCTTGAGCACAAGGTCACCTTCCCTGAATACCCGAGGTCTGACCTTCTTATCAAAAGCTTTCTTCATCCTTTGCTGGTATAATTAACCATGACACATGGCAGTCAATCTCTTCTCTTCTATTAAATTCAACTGATCAAACCGGTTCTGACACCATTCAGCCTCAGTCAACTTGGCTTCCATGAGCACACGCAATGATGGAATCTCAACCTCTACGGGGAGCACTGCTTCCATACCATATACAAGAGAGAAAAGGGTTGCCCTTGTTGAAGTTCGGATGGATGTATGATACCCGTGCAAAGCAAATAGGAGCATCTCATGTCAATCCTTATAAGTTACAACCATCTTCTGAATATTCTTTTGGATGTTCTTATTTGCAGCTTCAACAACCCCATTAAACTTGGGTCTGTAGGGAGAAGAATTATGATGTGCAATCTTGAAGTCTTTACAAAGAGCTTCCATCATATTATTATTCAAGTTCGATCCATTATCAGTAATGATCTTACTTGGCACACCATAACGGCATATAATCTGATTCTTGATAACCCTTACAACAACTTGCTTGGTTACATTTGCATACGATGCCGCTTCAACCTATTTTGTGAAGTAGTCAATTGCCACCAAGACGAAACGATTTCCGTTCGAAGCTTTGGGCTTAATCATGTCGATCATATCAATTCCCCACATCGAGAAGGGCCATGGGGAAGAAATGACGTTTAACAGTGTCGGAGGAACATGAATCTTATCCATATATATTTGACACTTGTGGCATTTCTTCACAAACTTGCAACAGTCAGGCTCATTTTTCAGCCAATAGTAACCTGCTCGCAACATCTTATTCTCCATTACATGTCCATTGAATCTTGTCCACGCGTCTAAGCAGAACCATGTCGAAGTTTCTCTTATACAGCACATCACCATTCAGGTAGAAATTTCTGGCTAATCTTCTCAAAGTCTTCTTATCTTTCAAAGATGCCCTAGACGGGTAAATCTGACTTTGGAGGAAACACTTGATTTCATAATACCACGACTTCTCATCTTTGATCTCTTCAACAACGAACACATGAGTTGGCCTATCAAGACACATCGCAGTCAGGTTGGGAACTTCATTCCAATATTTCACTATAATCATTGATGCTAATGTTGCAAGAGCATCTGCCATCCGGTTTTCATCTCGAGGGATATGATAAAACTCAACTTTTGTAAAGAAAGTTGAAATCCTCCCCGCATAATCTCTATGTGGTATTAAACCGGGTTGATTCGTCTCCAATTCACCTTTGATCTGATTCACAACCAAAGCTGAATCTCCAAAGACATCTAAATGCTTGATCTTGAGATCAATGGCCCCTTCGAGCCCCATAATGCAGGCTTCATATTCTGCCATGTTGTCTGTACACTTGAAAGTCAATCTAGCTGTAAAGGGAAAATGCCTGCCTTGAGGAGTAATAATCACTGCCCCAATTCCATTACCATATTGGTTAACAGCTCCATCAAATACCATGCCCCAACGGGAACCAGGTTCTGGCCCTTCTTCAAGCAATGGTTCATCAAAATCTTTCATTTTCAAGTACAAAATCTCTTCATAAGGAAAGTCATACTGCACTGACTGATAATCTTCAATTGGTTGGTGAGCCAAATGGTCAGCCAAGATACTACCTTTGATCGCTTTCTGAGATCGATATTCTATATCATACTCTGATAATAACATCTGCGAATGAGAAATTCTCCCAATTAAAGCAGGCTTCTCAAATATATACTTGATTGGATTCATTTTGGATATCAACCAAGTGGTATGATTCGACATATACTAACCCGGACGCTTAGCAGCCCAAGCCAATGCCCAACAAGTCTTCTCTACCATAGAATACCGAGTCCACAGTCGGTGAAATTCTTACTGAGGTAGTAGATTGCAAATTCTTTCTTTCTAGTCTCATCTTGCTGACCAAGAACAAAACCCATACTATCTTCAAGCACAGTCAAATACATGATCAATTGTCTTCCTTCAACAGGTGGAGACAAAATCGGAGGTTCAAGTAGATATTCCTTGATACTATCAAAAGCTTTCTGGCAGTCTTCGGTCCAATCATAAGACTAATCTTTCCGAAGAAGCTTGAATATAGGCGCACATGTGGCAGTCATGTGTGAAATGAATCTTGAGATATAATTCAAGCAGCCGAGAAAACCTCTGACTTGCTTCTTAGTTTTGGGCGCAGGCATCTCTTGTATTGCTTTGACCTTGGCAGGATCAATTTCAATACCATTCTCACTGATAATAAATCCCAACAACTTACCAGAACGAACACCAAAAGTACACTTATTGAGATTCAAGCAGAGTTTATACTTCCTCAAACGCTAGAATAACTTCAACAAATGCTCAACATGTTCCTCTTCATCAATTGATTTAGCAATCATGTCATCGACATAAACTTCAATCTCTTTATGCATCATATCATGAAAAAGAGTAGTCATTGCTCTTTGGTAAGTTGCAACAACATTCTTCAAACCGAAAGGCATCACTCTATAACAGAATGTTCCCCAAGGTGTAATGAATGTGGTCTTCTCCATATCTTTGGGTGCCATCTTGATCTGATTATATCCGTAAAATCCATCCATAAACGAAAAGACTTTGAATTTAGAAGTATTATCTATCAACATATTAATATGTTGCAGAGGGAAATCATCTTTCGGACTGGCTTTATTCAAATCTCTATAATCGACACACATGTGGACTTTTCCATCTTTCTTCGGCACAGGAACAATATTGGCCACCCATTGCGGATACTCAGCGGTCACAAGGAAACCGACATCAATCTACTTTTGCACTTCTTCTTTGATCTTCACTGCCATATAAGGACGCGTTCTTCTCAACTTATGCTTGACTTACGGGCATTCTGGCTTGAACGGATATCTATGCTCCACAATCTCAGAATCCAAACCAGGCATGTCTTGATAGAACCAAGAAAACACATATGAATACTCTCGAAGAAGATCAACCAACCCCTTCTTTGCATCTGGACACAGTCGAGACCCAATCTTGACTTCCTTCACATCATCCTCGGATCCTAAGTTGACTAACTCAATCTGCTCTTTGAATGGCTGAATGGTTTTTCCTTCATGATCAAGAAGACGAACCAATTCATCACTTACTTCTTCATCACTTACCTTCTCAGCCTCAAACACATGGAATTCAAAATTTGGAGAAGGAGAAGGATCATTGTATTCAATGGGGTTAGGAACCAACTTGCATAATGATTTGATATTTTGATTTTAGAGAAGTTAATTTTTTGACCAAATATTATGCAGATGGACAATTATATTATTTATTTATGTTTTTTGTGATTACCATTTTCAGAAATGTGTAAAAAGTAAAAATAAAACATCATAGATGTGGATGAATAGAATTAATTTTATTGATGATCAAATTTGAAATGCCTAACAATGTTCACGTCCCCCTTAGGCATAGGTGAAGGATTTTTAAAACAAATAAAAGCAATTACTTAGATCGATGTAAAATAACAGGAATATCAACAACAGTCCAATTGTTGCAAGCCTTTCCATGCGTCACAAAATTGGCATAGTCTTCCTCTTTGTCATCCTCTAGCACAACAACTAAGTGTTATTCATTGCCATGGATGAACCCTCCGCTACGGAAGCTAAGTGGCATATCCTCGGATCTAGCAGTTGATGAACCTTGCTAAAAACCTAGACCAGCTCTGCCCTTATTGTCAGAGACCTCTATTATGCGCCCCCACTGATCCACACTACCTTCTTCAACAATCTTCCTTGCATCTTTCAATGACGACATAGGTGCCCCAACTTTCTTTTCAGCAGCAATAGATAAGGCTTGGAACGGAGTTCCAACCTCATCCTCAACTTCAACGTAATAGAAAGATGACAGGTGGCTAACTAACAACTCCTTTTCCCCGCCAACGATTACAAGCTTCCCACTCTTGACAAATTTGAGCTTCTGATATAGTGTGGAGGTAACAGCTCCCGCCTCATGAGTCCATGGCCTTCCCAATAAACAACTATAGGCCAGGTGGATATCCATCACTTGAAACGTAATCTGGAAGTCACTCGGACCTATCTTAACCGGAAGGTCCACTTCACCTATCATTGTCTTTAGTGAACCGTCAAAAGCTTTGACAATTACACCACTATACCTCATGGGTGCTCCTTTGTATGACAGTTTTGAAAGATTTGACTTCGGCAACACATTCAATGAAGACCCGGTGTCAACTAATACATTGGATAAAGCGTCATTTTTCCATTTCATGGAGATATGCAAAGCCAAGTTATGATTCTTACCCTCCTCTGGGAGTTCTTCATCACAAAAAATGAGATTGTTGCAGGAAGTGATGTTAGCTACTATATGATCAAACTGGTCCTGTAAGACCCTAATTTTGACCCTAAGATTCCTCATGGCATCATATCATTGCTCAATGCATTTGCCTCAAGGATCACAACATGTATGGCTCCTTAACCCTAGGGTTGGGACTTGTGTGAGCTGGTTTGAGTTCACCAAGCATGCTTGAATTGTATATTATTTATTTTCTTATTTTGATTACTAACCAAAAGCACAAAAATATGTCACTAACTCTTTTTATTTTGAAGATCAAGTGATCATGTGCTCACCTTGCTCCTAGGAGGCTCATATGCTCAATGAAGTGGCTAGATGAAGATGATAGCAAGCATGACAATGGTTCACAAAGTTCCTAATCATCATATCTCTCTCCCTAGTATCTCAGTTTGCCAATTTGATCAAGATAAACCAAAGGGCTTGAGGATTGTTTCCCAAGGGAACCCTAATTCAATTGTGCATTGATTGTGCCTTGCTCATGAAGCAACCTCAACCTATGATCAAATTCAATCAAGGTAAGTTCTTTCATTCATTATTTTATGCATATGTGATCCTATGTGACTATCCTTAATTATTCATTCATCAAGATTTGAAGTTGGGACTTGAGAAGTTGACCAATCAAGTCATCTGACTAAACTGAAGATCCCTGAGACCTAACTTTTGATGTGTTTGTCAAATGAAGATGACCCCAAGAGAAAAAATGTTCTTAAGAACCATATGAACAACGTTCATGTTCATAACAAATCCATTTGAAACTTTTAAGATCATCATTCATTTCAAAACATTATAGGTCATTTTGACTGAAACCCTAATTTTGGGTCAACTTCCCAAGGACCTAACTTCTTCATTTTTTATGATTTTGAGGTGAGACCAATTTAATTGGAAATATTAAGATGTCTACTTAAAATGTTATGTTGGAAAAAATTTCATAATCCTAAAATAAACACATGTTATAATACAAAACATTATAGGTCACTTTGGACCAAAACCATTGAATCTTGAAAAAGTCCAACTTCAAGTGCCCATAAATATCTCATCAAAAATCCAAATGATGCAAAATTTAAGTCCAAATTGATCATCTTAAAAATATATACAACTTTTATCTTGGAGGTTTTTCCATTTGAGGTTTTCATCATTGAAACAAAAGGGCTTGAAGTTGGTCACTTTTGGCAAATTTTTCAAAGGCATGTTTTGTACCTCAAACTTCAAGACCAGTTTTCAAAAATTTCCAAACTCCAAATGGATTTTTGCCCAACATAGCTTTTGTTCCTTATGTCAATACCTTTCCAACCATTAATCACATGCATATGTTTGGATTTTCTATGTGTGACTTTCGAAGAGGGGAACATTTAGGCCCAATTATGCATTTCACTTCGAATCTTCATGCACAAGCCATTGCAGTTTCAAATTGCATGTCCAAACCCTCTTCAAATGAGCTCAGCATTCATTTCCATCCAAGATTGGGCCTCACATGCGCCTTTACAGGCCCATGCATGGAGGACCCAATGATCATGCACACGAGTTTGGCACTTGCTTGCTTGCATCTCAGCTATAAATACAATGGTTGCCTCATTCAAATTTCAACCTTAAGGCAACCTGAAGCTCTGCTGAAATCCATACCCAACCATACCAAAGGAATTCTGATTTTTATTTTCTTAATTCAAGCTTTAATTTCAACAAAGTTGCTCTTCAAAGGTAGATGTTCAAACTGTTTTGATCTAAATCTCATCATATAATGTGAGTTGCTTGTGTTCAAATGGTTTTCTGAAGCCCTCGAGCAAGAGGCAAGCCAGTGGTGACTTTGATTTTATGTTTGGAGAAGTTTCAGTTTGCACACCTGGATTTTCAAGCTCAGATTTCTCTTTACATAGAGATCTTGAGAACAATCCAAGGTTACAGGGGTGATGTACATCACCCCAACTTCATTTTGGTATATGGCTCGCGCATTTTAGTTGAGGTTCAAAAACCTACAACTGGTGGCCGGAATCTGTTGGTCCACCGGAGAAGACGGTGGTTTCCATCACCGTCCCCACGTGGATGACTCCAGGCCCTTGGATGAAGCTTCAGCGTTCTAATCCTGGCCAATGATTCTTTTGACTTTTTTTAATTCAGTTTGTAACGCGTTTGACTGCGGACCATGGTACGCGCGCGCTTCTGGACCGCTTGATGTGTCCACGTCAATTAATGAACTCAATCAAGCGCTCCTGGATTTTCCATATTTTCTAATTTCTATTTTATTTTATTTTATTCCTTTTTATTTCAAAAATTCATAACTATTTTATTTGAAATCACAAAAATATGAGACCAACATTAAAATTTTTCTTGAAAAATCTAGTTTCATAATCTGATTTTTAATTATTTTTGTGATTCCATTTAATTGTGAATTATTTTGTTTTAAAAAAAATTTAATTCATTTTAAATACTTTTTGATATTAAAAAATTCCAAAAATATTTTCTTAACACATATGGATAATGATAAGTCTATGAAAAATAGTCTCATCAATTTCTTAATTGATTTGAGATTTATTTGAGATTTTAATTCATATTGTGTTATTTTTATTGTTTTTAATTGTTTTAAAATAGTTTCTGTTTTCAAAAAAATGTTGAGAAAATTTGTCAAACCTTGTTTGACCATGTTAGACTTATGATGATTCAATTGGACTTGTTGAAGTTGATTTAAATTGAATTTGAAGTTTGACAATATTTTGTTCATTTTATTTTATATATTATTTTAATTTCAAAAATACCAAAAAAATATGTTTGACTTTATTGACTCCTAATCTTCATTTCTCTTCTGTTTTACATTGCTTGATGATGACTTAGTTCACATTTGATCATTATGTTTTGATTATGTCATTTGAATTCTCATTTTTTATTCACTTCATTTCATATTCATCTTCTTCTTTTTATTTTGGCCAATGAGTTAATGATTTGTGGTTAGTCTTGACATATGAGAGGCTTAACCTTCTTTGATCCAAATCAAACTCAACTTGATCAAAGATCAAGTGAGTTGCTTTGTGTCCAAGATAGGTTGCTTCTTGGTCAAGCAAAAAACCTAAAATCCATACAAGGTATTTCCTTCTTTTCTTTTGGCATGGCAAGTTGTAGGAGCTTGGCTTACTAGTCATGATCTCTAACTTGTGTTTATTTGCCTATAGTTTTATTGACCAACCTCAGATAGGTGTGACTACTACATTAGTCCACTTACGATTGCTTAACATAGCGTTAAATTGTCTTATGACACACTAACACTAATTATTAATCACTAACTTTAAATTCAAGCATTTAATTCTTGCAATTTACTTTAATGCAATTTACTTTCTTGCTCATTTATTCATATTTCCTTTTCCCTTTTCTCACTTGAGCTCATATTTTATGTTTATGTCATTTTCCTTTTGCTCATTTGAGCTCATTATTGTATATAAATATATTGTTTCTTTGTGTTTGTTTTGTCTTTGTTTGTGTGAACCCAATGCAAAAAGAAGAAAAGACTTAGAATTAGGACCTTACCTATGCTAAAAGGAGTTCAAGAGCAACTAGGCCTCATGCCTTTAGAATGCTAAACTTGTTGAAGAGCAACTAGGCCTCATGCCTTTAGAATGCTAAATCTTAAAGTTGAGTTCAAAGGACCCCTAATCTAAACTCACTCTTTGTCCATTTCTCTTATTTGTGTTGTGAACCTTTTGATTGTTTGTTCTTGTGTGATAGGGATTCCAATCTTGAGATAGTAAGAAGGACCATTGTCATGAATAGCCAAGTTATGAGAGACAAGCCAAATGGAGATCCTAGGAGCTTGAATATAATATTTGTTTTGATTGCTTGTTACTTGCTAAGTCCAAAGGAAAGGAGCATCTTGAATCATCTTTATGATCTCAAGAAAGGGAACTCCAAGGGCTTTATCTCTTCTCTTATCTTTGCATGTTTAGGAATAGCCCTTCTCTTCTTCTCTCCATTCTAACCCAAGCCAAACTCATTTTGTGCAAACTTTGACATTGTTTTCAAAACTAGAAACCTAGGCCTTATGCCTTTGATTTTTCCAAACTCTTTCATTAATACTCATTGTGAATGAATCTTAATCATACTTTGACTTCATTTTGTAAATACTTCTAATTTGTAAATACAACTCACTTCAAGTTGTTTTTGTGGTTCAAATGGCCACCTTTGTTAAAACTTTTCATAAACATTAGCCATAGGTTTGAGTTATCATAGTGGTTGATATAAACCTCACCTTATCCTTAGTGATTGGACTATAAGTTTTCCATACTTATTATAGGGTAGATCCCTCACTAGTATGTTGAAGCTCTCCTCACATGGTAGATTGTTGGTTTAGGTTGAGTTTTCTCCCTTTGATAACAAAAGACCTTAAGGCTTTTGATCAAATCAATTCACCAACTTTGAAATATTTACCCCGAACTACGAAGTTTTGATCCTACCTTTATGATCGTACGTAGGCAATGGGTTCATCCATTCAAACAATGAAATTGTAAATAATATGTATATTCTTTTCTCATCTCCCAAATCTTGTTTGCATAGATATTTTCACAAATACCAACCTACAATATACACTTTCAAAAAGGGCTCCCTTAGAGTACTAAGGATGTTTTGGATGCTTAAAACCTTACCATTTCATAACCAACCCCCTTACCCAGATCTCTGACATTTTTATTAGTTTTTGATTTGATAAAACTTCTTACTTGGTTTTTGTTCGCTTTCTAACCTTTCCTTTAGATAAATAGAAGTACGGTGGCGACTCGAATTGTATGCTTACTTTTGATTTAGTCAATAAATCTAAAGGTAACGAATACCCCGCTACAGGTCCACTGTAACATCATGTTCCACGAACGCTTGCTCTATAACTCTCCACAATGCTTCTCTGTGTGGTTTAAAGTTCATCAACATAGACAGTACTGAAATCTTTGAGGGGGTTTGGAGCAGCTGCTCCACCATATTAAACTCTCTCTACTCTATCAACCGAAGCACCTCATCATCATCATTAGTCTTCAAAATGCTGGATTCACCAGACTGACGCTTTAAAGCACTAACTGGATCTATTGGAGGCACCTTCACCTTCTTACGAACTGTTGAATCTTCCACATCTTTTGGGAACACCGGCCCAAACACTCGACCGCTACGGGTCACCTTAGTAACATCAGTAATGCTCACGACAAAATTGGTCATAGGAAATCGAACCTCTTGACCATTATTCACCATAGTTGCATTATACTGATACGGAATAAACTTATCAAATGAATACGGGACTGGGCCCGCTATCCGTATGACGAACGACGATACCGATCTTTGACTGATGTTGTTACTGTTGCTGCTATCATATTGGATTACTATTCTTTCTGGATTCTTGAAAATGGGCACTATGACATTCACATCGTCATCTACGTGACATGATTGAACAATTTGAATCATACCCTCATCCATCAACCGCTGAATGTATCTTTTTACAATCATACAACCCCTCAGGTTGACACTGCAGATAGCACAACCATCGTGGTCATGCTCACAGTCGCTCACCATACAAATGTCTTTGTGCACCGTTACCAAGGACCTCCTTATGAAATGGACATCAAACACTTTGAACTCTCCGGGACAACCGTCCACCATAATGAAAGATGAATTTCCATGTGCTGGCAGTGGATTTGCTTTTACATTATGTGTGCGGTCCTCAAAGGACACCATTCCACTTTTCACTAGCTTCTGAACTTCGTATTTGAGCGGATTGTAGTTCTCAATGTCATGTTCTAGTGCTCCTTGATGAAAAGCACAACGGAGGTCAAGCTTGTACCACCATGGGAGTGGTTCAGGTATTTGTAGCGGATTTCTTGGTTGGAGTAGGTTCTTGAGAACCAACGATGGATAAAGCTTTGCATAGGTCATAGGAATTGGGTCGAAAGAGACCTTCTTCCTCTCAAAAGTTTTTTGTTGATGATTGTTGGTATTGTTGTTGTTGTAGGTGTTTGTTCGTGGATGTGGTTGTTGTTGTTGACGTTGTTGTTGTTGAATTGGTGTTGATTGACTTGCGGAAAATATAGAAATTATGGAGGATACTTGATGATGGTGTTGACGGGGTGGTTGATTCCTTCTTATCTGAGGCCTCCTCTGCCTTCCACTAGTTACTGTGTTGGCTTCACTATCTTTCTTCTTCTTAAAACTATTGTCGCATCTCTTGCTTGACGATACCTCCTTCTTCGACAACCGTCCTTCTCGGACACCTTCTTCAAGCCTCATCCCCATATTAACCATTTCGGTAAAATCACTGGGGGGATTGGCAATCATCTTCTCATGATAAAATGAGCTAAGGGTCTTCAAAAATATCTTGGTCATCTCCTTCTCCTCTAAAGGAGGGGTGATCTGAGCAGCTAATTCTCTCCACCTATGTGCATACTCTTTGAATGTCTCCTTATCCTTCTGAGATATAGACCTCAATTGGTCCCTATCAGGCGCCATATCCATATTATACTTATACTGTTTGACAAAAGCTTCTCCCAAATCGTTGAAAGTGCGGATGCTTGCACTATCCAAACCCATATACCATCTGAGCGCAGCACCAGACAGACTGTCTTGGAAGTAATGGATTAACAACTGATCGTTATCTGTTTGGGTAGACATTTTGCAGGCATACATCACCAAATGACTAAGCGGACATGTGTTCCCTCTGTATTTTTCAAAGTCAGGCACTTTGAACTTCACCGGAATCTTCACATTCAACACTAGACATAATTCAACAGCACCATTCCAAACAGGTCCTTACCTCTCAATGTTTTCAAATCCTTGCGCAGCTTAAGAAATTGATCCTTCATCTCATCCATTTTCTCATATATGTCTGGTCCCTCAGATGGCTCGAAATGATAAATGGTGTCTTCAACACGAGGTAAGGTGTACACTACGGGAGGTGGCACAGACATGACCGGGCAAGATGCCATCATGGAAGCAAATGTAGGCGAAAGCCTTCAGGCACGAAGTTTGGCGACATTCCCCACAGGAATCCGGCAGGCATGGCAGGCGCGAAATGACCGGTAGCAACAGGCATGGTAGAGGTAGACACCTCTGAAATAACAGTCCTCTGAGGAAGAGAAGTTGCGGGTGGTTGAGAAGAGTGGCTCTGTGCAGTTAGAACTGACTCCATCATGGCAGTCAGGCGGGCGATCTCGTCCTTCAGCTTTCTATTCTCTTGCTCAAGATGTTCCATGATTCTGGAGTGATTGGTGTGAGTGTTGTACCGATGAGTCAGCTTGGCTAAAGCACAGAAGAAACACCACTGAGACATCTGGCGAAAGAGAAACCTGGTTATGCAAATGATGCATGAACTACAATGCTTGTTTATTTATTTATTTGTTTTCAAAGAACTTACTATATTATTTTCAATATATATATATATATATATAACAACAATTGCAACAATTTGATATGACCAAAAATCTCTTTTCATTTATAACTGGAAGGATTACACAGAGTACAATTTCAGAAACCAAATGGAAAGTACAAGAGTAAAGGAGACTAGTCATCCTAAGGATCCCTAACAATAATGTCAGAAGATCTGGCCGTAGGCGCGTACTTCCTTCGAATGCGTCGAATCTCGGTCTCAAAAGAAGCCTTCATTTGAGTCTTCTCGAGGACAAGCTGCTCAACAATCTTGTTCCAAGCAACGGAAGGTTGAGGCATGCTAGAGGAAGATGAGAATTCCGGCTCTCTCTGTCTCTTTGTCCCTCAATCTTCAAGTAGCTCAATAAGTGCATCTTTGTCCTCAGACTCAGATTGCAAATCTTCATGCTTCTTGCTCAAAGCACGGAAACACTCTTTCCACATATCCTTCTCTTGCTTCATCTTGGCGAGTGCGTCTTGAATTTTGAAGTGTGCCTTGAGAAATTTGATCAATTGGTGAGATAGCTTGTTGGAGAAGTTACTCAAGATACCTAGACTAACTAGGGTTTCCAAGGCAAATCACCTCCAAACTCTTGAAGAATGATTGATCTATATAACATGTAGAGATCATTGGGACTCATATATGATGCTTTGGGACATTGTGGCTCCTTCCTTGGTTGTGCTCTTATCTATAAGGGTCTTAAACCCTAGATATGAACTTGATATATCAATGATGATCATGCCCTACATAAAAAAGAGTTAGGCAAATGCAAAGACATATTTTTGGTATTTTGGTTGGTAAAATGATAATATACAAGTATGATACAATCACATACTACTTGATGATCTCTCCCAAAACAAACCCAATGAAAGAGGGGTAAGGAGGATGCCAAGGTATGATCCCAAAGCTAATGCATATGATGAAGTAGCATGAGGGATCTTAGGGTCAAAATTGGGGTCTTACAATATGATATAAATTATAGGAGATAGGGTCTAGGGAACCCCAGATTTGATCAGATGAATTCCTCTAGTCAACCACAATCAACCATCTTGCTAGCTTGCAATTCTCTTGACTCTTGGGACACATGGAGGATCATATAAGCATAAGATAATGAAATTTGAAGTATCCCTTGAAATATTTGATCAATTATTGAAGAAGCTTGTTCAAGAAGTTACACAAGATACCCATATGAACTAGGGTTTCCAAGGCAAACCAACTCCAAACTCTTAATGATTTCTTGATCAAAATAACATTTGAATATCATAGGGACTCATATATGATGTCTAAATCCATTGCAGACCAATTCTTGATTGAGCTCTTAGCCATAAGGGTCTTAAACCCTAAATATGAGCTTGATGGATCAAAGGTGATCCTGTGCCTTACCTACGAAAGACATATTTTTGGTATTTTGGTTAGTAAAGATGATAAAATACAAAGTATGATACAATCACATGGTGCTTGGTGATCTCTCTCAATACAAACCCAATGAATGAGGGGTAAGGAGGATGCCAAGGTGTGATCCCAATGCTAATGCAGATGATGAGATAGCATGAGGGCTCTTAGGATCAAAATTAGGGTCTTACAGGATGAGAAAAAAATTCATTAATTATATTTTTTGGGTTTGACAAGATCTTCGGTCTTACGCATACGTGCCAACACAAAAATGACGGATCAAAACCCCGTAGTTCGTGGTGAAATTTTTGAAGAAGTTAGTGAATTGATTTTAACAAAAGGGTTAAAATAAAAAAGCACAAAAAGGCCAAATACTTAAATGAGGTTGTTAGTTCTTTTTGTCTTTTTAAATTAAAGCCAATATGGTTAAGTTCATGTATAAGTTTGATTTAAGAAAATGTTTTAAAAAATTCAATGGCATAAGGCCAAAGTTTCTAATCATTGAAACATGTCTAAGTTGAAAAACAAAAACAAAGGAAGTTTTGAAAAGAGGGAGAGATTTTGAAATTAAAGAAGTGGGAGGAGATAAAGGGACTATCCTAGACAAAAATTAAAAGTTAAGAGTTGAAAAGATATGACCAATGGGATGCAATCCAACAGACAAGAATTTTATATAGAAACTCATTTTCCTTTGGACTTTAGCAAGCAAAAAGCATAAGCAATATCCAAGAAAACCATATGAAGACCAAGGCATCAAATAAAGATAGCCATGATATCCAAGCAAGCATTCTGATAACAATTAAACACAGAGGCAAAGTGATTGATGAACAAAGGGGCACTCAAGGCTTGCATCAGATGAAAGGCACAATCAAATATATCTCAGTCTCAGAATTATGGCATTGGCCAAGTCCTCAAAGCATAGAGAATGTTGCCTACTTCTAAGTCCAAAAGCTCAGATCAAGTCCTACAGTCCACCAACATATTTTTTAAAGTTTTTGTTGTTATTAAGTATTTTAAGGTCCTAAGACCACAACAAAAATCAAAAGAACACAACATATACAATCACAAGATATGGCTCAAGTGAGTAAAGTGAAAAGGGCTGACACATAAACAAGTTGCATGAAATATAAATGGCAATGAATGATAAAGGTGCTGAATTTTAAATTGCATTAAGTAAATGACTTGAAAGTAAAGCAATGTTAATAAGAAGTTAGTCAATGGTTAGTCTAAAGTTTTAATTGTTTAAGTCATTCTTTGGAGAATACTCAACCATTCATTCACAAGTATGAATCCATGAACCAAGATATCATCCATGAGAAGGGCTCCAACTTGGATAAATCAATAAGTATGCCACTAGCTCTCGTGAATGGAAAAAAGGTCAAGTCTTCACATAATAGTATGCAGAATGGGAGGCTTACAATCTCACTTACTAGAATGCTATGCTTTGCGGGATAAATTTAGCTTTATGTTAAGCAATCGTAATTGGACTTTTGTAGAAGTCACAACTATCTGAAGTTAGGCAATAAAGACATTGGTGTTAATGCATGTTAGAGACTTGGTACAAAGAATTGAGTTCCTAAAACATACCACACACAAAAATAAAGTGGGAAGGACCTATCTCAATTCAACTCATGTTGATTCATCTGACACAAGGTCATCTATGAATCAACTAGCACTTGGACATTAGAGAAATTACTGGTCTATGATGGATTGGGGAAGAATATGGATGAATGAAGAGGGAAGGGGGAATAGAAACCTAAATTGATCACAAGAGAAAATTCATCTAATCAATATACTATCCATTTATTTTGGGGGATAAAATGTACATTTCATCAACCCCCTAAGTCCATTAGTATTGGTCAAACAAAAGTCAAATCAATCATGACCAAGTACAAATATAAAGTCAAGCATCACAATATCAATTAAGTGGTTCAACGATATTTTTAAACAATTAAACAATTAAAAATAAATTTTAAAATGAATTAAAATGCATTTTTAAATGGACAAAACCTCAAATCCTTTCAAATCACCAAATAAATGGACAATGGATTTATCCTAGGTCAAAGGACCTTAGACAAAAAATATCATAATTTTTGAAAAGTCAGAAGTATTTTAAAATATTTAAAAACAAGTCAAAAATTGTTTAATTCACAAAAAAATGTCAAAATTAATCCAAAAAATGATTCTAATTCAGAATATGGAAGAGAAAAATATTTTAAGATTTTTGGTGAAACTCCCATATTTTTTGGATTAAAAGTGAAATTTCTATGATCAAATAAAATAAGAGGATTAAAAGGAAAATTATAAACTAAAAATAAAATAGAAAAAACACGGGCCATCAGATTTCCCTCATGAATTGAGGTGGCAGATCTGATGGCCACAAGCACGTGCTCCATCATGCACCAAAGTCAACACGTTTACACGCTTGGTAATAAAAAGCAAGGGCTAGGATTAAAACATTCACATGAGATCAAATGGTTGGAAGGACGCCAACACACCACCGGAGCTCTAGCTCCGGTCTTCTTCTCTGGTGGAACTCATCGGACTGGTCCACCACCAACCTTCACTAAAATAAACAGTGCATACACTAATTTAAAGGAAAAATGATCAGAAACTTGAATCTGGCTTCAATTTCTCCCAATTCCAAGTATATTGAATGATACGTGGATTTGAAATTTCAGGTGCATGATCTGAGTTTTTCGATTTGGCCTCAAAGAAACTCAATCTTGTTGCCTACATTGGAAGATCTTCAGACAACCAAACATTAAGAAAAATAGTTGAGAACTGAGGCAGAATCGAAGAAGAGAAAATCCAAAAAATTCACCCTCGGTTTGCTTCAATGGAGCTTGATCTTGCTTCCAATTTGCTTTAGCTCGCGTCTAACAACCTGCAGGAAGTTAAATGGATGGATGATTAAGAAGCTTGGATTCTTGGAGTTTTAATTCCAAAATAGAATGAGAATTGAAACTCGATTTCAAGTGAAATCTTCAAGTTTATCCTTTAATGGATGTTAGGGAAGCATCAGTTCAAAGCTTGGGCCAGAAGGATCCCTTTTCTGATCAGCAAGGGCATGCATATATATCCATCCAATTGCTTTCCACACCTTTTGAAAATTTGGCTAAATTTAGTAACTTGTGTGCATGGGTGCATGGGCATGCATTTAGGCCTAAATGATGATTGCATTAAGTCCAAATTCGTGCACAAAACATGTTGAGATCATAACATGAAACCATGCAAAGGTATTTGAAAATTGAGTTAAAACGTTGCCAAAACAAGCCATGCAAAAAAACCATGCGCAAGTCACTCAAAAATGACCTAAATGCCATGATCTTGGATGCTTTAGAAAGCTAACATGAAGGAGAACAACATTTTTGTTGAATACTTTTCCATTTGGATCATGGATCATGATGAATTTTGAGGTGGAAGTTGGAGAAATCAAACATGGTTGAAAATTTTCTAAGTATCAAGTCAAATGACCACTTCTTCTACCTTGAATAACTTTTTCTATGAGCTTCAAATGAAAATAGTTTCTTCACCAAATTGTATCTCTTACATTCCTATTCAATTTGATCACAAATTAGACACCATTTTAATATTGCATGAGGGAGTTATGGATTTTAGAAATTGAGGAAAATTGCTTCTTCAATGGTAATGGCCCAAAATGACCTATAATGTTTCCTTTTAGAACATGCCCTTGCAAGTAGAATTTGGAATTTCTCAAAGAATAAAAGTTGGACAAGACATATTGAAATTAATCATGGAACTTGTATGTCCTTCATATCATAAAAATTGAGAAAGTTATAGTTCTTGGAAGTTGACCTTCCATCTAGGGCACAGACAAAAATGACTTATAATCGTTTACCATAACAAATTACTTTACAAGCAAAATTAGCTCTTGATGTCAACATGAAAATTGTTTCGAATGTCATAAAGAGTAACCTTTATTTTGGATTAATTTTTATATGACAAAAATTATAAGAGATAGGGTCTAGGGAACTCCAATTTTGACTAGTTGACTTTCTCTGGTCAACCTCTTTGAACCAATTTGAAAACTTGAAGTTCTCTTGATCTTTGGAGCTCATGGAGGATCATATATGCTTAATATGATGTATAATGAAGTATCCCTTGTGTAAGACCCCAATTTTGACCCTAAGATCCCTCATGGCATCATAACATTGCATTTGCATTGCCTCAAGGATCTTTAGCATCTTGGTTCCCTTTGCCTTTGGATGGGACTCCTTGTGATTGGTTTGAGATCACCAAGCATGTTTGAATTATACATCATTGTTTCTCTTACTTTTGTTTACTAACCAAAAGCACAAAAATCTGTCACTAACATCTTTTGTTTGAAGCTTGAGTATCATCCAAGACACTTTGTGGGTTCTATTTAGATGATCAGTATACACAAGGGAATGGCTTGAGATACTTCCAACAGGTTCAAATGGGGTCTATTCGTCAGTCAAAACGTTAATCGTGAAGGAGCAAAAGTTTGTTCATGAGCTTTCATGCTCGCTAGGCGAGCAGAATGGGTCGACTAGCGAGTCCCAAGAAAAGCCACCAGAATCACCTACGCTCAGAGGAATTTCTTGAACTGTCATGCTCGCTAGGCGAAGCCCACGTGTTTAAAAAAAATTAAAAATAAATAAATAAATAAATAAAAATAAAAATAAAAATAAAAAATAAATAAATAAAATATAACAGAAAAATTTTGGACTTTGGCCTCTCTCATTTGAGCCCACAGGTCCACAAAATTCAGGTTATAAATTCAGAGTTTCAGTGAAACAAAAGGATTCTATTCCTATTACCCTGGAAGTAAAAAGATAGTGAGAGAAGAGCTAACAGAGTTCAGAGCAACCTCCAGAGACTGAAGGGAACTCATCGGCAAAGAACCAATTCCCTCTCATATAAACCCTCAAATTGCTTTGCAAACCCAACCGGGCAATTCAACTTCATTCGATCTCTCCAGTCAGGTTTGCCTTATTCCCATTACTTTATGCTTTTAATTTGAATGCTCTGAATGTATGAGGTATTATGGGTGAATTTGATACCCTTTTGATGCATGTGTTTGACAAGAGGTTTAGGCCTCCTACCCTTGGTTGCTTTTTGTGAGCTTTTTGTGAATTTTAATGGCATGATTCATGTGGTTACATTTTGATTTGGGGGCAACTCTTGATTACCCTATCTTGTTTCTCTAACCTGTTTGTTGAGTTTTGTTTTGTCAGGGCTCATATGACTCTTGCAGAGATGGCTTGCCTGGTGTTCCACTTTATTTGTGGGATACCACCTGGAGGTTTATTCCGATTACCTGTACTGACTCACTTTCTTTGATGGTGCTAGCTTGAGAGATCTCTGGGTTTCTTATCTCTTTAATTGCTGTTACTTCGGATCTTTATCCGTACGGTAGATCTCTCGATCCCTTTACTTTTCCCGCATGTTGCCGATATCTTAGGTTTCGTATAGCCTCTCGTGGCATGTCATTTAAGGTAGCGCGGTTCCTTCATCTAGGACTGCCTTTTTGCATGAGCATCCCTAAACACCCCAAACTCATTTATTCTTCTTCTCCTAAGAACACGTTATCTCCTTCTACTACAGGCGAGTAAGTCTCCAAAGGTCGAGCATCCGGTAGATTGCGTAGTAACGTCGTTCACCCCAAAACACAACCCTTACCCCATAGGTGGTCGAACTACGTTTTGCTCTGATTTTCATCCCAGATGAGATACGTAGGCATAAGACACCATGTCTTAGCGAGCACACTCCTCTTTAACCCCTAGGTAGCCGAGCTACGAAGACTCTGATTCTCAGATTCATATGAGATACGTATGCAGTGGATGCTACGTCCGTGCGAGTCATTTTCTTTTGACCCTTCTTTTAGTAAGTAGTACATTAGATAAACATACACGCTTTTCTCATCCCTTCAATCATATTTGCACAAATAAATTTTCAAAAAAAAATAACAACCTTTGCAACAAATGTGAAAAGGGCTCCCTAGGAGTACCTAGGATGCTTTGGGTGCCTAACACCTTCCCATTGCATAACCAACCCCCTTACCCAGATCTCTGACATTTTTACTAGTTTTTGATTCGATAAAACTTTTAGGTTTTTGTTTGCTTTCTAACCATTCCTTTGGATAAATAGAAGTGCGGTGGCGACTCGACTTGTATGATTTACCTTGGATTTAGTCAATATCTATAATGGTAACGAATACCCCGCTACACCTTGAAATATTTAACCAATTGTTGAGGAAACTTGTTGAGGAAGTCACACAAGATACCTAGATGAATTAGGGCTTCCAAGGCAAACATTGAAGGTGAGAAAAACAAGAAAGGGGGGGTTTGAATTGTTTGGAAAAATAAGCGCTTTTTCAAAATGAAAATCACACAAGGATTTTATACTGGTTCGCTTATAACACAAAGCTACTCCAGTCCACCCGGCCAAGGTGATTTCGCCTTCAACAAGGACTTAATCCACTAATCTTGAAAGATTGATTACAAACAACGTCTAAGAGAAAGATCTCTTAGTCCTCTCAAGTATACAGACTACACAGAGTCACTTGAGGAAATAAACAAACAATAGATAAAAGATTTATGTAATCTAGAGTGCTTCTAAGAAAGCAAATATTACAATAGTAAGAACAAAAGTGATTCACGTTATAAGCAAAAGCTTCGTGAAGGTTTAGAGAGCAAGAGTGTTTCCTTGAGCGTTGATGTTTCAGTATAATTTTTTCTTGTATGTGTTGTGCACTGAATGTTGATTTGCAGTCCTTTATATAGATAAGTGAGGTAGTGGTTGAAACTGGTGGATATTAAAAAGAATTTACGCCATCACTTAAATAGCTTCTGCAGGATAACTTTCTCTCCTTGAAATGACTACTTACCACATATAGTATCTTCTTTATTGAAATTGGAGATTAACGTCTCTTTCTGTATTAGGAAATCCATTTGCAAACCTTTACTTGACTTTAACGTTACTCTTTCATAATTAGCAATTCCATGATCAGAGTCTTCGTGTATCTGAGAATCTTGGAGTCTTGCTTCTGATGTTGATCTCTTTTGGATTCTGATGGATTCTTCAGATAGCGCTGATAAGTTCTGGAATTTAGAGATAGCGTTGATCAGAGTCAGAACTTCTAGAGCTTACTTCTTGTTCAGATGCTTCTGATACTTTGCTGTTTTGCTCAGAGTTAGACTTTCTTGAACGTGTTTCTACTTCAGATGCTTCTTATCTTCTGATAATTTGTATCTGATCTGGTTCTGTATCTGATGACATCATCAGATTTCTTCCTTCTTTCTTTAGAACCCTGCACACTTAGAAACTTTTCGTTAGGGTGCCATTTTTGGTTTCATCCTTTGTTATCATCAAAATCAAGGAATCTGTTGTAGAACAATTTTTGTTCTTACAATCTCCCCCTTTTTGATGATGACAAAACAATCTTAATTAGCAGATGAAACATGAATAATATCAGATCAGATAGATAAGAGCTCCCCCTGAGATAGTGCTAGGGAGTTCAGAAGTTCTTACCAGAGCTTCTAAGTAAAGAGGTTTCTTGATACTTTCTGCAATTTCTTAAGTCCAGGTTAGATAAAATTATTTTTAAGAAAAAAATATGTTGCAGAATGCTTAAGGTATTTAGACAATATTTTCATCAGAGCTATTAATGACTTCTCCCCCTTTTTTTCAGAATCAAAAAGACATAGCAAAAAATAAATAATAAGAGAAAAACATTGTATTCATAGAAGGAAGCAAAGCAACAGAGGCAAAAAGAAACAAAACATCAGAAACAAAGAAATCAGAGCAACAAGCAATAAGTCCTAAGTGCCTAGGGGTTCGGAGGCGGAGGCATTCTCTGAAGCAACATAGCCAGCATGTTTTGAATGTTGTCGTTGACAGTGTCTTGCTTATCCATTCTGGCACGGAGTTCATTCTGATCTTGCTTAAGTTCTTTCAGCGTCTGGAGAACCATAGGGATAACAGAAGAGGACTCCCCCAGAGTCAGAGCCTGCTGTGCTTCAACAGCAGCTTGTGCTTCTGCATCCGCCAGAGCCTTAGCTTCAGCTTCCTTTATCCTTAGGATTTCAGCTTCCTTTGCTCTTTCTTCTTCCAGTCTTTTAGCTTCTTCTTCAGCTTCTCTTGCTAATCTCTCTTCTTCCAGCCTTCTGGCTTCAGCTTCTCTTGCAAGTCTTTCCTGAAGTCTTGCCTCAGCATCTCTGATGTAGCCATTTCTGACTTGTTCAGAGATGTTCTTCATTCTAAAAGCCTCAGAGATCATCCAGCCAATGACTCTGTTCCAGTGTGTCCTTACAGAGTCAGGATCATCACTGACTTCAGAGTTAGTGGTCAGAGACTTGACCTTTTGTACTGAAGCCCCTGCAACCAGCATGATGGCTTCCTCAAGGGTAGGTATAGAAAGGTCAGGTTCATAGGTTTGAGGTGAAGAAATTGGAGGGCTGAGATTTAAAGTTAGAGGTTCTGGTTCAGTTTCTGATTCAGGTTGAGGTTCAGATCTTTGGGGTGAAGCGTAAAGAGGGTTTAAGTCTAATGGTTCAAATTCTGCGGAGATGTTTGAAGGTGTGATATCAGAGGTGTGGAGGTCAGAGGTTTGAGTTTCAGAGGGTTGGTCTTCAGAAGTAATGTTGGTTGTTTGTTCTGGTGGAGGTGAAGTTGCTTCAGATTGTGTTTGTGTTTGTTGTTGTGAAGCAAGGTTTTGAGCCTGAATTTGGGTTAAGGTTGGGGAGTCAGGGTAAGAGTATTCTTGGTCAGAGGAGATTTGAAGGTATGGTGGTGATTCTGGTTCTGAAGATGATGAAGAGGAAGTGCTTTGGTTCATTTGTTCAGGTTCAGAAGGAGGTATGAATGTACGGGCGATATTTAAAATTGGTGAAGGTTGTGAGGTTCTGGTTGTAGAAGGTGGGATTTCAGAGGTTGTATAAATGGGTGGTGTTGGGAGAGGATTAGAGGAAGGAGTAGAGGAAACCATCAGAGGTTCAGAGGAAATAGGAGGAACAGACGTACCAGTAGAAATTTGCAGAGGAGCTGGAGATCTGCTTCCAGAAGATTCTCCAAGTCTTGCCTTCTTTGCCTGTGATGTTATCTTCTTCTCAGAGAGACCTCTCTTGTACCTGACGAAGTCTTCTTCTGAATCTAGACAATCGTCGAGGCTGAAGTCAGAGATGTCAACACCTTCATCCAGCAGACGATTAAGATAGATAGCAACCGCATCTCTGGGTTCATTCTTGTAGAACCTAGCAAGACCATGAGGCAGCTTCCTCTGATCTTTCAAGGAATCCCAGCATGTGTCCAGCGTGGGTCTGACTTGAATCTTCTTTATTATTCCCATACTCTTGAGATTTCTAGCATTCAGAGGCTTCCCAGTATCTATTGCCAGATCTAGCATCAGCTTGGCCTTCTCCAGATGATCTACCAGCCCATTCTCGATGAAAACATCAGATAACAATCTTCCCAGAGGGATGTAGGATCTGGGCTTCATGTTGTTTCTGGTCTCCCTGACAGAGTCTCTTAGGTATCTGAAGAGTAGTGCAGGAAGGCAGATCTTCACACCCTTGTGAATGCAATACAGAATGCACTTCTGATCTGCATTGATGTAATCAGAGGAGTTTGAGGCTGGGCGGTGGTGAATAGTTCCCAGAATGATCTTGAGCCACACTCTGAGGTTCTGATGCAGCTCTTTGTTCTTTGAAGGATTTCCTTCAGTGTTGGGTTTGAAGATGGTTGGATTGATTACTTCAGCAACGCGCCTTGATCTAGGGTTGATGTTGTAAATCCTTTTTCCTCCATCTTTCTCCATGTTCAACAAAGAAGCAATTGACTCTTCAGTAATTACTATCTTTACCCCCAAAACAAAGGAGACGATGAAATGGTCATCAGCATCTGCAAATCTCCAGAACTCCTTGACGAGAAGTGGGTAAACAGGGCCATAGAGCCTTTGGAAGTAGTTTCCCCAACCTTGTTGATGAAGTTCTTCAGTAAGATCAACTCCATTTCTTCTCAAGTTGTCAAAATCCACCAGTGTTTCACATAACACATCCAATCCCTCAAAGGGAGTTGCTAGGTTGATGTGAGGTAAACGATCAAGGATATGGGGTTCCTTGTATACTGGGGTAGTGGAAACGCCTGTAACCATTGGAGTTGAAATGCTTGAAGTTTGGGCAGTGGTGGTGGATTCCATTTGTTGAGAGAAGTTAAAAACTCCTTGTTGTTGAGCATCCATAGTTGAAGAAGAAGATGAAGATGAGTAGTTGAGAGACGCTTCAGAGAGGGTTTAGGGTTTTAGAGTGAGTGAGAGTGATAAGTGTGTGAAATGTGAGAAAAGTGTTTAAATACCCTAAGTTAAAACACATGCAAAACGACACACAATATTGCGTTAGCACAAGGCTCAAGTAAGCACGCTTGGGGGAGAAATGATTAAGGCTAATTAATGAATGTCTAATCCCAACAGTACGCACACTGCTCGAGGAGATCTCAAACGTTTCACCTTTGATCTTCTTCTGGACAGCTGTCTAGAAGTTCTAGGGTTAGACGCTAAGTGCTCCACGTGTTGATGTATCTGATCTTCAGGAATACCAAAGGATTGGTTCCTGGAGATTTCTAACTCAGATATCTTCTTAACTGGTAGAAGTATCAGAGTCAGAGGCAGAAACACATTTGTTTACATCAGAGTCATATGTTACATTTTCAGAGCCACAATTCATTCATGACAATTTTGAATGTTCAGATTTTTTAAGATAAAAAGAAATCTATCTTCAGCTAGAGGCTTAGTAAAGATATCTGCCCATTGATGATCTGTATCAATAAACTTCAATGTTACTATCCCTTTCTGAACATAGTCTCTGATAAAATGATGTTTTATTTCAATGTGTTTAGCTCTGGAATGTAGAATGGGATTCTTACTTAGACAAATGGCAGCAGTATTATCACAGAAGATAGGGATGTTACTCTCAAAAATTTGCAGATCTTCTAACTGATGCTTCATCCAGGGCATCTGAGTTGTGCACAGTGATGCTGAGATATATTCTGCTTCTGCAGTTGATAGAGCGATAGTTGACTGTCTTTTGCTAGCCCAGGAGATTAGATTGTTTCCCAGAAGCTGGCAATTTCCAGATGTGCTTTTTCGTTCTAGTCTATCTCCTGCATAATCTGCATCACAGTAACCAGAAAGTCTATACTCTGATGTTTTCTTATACATCAGGCCCAGGTTAGGAGTTCCTTTCAGATACTTAAGAATTCTCTTAACTGCTGTTAAATGAGATTCTCTAGGATCTGATTGGAATCTGGCACAGAGACAGACACTAAAGAGAATATCAGGACGAGTAGCAGTCAGATAGAGAAGAGAGCCTATCATACCTCGATAGAGCTTCTGACAAACCTTTGCGCTAACTTCTTCTTTTTCAAGAATGCATGTTGGATGCATAGGAGTTTTTGCAGAGTTGCAGTTAGCCATGTCAAATTTCTTCAGAACATCTTTAATATATTTGCTTTGATGAACATATGTAACTTCTGAAGTTTGGTTAATTTGAATTCCCAGAAAGAACTTTAGTTCTTGCATTAGACTCATTTCAAATTCTGCCTGCATTAACTTAGAGAATTCTTGACAAACAGAGGCGTTAACTGAACCAAAAATAATGTCATCAACGTATATCTGGCATATCATGAGATCATTGTTAAGGTTCTTACAGAAAAGTGTGGAGTCAACTTTCCCTCTGATAAAATTGTGTTTCAGAAGAAAATTGCTTAAACGTTCATACCAAGCTCTGGGAGCTTGTTTAAGTCCATATAAAGATTTTTTAAGTTTAAAAACATGTTCTGGAAAGTTTGGATTTTCAAAACCTGGAGGTTGGTTGACATACACTTCTTCTGATATATAACCATTAAGGAATGCACTCTTGACATCCATTTGATATAATTTAATAGAATGATTAATAGCAGAAGATACAAGAAGACGAATAGATTCTAACCTTGCGACTGGAGCAAAAGTTTCATTATAATCAATACCTTCTTGTTGACTATAACCTTGAGCTACCAGTCGAGCTTTGTTTCTGACGACTTCTCCTTTCTCATTCAGCTTGTTTCTGAATACCCATCTGGTTCCAATAACGTGAGTGCCTCTGGGCTTTGGAACAAGATCCCAGACATCATTCTTTGTGAATTGATCTAATTCTTCTTGCATGGCTGAAACCCAGTCGTTATCTTGAAGTGCTTCATCACAGGACATAGGCTCAATCAGAGACACTAGTCCCAGAGGAGTATCTTCAGAGGTCCTGAAGGTAGATCTGGTTCTGACAGGTTCGTCCTTGTTTCCCAAAATCAAATCTTCAGATACGTTGATACGACTTTTAACTTTCTTTGGGATTTCTGGGGTTTTAATTTCTTCAGAGTTCTGAGTGACAATTTCTTCTGGAGCTTTATCAGAACCTGCAAGGGTGATTTCTAAATCTGCAAAATCTTCAACTAGCTTTGACTTTTCAGGGTCAAGCTTATCATCAAATCTGACATGAATTGATTCTTCCACAATTTTGGTTTCTGTGTTGTATACTCTGTAGCCTTTAGAGCGTTCTGAGTATCCTAACATAATACCTTTCTGTGCTTTGGAATCAAACTTGTTCAGATGTTCTTTAGTGTTTAAAATAAAGCAAGAACATCCAAAAGGATGAAAATATGAAATGTTTGGTTTTCTTCCTTTACACAGTTCATAGGGAGTCTTTTCCAGAATGGGTCTTATAGAGATTCTATTCTGAATGTAACACGCTGTATTTACAGCTTCTGCCCAAAAATGCTTTGCCACATTAGTTTCATTGATCATGGTTCTGGCCATCTCTTGGAGTGTCCTATTCTTCCTCTCTACAACTCCATTTTGTTGTGGATTTCTAGGGCAGGAGAAATCATGGGATATTCCATTAGAGTCAAATAATTCTTCAAAATCTTTGTTTTCAAATTCTCCACCATGATCACTTCTGACTCTAACAATTTTAGCATCAAATTCTTTTTGCACTTTGGAGCAGAAACTAGTGAATACAGAGTGAGACTCACTCTTGTGCTTTAGGAATTTCACCCATGTCCAGCGACTGTAATCATCAACAATGACTAGTCCATACTTCTTTCCATTGACTGATGCTGTTTTCACAGGACCAAATAAGTCAATGTGGAGAAGTTCCAGAGGCTTAGAGGTAGAAACAACATTTTTCTTTTTAAGGGATGTTTTAGAAAATTTTCCTTTCTGACATGCTTCACACAGAGCATCTGAAGAAAACTTCAGTTTAGGTAGGCCTCTGACTAACTCAAGTTTGTTTAGCTGAGAAAGTTTCCTCATGCTAATGTGGCCCAAGCGTCTATGCCATACCCATTGCTCTTTATGAACAGACATCAGACATTTAACATTTTGTTCTTTTAAATCAGAAAGATTAATTTTATAAATGTTATTTTTCCTCTTGCCTGTGAAAAGGACAGAGCCATCATTCTGATTAATGGCTTTACATGTTTTTTGATTAAAGATTACATCATAACCGTTATCACTTAATTGACTTATGGATAACAAGTTATACATTAATCCTTCTACGTAAAGAACATCAGATATAGAGGGAAGAGTACCATTACCAATAGTTCCGGAGCCTCTGATCCTTCCTTTCTGATCTCCTCCGAAACCTACGAATCCAGCATCTTTAAGTTCCAGGCTTTGGAACATAGACTTTCTTCCCGTCATGTGTCGCGAGCATCCAGAGTCCAGGTACCATGACTGGTGTCTGAACTTTGCTGCATAGGATATCTGCAACATACACAATCTTATCTTTTGGTACCCAGAATCTCTTGGGTCCTCTTTGATTAGTCTTCCCAGAGTTCCTCATAACTTTGGGTTTTCTAGCATTTTCAAATTTTTGTTCTTGTGTGTGTGTATAGTGATATGAAAATGGAGATTTAAGTTGGTCACTAGAAGAAGTTTCAACTTCCTTAGGATCATACCCAATTCCCTTTTTATTGTTCTGACTGACTCCATAAATCATGGATGCCATAATACTCCTACCTATTCCATTTTTCAGAAATTCTTGAAAGGCTTCTTCGTATTTATAAATTATTGCATTTGAAGTTTGTGGAGTTTGAGATAACGCTTCTTCTAATTCTAAGCTTTTTCTTTTTGCTCCATCTCTTTCTAATGTTAACAATCTGATTGTATCTTCTTGTGCTAGAATTGTCATCTCAAGCTTGCCACATTCTTCAAATTTTGCTCTAAGACAGCCTTTAATGTTTTTAACCTTTTGTTTTAATTTCTGATATGAGCTAAGAGTTTCTGACAAACAAGATTCTAGATTAGATCGAGAACGTTCAGAAAATACCTCTTCAGATTCTTCATCTGAGCTACTCCTGGATGTGGTAGCCATAAGTGCCACATTGGCCTGTTCATCAGAGTCAGATTCTGATGATCCAGATTCACTATCATCCCAGGTAGCCATCAGGCCTTTCTTTGTCTTGAAGGTATTTTTCTTGAAGCTTTCTTTTCTAGGGTTTTCTTTCTTTAGCTTGGGGCATTCATTCCTGTAATGACCTGTTTCTTTACATTCATAACAGGTAATATCTTTGTTAGATTTACCTTTTGAAGTTGATTCTGATCGATCCCCTCTGGGTCTTGGTCTTCTGAAGTTGTTGTTCCTCTTTTTCCAGAGTTGCTTAACTCTTCTGGTTAGTAGGGACAATTCTTCTTCATCATCAGAGTCTTCTGGTTCAGAGTTGTCAGCATCTTCAGTTTCTGCCTGGAGAGCTTTAGTTCTGTCAAGTTTGCGTCTTTCAGGTCTGCACTTTAATGCTACAGACTTGTTCCTTTTCTGAGGCTCATCTTCCTCTAGTTCTATCTCATGGCTTCTGAGAGAACTGACAAGTTCTTCAAGGCTAATATTGTTCAGATCCTTTGACAGCTTCAGAGCAGTAACCATAGGTCTCCATTTCTTTGGCAGACTTCTGACTATCTTTTTGACATGGTCTGCAGTTGTGTATCCTTTGTCTAGAACCTTGAGACCTGCAATCAGAGTTTGGAATCTAGAGAACATTGCCTCTATGGCTTCATCATCCTCCATTTTGAAGGCTTCATATTTCTGGATAAGCTCCAGAGCCTTTGTCTCTTTGACTTGAGAGTTTCCTTCATGAGTCATCCTTAGAGAGTCAAGTATATCTTTGGTTGTTTCTCTGTTGGTGATCTTTTCATACTCGTTGTAAGATATAGCATTTAGGAGTATGGTTCTGGCCTTGTGATGATTCTTGAAAACTCATTTCTGATCATCTGACATCTTACTTCTGGGAACTTCAGCTCCATCCTCTGTGACAGGAGGTTTGTATCCATCTGTGACAATGTCCCAGAGGTCAGCATCATAACCCAGAAAGAAACTTTCAATTCTATCTTTCCAGTAGTCAAACTTCTCTCCATCAAAAACAGGAGGCTTAGCATTGTAACTATCCTTTTCATTTGTGTGGGCCATAGTTTTTCTCTTTCTGGATCTCTCTACACTGTTAAGTGTTTGATTAGAAAATCAATAACAGAGCCGGAGCTCTGATACCAATTGAAGGTGAGAAAAACAAGAAAGGGGGGGTTTGAATTGTTTGGAAAAATAAGCGCTTTTTCAAAATGAAAAACCACACAATGATTTTATACTGGTTCGCTTATAACACAAAGCTACTCCAGTCCACCCGGCCGAGGTGATTTCGCCTTCAACAAGGACTTAATCCACTAATCTTGAAAGATTGATTACAAACAACGTCTAAGAGAAAGATCTCTTAGTCCTCTCAAGTATACAGACTACACAGAGTCACTTGAGGAAATAAACAAACAATAGATAAAAGATTTATGTAATCTAGAGTGCTTCTAAGAAAGCAAATATTACAATAGTAAGAACAAAAGTGATTCACGTTATAAGCAAAAGCTTCGTGAAGGTTTAGAGAGCAAGAGTGTTTCCTTGAGCGTTGATGTTTCAGTATAATTTTTTCTTGTATGTGTTGTGCACTGAATGTTGATTTGCAGTCCTTTATATAGATAAGTGAGGTAGTGGTTGAAACTGGTGGATATTAAAAAGAATTTACGCCATCACTTAAATAGCTTCTGCAGGATAACCTTCTCTCCTTGAAATGACTACTTACCACATATAGTATCTTCTTTATTGAAATTGGAGATTAACGTCTCTTTCTGTATTAGGAAATCCATTTGCAAACCTTTACTTGAATTTAACGTTACTCTTTCATAATTAGCAATTCCATGATCAGAGTCTTCGTGTATCTGAGAATCTTGGAGTCTTGCTTCTGATGTTGATCTCTTTTGGATTCTGATGGATTCTTCAGATAGCGCTGATAAGTTCTGGAATTTAGAGATAGCGTTGATCAGAGTCAGAACTTCTAGAGCTTACTTCTTGTTCAGATGCTTCTGATACTTTGCTGTTTTGCTCAGAGTTAGACTTTCTTGAACGTGTTTCTACTTCAGATGCTTCTTATCTTCTGATAATTTGTATCTGATCTGGTTCTGTATCTGATGACATCATCAGATTTCTTCCTTCTTTCTTTAGAACCCTGCACACTTAGAAACTTTTCGTTAGGGTGCCATTTTTGGTTTCATCCTTTGTTATCATCAAAATCAAGGAATCTGTTGTAGAACAATTTTTGTTCTTACAAACATGCTTCAAACTCTTGATGAATTATTGATCAAAATGATAAATAAAGAACATGGGGATCCATATATAATTCTTATAACCATTGTGAACCTTTCTTTGATTGGTCTATTATACTGAGGGTCTTAATCCCTAGATATGAGCTTGATAGGGCACAAATCGATGCACACACTACCTACAAAAGAAATGAAACTACACTAGACATATTTTTGGAATTTTGGTTAGTAAACAAAGGAAAATAAAGTATGATACAATCAAATTTTCTTGGTGATCTCTCTAAATCCAAACCCAATGAAGGAGGGGTGAGGAGGATGCCAAGTTGTGATCCCAAAGGCAATGCAAATGATGAGATAGCATGAGGGATCTTAGGGTCAAAATTAGGGTCTTACACCACCCACTGAGGATATTCGAAGCTAACAAGGAAACCGACATCAATCTTCTTTTGCACTTCTTCTTTGATCTTCACTGCCTTGTCAGGATGAGTTCTTCTCAACTTTTGCTTGACTGGCGGACATTTTGGCTTCAATGGAAATCTATGCTCCACAATATTGGTATCAAGACCTGACATGTCTTGATAAGACCAAGCAAACACATCAAAATACTCTTAGAGAAGCTCAATCAACCCCTTCTTAACCACTGGATGAAGTTGTGACCCAATCTTGACCTCCTTGATATCATATTCGGAACCCAAGTTGACCAACTCAATTTGTTCTTCAAATGGATGAATTGTTCTTTCCTCGTTCTCAAGCAAACATGATAACTCATCAGAAACATATTCATCATCATTCTCTTCCTCAGCTTTGAATACAGGGAATCAAAGTTCAGAGAGGGAGTAGGGTCATTATTTACAATGGGTTTGAGAAGCAACCTGCATAATGATTTGATATTTTGATTTTAGAACTAAGAAGTGAAAATATATATTATGCACATATGGGACAAATTACTGTCTATTTATGTTTTTTGTGATTACCATTTTTAGAAAAAAGCAAAAAGTAAAAACAACATAAATATGGATGAATAAAATCGTATTTTATTGATGGTAATTGAAAATGCCTGACAATGTTTTCACTTCTCCCTTAGGCATAGGAGATGTATTTTTCTTTAAAAAATCCGGTATATTAATTTGAATGATGACTTATAATAGGAACATCAACAACAACCCAATTGTTGCAAATCTGTCTATGCGTTACAAAGTTGAGACCATCTTCTTCTTCATTTTCGTCCTCATGAAGGATTGCAGTTGAGTGTTGTTCTTCCTTGTGGATGAATCCTCCTCTACGAAAAATCTGTTGCATAGCCTTGACTTCCTTCTTGAACGGCCCTTGCTCGAATCCCAAACCATCCTAATTCTTGTTCTCAACCACTTCTACGACACATCCCCAATTGTCTGTGTCACCAGCCTGAACAATCTTTTGCGCATCTTTCAAAGAAAACATGGATATCCTAGTCTTCTGGATCATATTACCATAGACAAAGCTTGGAAAGGAGTTCCAACAGCTTCCTCGGCATGAGTAGCTGTTCCATGATGTTAAACTCGCTTTTCTGGGAGGGCATCTAGAGTAGCTGTTGCATGATGTTAAACTCGCTTTTCTTTATCAGACAAAGCACTTCATTATTATCATCCTTATTCTTCAAACTGATGGACTCACCAGACTGACAGATTGGAGTGTTAACAGGATCAAGCAGAGGAACAACCACTCCAAGCTTCTTTCCAACTACGACGTTCTCAACAGCCTTCGGGAATACCAGACTGAACACTCGACCGCTTCGGGTCACCTTGACAACGTCAGCAATGCTTACTACTACAGTAGCTGCGGGAAGAGGAACCTCTTTCCCATCTTTGATCATAGTAGCATCATACTTATAAGGCACATACTTATCAGATTTGTACGGGACTGGGCCCGCCAACCGTATCACTAAAGGAGATACTGATATATTGCTTCTCTTACTGCTATTATAGTGAATCACCATTCGTTCAGGAGTTTTAAAAACTGGAACACCCACGTGGATTGACACCACTCGTTCATCCATTAAACTTTGAATATCCCTCTTCACAATCACGCACCCACGTGGATTGATACCATAAATGATATTGTAAGACCCCAATTTTGACCCTAAGATCCCTCATGCATTTCTATCATAAGCATTAGCATGGGATCATATCTTGGCATCCTCCTTACCCCTCCTTCATTGTGTTTGTTTTGGGAGATATCACCAAGAATTTTTAATTATATCATACTTTTATATTATCATTTTACTAACCAAAATACCAAAAATATGTCTTTCCATTTGTAAGTAGGGCATGATCTCATTGATACATTGATCACATCTAGGGTTTGAGACCTTCATGAAAAAAGAGAACAACCAAGCATTGATTCAAGAATGTTTATAAGCATCATGTATGAGTCCCAATGTTTCCTACATGTAATATTTATCAAGTTTTCTTCAAGAGTTTGAGGGTGATTTGCCTTGGAAACCCTAGTTTGACTGGGTATCTTGAGTAACTTCCCCAATAAGCTATCTCACCAATTGATCAAATTTCTCAAGGGAAACTTAAAATCCATCATCTTATGCATATATGATCTACCATGAGTCAAGAAAGTCAAGAGAATTGGAAATTAGCAAGTTGGTTGATGGTGGTTGGCCAGATGGATTCATCTGATCAAAACTGGGTGTCCCTAGACCCTATCTCCTACAATTTTCACCACATGAAAATGATTCCAAGAGAAACATTACTCTAAATTACATTATAAACAACTTTCATGTTGATACCTAGATCTAGTTTTGCTTGGAAAATCATTTTCTATGTTGAAACATTATAAGTCATTTTGTCTAAAACCTAATTTGAAAGTCAACTTCCCAAGGCCATGACTTGCTCAATTTTTATAAGATGAAAGATTTACAAGTTGCACAATCAAATTCAATGTGTCTACTTCAACTTTGATGTTTGGATTGGGAGCTAATTCAACTTTATTGAGTATGTGATATGAGGCTACATTATAGGTCACTTTTGGCCTATACCATTGATCTAGTGATTGTTCCAAACTTCAAAAATGCATAACTCTATCATTTTAAATCCAAATGGCATGAAATCGGTGACCATTTTGAAGGTCATTGAGATAGCTACAACTTTTATGAAGATAATTTTCTCATTTGAAGCTCCTATAAAAAGTTAAGCAAGGTGGAATATTGAGACATATGGCTTGACACTTAGAAGAATTTTGATATGTCAAAAATTTCCAACCTTCCATCTTAAATTTCTCCAACTTCCAAACTCCAAATTCAAAGGTGTTGACCAAAAAAGTTGTTCCTCTTGATCTTATCTTTCCAAAGAGCTCAAATTCATTCATTTTGGATGAGAAATGCATAGGCTGCGCATGGCTTAAACAGGCTGATATCATTTAGCATGGATCAATCTTCAAAAATCAATGTACATGTGCCTTGCAATCCAAGCCTTCTTTAGTGCATCTGATCTTCATTTTTGGACTTTAAGCCATCATTTCATGGGCCTATGCACACACATGCAGCATTACATCACATTTGCCAAATTTGGAAAGTGGAAGTGAGTGTGCAAATATCACATGATTCATCTATAAATAGAGCTTCAATTGCTCAGAAATGTACACACAATTGCGCCAGCTTTGATCCCCCATTGGAAACCCTTCATCCTCAAAGGATAAACCTGATAAATTCGTTTGAATGTGAGCTTGAATCTCCACTGTTTTGGAATTCAATTCTCCAGGAATCCATTGCTACTAAGCCTTTCCATTCTTCTCTTGCAAGCAAGTAGAGTGAGTCCATGTGCAAGCAAGCTCAAGATCCATCGAATTCAGACCTCCATTGAAGGTAATTTTCAAAAATTTTAAACTCTTTGATTCTCTCAAATTCTTGCTCAATTCCATTTATTCTTTGGTTGTCTGAAGTCCTACCAATGTAGGTAAGAAGATTGAGTTGCTTTGAGGTCAAATCGAAGCAACTAAGTTCATGTACCTCAAATTTCAATTCCACATATCTCTCAATATATTTGGAATTGGAGTGATTGGAGGTCAGATTCGAGCTCAAGTCCATTTTTTCTTTAAGATCATGTCCTTGTTTCTTTTTTTGGTGATGGTTCATGTTGACCAGTCCGGTGAGGTCCACCGGAGAAGATGACCGGAGCTCTGGCTCCGGCGATGACTTGGCCAATCTCTGAACCACAGGATCCTCCTCTCACGTTCTAATCTTGAGCGTTGATGTTGATTACCAATTGTGCAGCGCAGTTGACTGATGGTCCACGTAATTTAGAATTTCTGAATTTTTATTCTAATTGCATTTTCTTCAATAATTCATATTAAATTCAATATTGATCCAAAAAATATGGGACTTTCACCAAATATTTTCAAATATTTTTATCTTTCATATTTTGAATTAAAATTTTTTTTGGATCATTATTAATATTTTTCATGAATTAATCGATTTTGCATTTGTTTTTAATTGCTTAAAAATATTTTTAAATGTCCAAAAATTATGAAATTTTTTCTCCAAGGTCCTTTGACCTTGTTTGACCTATGAGAAATCTCATAGTCATTTATTTGGTGTTTTGATGAGATTTTAGGATTTGGACAAAACATATTTGAAATAAATACACTATTTTATTATTTTTAATTGAATAAATGCCAATTTAATTTTGTTGACCATTTGTATTGACTTGTATGAACTTGTTTATTGTTGTTGGGCCTTGGTCAAGGTTGATTTGACTTTGTCAAGTTAATATCATTGGATTTAGTGGATTGATGGAATGCACGTTCCATCTCCCAAAATGAATGAATGATATTAATTTAATAAATGTCCTCCTTTGACCAATTTTTGATCTCATTCATCCCCTTCCCACTTCATCTTATTCCTCTTCTTAATTCATTCATTTCATTTGGCCTATGACATCTCAAAGTCTTAATGCTAGTTGATTGAAAAATTGACATGAGTATGGATGAGATTAGACCACACCTTTTGCATATTCTTTTTTTTTTGTGGTATGTTTTATGAGCATAGTCCATTATACTATGTCTCTAACATGTATTAACACCAAAATTCTATTACCCGACCTCAAATAGTTGTGACTTCTACATAAGTCCAATTACGATTGCTTAACATAGCGCTAAATTTTTGACATAAAAGGCATAAGCATTCTAGTTAGTGAGATTGTAAGTCTCCCCTCTTTTATGGTATTGTGTGAAAACTTGGCCTTCTTTCCTTCCTTTGTAAAATGTTTTGGTTCAAGGATTCATGCTTGTGATAAGTGGGTTGAGTGTTCTCCAAAAAATGTCTTGTAAAAGCAAAGCAAAACTAACCTCTAACTTACTAACTATTGACTTTTAATTTCAAGCTTTTACTTTAATGCAATTTACTTTTAGCACTTTATTTCATTTGCCATTGTTCATATCATTCTAATTGTATATGTTAATGCAATTTTCACTTTGTCCATTTGGACCATATTGTGTGATATTATTTTGTTTGTATATACTTTGTTTGTTTGTATGGTCTTTGACCATTAATTTACATAATATAAGAAAAACCCCTAAAAAACTTTTGTGTGGACTGTTGGCTTGATCTTGGACAAATGGACTTAGAATCTAGGCAACCTCCCTAAGCTAAAAGACTTGGCCAATGCCAATTTGTGAAGAACCAAGTGCTTGCAATTTGAATTCATCTGATACATCATTCAAGATCTCTCTAAGTTCATCTACAACATGATCATTTTGAAGTTGTTATATTGAACCTGTGACCTGTGGAATTCATCTATTACATGGGCTATTTCTGAAGAATATCATGGAATGGATATGCTTGGATGAGGTTATCTTTATTTGATGCCTTTGCTCTTCAAGAGAATATAATTGTGCATTTGTGTGTTGCTTGATTCAAAAAGTCCAAGGGAATTCTGGGTTTCTATTGACATTTTTGTCTATTGGATTGCTACCCATTTGGTCAGATCTTTTCAACTCTAAACTTTTAAATTTTTGTGCATAGGGTAGTCTCTTCATCTTCTCCCCATTTCTTTAATTTCAAAATCTCTCCCTCCATTTTAAAAACTCTTCTTTGTGTGAACTATTTTTGTTCTAAACTTTGACCACTTTTTTGAAAAAAGATAGAAACTTTGGCCTTATGCCATTTGCCTTTTTAAACTTATTTTCTTAAATCAAACTTGTAAATGAACTTAACAATACTTGACTTAAACTTTCAAAAATCTAAAAAGTACTAACTCATTCAAATCATTTTAGGCCTTTGTGCCTTTCAAACTTAATTTTTTGTTAAAATGAATGCATCCATTTTGAAATTTGTAGCTCGAACTACGAGGTTTTGATCCCTCATTTTTATGTTGGTACGTAGGCACAAGACCGAAGGTCTTGTCAAACATAAAAAATATAATTAATGAATTCTTTTCTCATCCCCCCATTCTATTTGTTTGTAAACATCACTTTGTACGAAATACATACGCACACAAAAAGGGCACCCTAGGAATACCTAGGACACTTTGGGTGCTAACATCTTCCCTCTGTGTAACCAACCCCCTTACCTGTGATCTCTGACTTTTATTAGTTTTTATTTGAAAACTTCTTACTAATTGGGTTTTTTTCTTACTTTTTTCCCTTTTCCCTTGGAAACAATAAAAGCGCGGTGGCGACTCTTGTTAATCGATCCTTAGTTTATCAATAGCTTGATGATCATGAATTTCCCACTACAGAAATTAAGTGGCGACTCTGTTGGGGAAAAGAGTAGTCTCCAGTGGGTTTAGCTATTTTTTGTGTGAATATATTTGTATATATGTGATGTTTGTATATATGTATGTGTGATATAATCTGCTTGTTGTGCTTGGTGATCTCTGAGTGGTGAGATAAGTTTTAACCCGAACTTGAGTGTAATTAATATAGGAGGATGGTATAGTCATGTTCGACTTGTGTGGAGTAGTCCTTAACAAGTTGGCTTGAGATCCATCTGCTCAATGGAGACTCCTTTGGATTTGGGAATGTCACACAAGTATTTGTGGTTAGGCATTACTATTTCTAATTGAGTCCGAGAAGCGAGGACCTTAGAACACCTAACCCATCTTGGCCTATTTAGGACGTAGTGCGGAAACTGTTCAGGTGTAGACTTGATAACAGTTGTTACACGATACTACACTGAGACGAGTTTCTCTTGAGAATATTATGGGTCGATGAGTCAGTCATCTTAACCCGTAATATCCAATAGATGGAATTAAGATTCTGGGAACTTTTTAGAACATGATCTAAAGGTTTTTTATCCTTAGTTCACTCCTTTGGGATGGTTCTTAACCAGACTCCATGCTTGTGACTTGCAACAAACCCTTTATTCTTGGTTGATCCAATCAAGTCTTATCAATATCAATGGAACTTGGGTGTTGATAAGGTGAAAACGATAATCCCCCCAAATGGATAATTGATCTTGACAAAGACTTGATTCATCCCTTGACCTTTGTTTGCCTTGTGTGTGATCCCTTATTTGTGATTGTTGCATTCATGCATTCATGCACATCATAACATTCATCACACGAAAATTTCAAGGAACTAAGGTATCATTTGCAAATATTTTCAGACCATGGATTGTGGCCGAAGAAACACTAAGAAGTAGAGTTTCAGATGTCCCGACTTGAAGGAGTTAAGGAATCTAGCATCTTTTGTATTCGATCCCTTAGACTTTAAACAACGTCATGGGAAGCTTATGTCCATCTTGTCTGCAGATGTAGTTGAAGGACTCTTGAGTGTATTGGCGCAGTTCTATGATCCTCTCTCCCATTGTTTCATTTTCCCAGATTTTCAGCTTGTGCCTACCTTGCAGGAGTATTCTCATCTTTTGGGGATACCTGTTTCTAGTAGAGTGCCTTTTAGTGGATTGGAGGAGATTCCCCGGTCTAGTATTATTGCTGAAGCTCTTCACTTGAAGAAGTCTGAGATAGAGGCTCATTGGGTGAAGAAAGGAGGGTTATTTGGATTGCCATACATTTTCCTCATCAAGGAAGCTACTACTTTTGCTCAAGCTGGTAGTATGGACGCTTTTGAAGCTATCTTTGTGTTGCTCATCTATGGATTAACTTTGTTCCCTAACATTGACGGTTTTGTTGATGTTAACGCCATTAGACTTTTCTTGATTGGGAATCATGTGCCTACTTTGTTGGGTGATATGTATTTCTCTTTGCATCTAAAGAATTCTAAAGGTGGTGGAACGATTGTCTGTTGCATTCCTCTTCTGTACAAGTGGTTTATTTCGCACTTGCCTCAGACTCCTGCTTTTATGGAGAACAAACAATGTCTAAGGTTGTCTCATAGACTTATGTCTCTCACTAATGATGATATAGTTTGGTATGACACATCCTTAAGAAGTTTGGAGATTATTGATCATTGTGGTGAATTCTCTAATGTGCCTCTCATTGGTACGCAAGGAGGAATTAACTACAACCCTGCTTTGGCTCGTCGTCAACTTGGGTTCTCCTTGAGAGACAAACATAATAACATGTTGTTAGAATGTCTTTTCTATCAAGAGGGTAAAGATCCCCAACATTTGAAGCAGAAGATTGTGCATGCTTGGCATAATGTGCATAGGAAAGGAAGATCCGAGCTTGGTCCATGCAATTGTGTAGCTTTGGAAGCTTACACTCTTTGGGTGAATAAGAGAACTTTGGAGTTGAAGATGCGTTATCCTTGTGAAATACCTATGTTTATGGTTGTGGTTGAGCCATTAACTCTCCCTAACCAAGATGTAGAGGAGTTGGAATATGCGCTCATCAAGATGAAACAAGAAAAAGATATGTGGGAAGAGTGTTTCCGTGCTTTGAGAAAGAAGCATGAAGAGTTGCAGTTGGAGTCTAAGGACAAAGATGCACTGATTGAGCTACTTGAAGACCGAGTGACAAAGAGACAGAGAGAGCCAGAGGTTTTATCTTCTAGCATGCCTAAGCCTTCCGTTGCTTGGAAGAAGATTGTTGACCAGCTTGTCCTCGAGAAGACTCAGATGAACGCTTCTTTTGAGACCGAGACCCGTCGCATTCGAAGGAAGTATGCGCCTTCAGCCAGATCTTCTGACATTGTTGTTAGGGATCCTTAGGATGACTAGTCTCCTTTTCTCTTGTATCTTTTTATTTTTGGTTTCTGAAATTGTACTCAATGTAATCCTTCTAATTTATATAAATAAAAAGAGATTTTTTGTCACATCAAAATTATTGCAATTGCCATTTAAATATATATATTTGCAAATGATATAGTAAGTTCCTTGGAAATAAAAATAATCAAGCATCGCATTTCATGCATCATGTGCATAAGCAGGTTTTTGCCAGGTGTCTGATTGGTGTTTCTTCTGTGCTTTAGCCAAGATGACTCACCGGTACAACACAAGAGCTAATCATCCAAAAATTATGGAGCACTTAGAGCAAGAGAACAGAGAGTTGAAGGACGAGATCGCCCGACTGACTGCCATGATGGAGTCAGTTCTTGCTGCTCAAAGACAAGCTTTTCCAACGCCTGCAACTCCTCCCGCGAGGAATGTTATTTCAGAGGTGATTACCTCTACCATGCCTGCTGCCACCGCCCACTTCGCGCCAAACCTGCCTGTCGGATTCCCGTGGAGAATGTCGCCCAACTTTGTGCTAGAGGGCTTTGCGCCTACCTTTGCTTCCATTCCGACATCTAGCCCGGTCATGTCTGAGCCACCTCCAGTTGTGCACACTTTGCCTCACGTAAAGGATACCATCTATCATTCTGAGCCATCTGAGGGCTTGGATGTCTATGAAAAGATGGACGAAATGAAAGACCAACTTCTTGAACTGTGCAAGGAATTGAAAACACCGAGAGGTAAAGATCTGTTTGGGAAGAGTGTTGTTGAATTGTGCTTGGTACCCAATGTGAAAATCCGGTGAAATTCAAAGTGCCTGACTTTGAAAAACATAAGGGGAACTCTTGTCCAGTCAGTCATCTTATGATGTATGCCTGCAAGATGTCAACTCAAATAGATAATGACCAATTGCTTATTCACTACTTCCAGGATAGCCTGATTGGTGCTGCACTCCGTTGGTATATGGGGTTAGACAGTGCAAGCATCCGCACTTTCAATGACCTGGGAGAGGCTTTCGTGAAGCAATGCAAATACAATATGGACATCACGCCAGATAGAGACCAATTGAGGTCTATGTCTCAGAAGGACAAGCAGACATTCAAATAATATGCGTAGAGATTGAGGGAGTTGGCTGCCCAGATCACTTCTCCTTTGGAGGAGAAAGAGATGACAAAGATCTTCTTGAAAACCTTGAGTTCATTTTATTATGAACGTATGATCGTCAGTGCCCCTAGTGATTTTACCGAAATGGTAAACATGGGGATGAGACTTGAAGAAGGGGTCAGTGAAGGACATTTGTCAAGAGATGAGGCATCAATGAGTAAGAAGTATGGCAGTAGTTTCAGCAAGAGGAAGGATAATGAAGAAAATGCAATTTCCAGTGGGAGGCAGAGGAGGCCTCAAGCAAGAAGAAATCCACCACCCCGTCAACATCATCATCATCAAGTGTCTTCCGTTATTCCTGTATTTTCTAATCAACAACAATCAAATCCAATTCAACAACAACCACAACACCAATGTCAACAACAACAACCGCAACAAAGAACAAAAACCTACAACAACAATAATATCAACAACCAGCATCAGCAGAATTTTGAGAGGAAGAAGGTCTCTTTCGACCCGATTCCTATGTCGTATGCAGAGTTGCATTCATCCTTGGTCCTCAAGAACTTAATTCAACCGAGGAACCCACCGCAGGTCCTAGAACCACTTCCTTGGTGGTATAAACCTGAGCTTCGTCGTGCTTTTCACCAAGGTTTACCTGGGCATGACATTGAAAACTGTTATCCATTAAAATATGAGGTTCAAAAACTCATGAAGAGTGGTATGGTGTCCTTTGAGGACCGTGCGCTGAATGTGAAAGCTAACCCTTTGCCCGCTCATGGTAACTCTTCAGTGAATATGGTGGACGGTTGTCCAGGTGAATTCAAGTTTTTTGATGTCCGGTTTATCCGAAGATCCTTAATGCAAATGCATAAGGATATCTGTTTGGTGAGTGATTGTGAACATGACCGTGATGGTTGTGTTATGTGTAGTGTGTACCCAAGGGGGTGCGATGTAGTGAAGAGGGACATCCAGCGTCTGATGGATGAAGGCATGATCCAGATTGTTCAATCCCGTCATGTAGATGACGACGTCAATTTCATAGTGCCCGTTTTCAAGCAACAAGAGCGGTTGGTAATTCAATATGATAGCAGTAGCAAGAATTTCAGTCAGAGATCAGTATCGTCGTTGGTAATACGGTTGGCGAGCCCAATCCCGTATGCATCTGATAAGGCTATATCATACCAGTATAATGCTACAATGTTGAAGAATGGTCAAGAGGTCCCGTTACCTACGACTAGTTCAGTGGTGAGCATTGTTGATGTTACGAAGGTGACCCGCAGTGGTCGAGTGTTTGGGTCGGTGGTCCCAGAGGAAACAGTTGTTGGTAAGAAGATGGAAGTACCTAATGTAGATCCGGTTGGTTGTTCAAAAGATAAGTCTGGTGAATCTAGCAACTTGAAATCCAATGATGATGATGAGGTACTCTGACTGATCAAAAGGAGTGAATTCAAGAAGGTTGAGCAGTTGCTCCAAACTCCCTCAAAGATTTCCGTGTTGTCTCTGCTTTTGAATTCTGAAGCACATAGAGAAGCACTACAGAGAGTTCTTGAACAAGCGTATGTAGAGCAAGATGTTACTGTGGATCAGTTTGATCACATTGTGGCTAACATCACTTCATGCAATAATTTGAGCTTCTATGATGAAGAACTCCCTGAGGAGGGAAAAAGTCATAATCTGGATTTGCATATTTCGATGAATTGTAAGGAAGATGCCTTGTCAAATGTGCTAGTTGACACCGGTTCGTCACTCAATGTGCTTCTGAAGTCAACATTGTCAAAGTTATCTTACCAAGGAGCTCCCATGAGGTATAGTGGGGTAATTGTCAAAGCCTTTGATGGCTCGTGCAAGACGGTAATTGGTGAAGTGGACCTTCCAGTTAAGATAGGTCCGAGTGATTTTCAGATTACTTTCCAAGTAATGGATATCCACCCGACCTACAATTTTTTATTAGGAAGGCCATGGATTCATGAGGCAGGAGCTGTTACCTCCACATTATACCAGAAGCTCAAATTTGTCAAGAATGGCAAGCTAGTGATTGTGGGAGGAGAGAAGGTGTTGTTGGTTAGCCATCTGTCATCTTTCACGTATGTTGAAGCTGAGGATGAGGTTGGAACTCCGTTCCAAGCCTTATCTATTGCTTATGAGAAGAGAGTTGGGGCACCTATGTCCTCTCTGAAAGATGCTCAGAAGATTGTTGAGGAAGGTCCTGTTGATCAGTGGGGGCGCATGGTAGAGGTCTCTGACAACAAACGAAGAACAGGTTTGGGGTTCCAGAAGGGCTCGTCAGCTGTTAGATATGAAGATATGCAACTTAGCTTCCGTTGTGGAGGGTTCATTCATGGCAATGAACAACACTTAGCTGCTATGTTAGAGGATGATGAAGAGGAGGACTGCACCAACTTTCTAACGAATGGAAGGACATGCAACAATTGGATTGTCGTTGATATTTCTATTATTTTGCATCGATCTAAGTAATTGCTTTTATATTTTTGAAATCCTTCTCATATGCCTAAGGGACAAGTGAACATTATTGGGAATTTCAAATTGATCATTAATAAAATTAATTCTATTCATCCACATCTTTGATGTTTATTTTTACTTTTTGCTTTATTCTGAAAATGGTAATCACAAAAAACATAAATAAACAATATAATTGTCCATCTGCATAATATTTGGTCACAAATTCACTTCTCTAAAATCAAAATATCAAATCATTATGCATGTTGGTTCCTAACCCCATTGAATACAATGATCTTTCTCCTTCTCCAAATTTTGAATTCCCCGTGTTTGAGGCCGAGGAGGAAAGTCATGTGGAAGTGAGTGAGGAATTGTCTCATCTTCTTGAGCAAGATGAAAAGATTATTCAGCCATTTGAAGAGCAGATTTAGTTAGTCAACTTGGGTTCCAAGGATGATGTGAAGGAAGTCAAGATTGGGTCTCGGCTATGTCCAGATGCTAAGAAGGGATTGATTGATCTTCTTCGAGAGTATTCAGATGTGTTTTCTTGGTCCTATCAAGAAATGCCTTGGTTGGATTCTGAGATTGTGGAGCATAGATTTATGTTGAAGACCGAATGCCCGTCAGTCAAGCAGAAGTTGAGAAGAACGCATCCTAATATGGCTGTGAAGATCAAAGAGGAAGTGCAAAAGCAGATTGATGCCGGTTTCCTTGTGACAACTGAGTATCCGCAATGGGTTGCCAATATTGTGCCTGTGCTGAAGAAAGATGGAAAAGTCCGCATGTGGGTTGATTATAGAGATTTGAATAAATCTAGTCCAAAAGAGGATTTCCCTCTGCCACACATTGATATGTTGGTAGACAATACTGCTATACTCAAATTCTTTTCGTTTATGGATGGATTTTCTGGATATAATCAGATCAAGATGGCACCCGAAGATATGGAGAAGACCACATTCATTACACCCTGGGGAACATTCTATTATCGAGCAATGCCTTTCGGTCTAAAGAATGCTGGTGCAACTTACCAGAGAGCAATGACTATTCTTTTTCATGATATGATACATAAAGAAATTGAAGTATATGTCGATGACATGATTGCTAAATCAATTGATGAAGAGGAACATGTTGAGCATTTGTTGAAGCTATTCCAGCGTTTGAGGAAGTATAAACTCCGCTTGAATCCCAATAAGTGTACTTTTGGTGTTCGTTCTGGTAAGTTATTGGGCTTTATTGTCAACGAGAAGGGTATTGAAGTTGATCCTGCAAGGGTCAAAGCAATAAAAGAGATGCATGCGCCAAAAAACTGAGAAGCAAGTTAGAGGTTTTCTCCGCCGCTTGAATTATATTTCCAGATTCATTTCCCATATGACTGCCACATGTGCGCCTATATTCAAGCTTCTTCGGAAATATCATTCTTATGATTGGACCGAAGACTGCCAGAAAGCATTTGATAGTATCAAGGAATATCTGCTTGAACCTCCAATTTTGTCTCCACCTGTTGAAGGAGCACCGTTGATCATGTATTTGACTGTGCTAGAAGATAGTATGGGTTGTGTCCTTGGTCAGCAAGATGAGACTGGTGTGACGGTGTATTCGTCGCTATATGATCTATCGATTAAATCATAAGCTATGAGATACATTGAAAATTTCGAGTCGCCACCGCACTTTTATTTATCCAAAGGATTGGCTAAAAAGCGAACAAAAGCCTAAGAAGTTTTACACGTAGAAAACTAATAAAACGATCAGAGAGTCTGGGTAAGGGGTAAATTACGCAATGGGAAGGTGTTAGGCACCCATCACGTCCTAGGTACTCCTAGGGAGCCCTTTTCACACTTGTTGTAAAATATTGTTATTTTGTTATGACATATGTATTGTGCAAACATGATTGGGATGGTGAGAAAAGAATATACATTTTTATTGTTATTGGGTTCGAACGGATGAACCCGTTGCCTACGTACCTTCCATCAAAGGTAAGGATCAGAACGCCGTAGTTCGGCTAAAAGATTTCCAAAAGTTGGTGGATTCAGTTTTAAACACAAGCACTGAGGCTTTTCATTATCAATGGGAGAACACTCGACCAAAAAACAACATCCACCATGCGAGGATAGCTTCGACGTACTAGAGGGGTTAGCCCTGTTTGAAGTACGGAAGTCTTACTGTCGACTCACTAAGGATAGGCAAGATTTACATCAACCACAAAGATAATTGAAGCCTATGGCTAATGCATGAAAAGATTAATGGACAAAGCCAAAACAAGTGAATGAGTGAAGTTAATTGATTGTGATTATGAAAGTAGAGTCAAAGTATGATTAAGATTGATTCAGAGAAGTATTATGAAATGAAGTTTGAAAAAAAAGTCAAGGACTTGAGTCCAGGTTTTTAGTTTGAAAAACATGAAGATGTTTGCACAACACTTATGTCAAATTTGAAAAGTAATGTGTGAAAAGGTTTAGGACATAATGAATGATGAATGGATGAAGGATGGATAGTAAAACTTCTTAGAAGGTTCACTTCTTGAGATCATATGGGAGATGATTCAAGTGTGTCCTTTGGAATAGCAATGGATAATAACAAACAAACAAAGCAAAGAAAGGCGGATACCGGATGCCAATCAATGGTCTTATACCAATCTCCTAAAACAGAATGGGATGTCAGATGCCACTCAATGGTCTTACACTAATCTCCACAGGCAAAGAAATAAAAGCGGATACCGGATACCAATAAATGGATTTACACCAGTCTCCTAAAACAGAAATGGATATCAGACGCCACTCAATGGACTTACACTAATCTCCTTAGAAGAAAACAAAAATGAAACATAGAAGTCAACTGCCAATCTGTCTGGACTTAGGTTAACTCCACAAATATGCTCATAGGAATACCAATGCCACACTACAGGGACTTACAATGGATCCTCACATACAAGAACAAAAGCAACAAATGATCACAGGAAAGCAAATGCCAACTTGCTGGGACTTACAGTTGCAACCTCACATAAACAGAGAAAGTAAAACATGGATGTCAGATGCCAATCTGTTTGGACTTACTCTAACATACACAGTATGATCCTAGGAAAACAAATGCCAACTTGCAGGGACTTACAGTTGTTTCCTCACATACAAACAAGTAAATGCATCAGGCAAAGATAAGATGAGTGGCCAAGGTGATGGTCTTACAACTCACTTCCATGTCATAGGAACAATGGCCAAAGAAATGGACTTACAATTGTCCTCAATGGGTAAACAGCAATGATAATGTCACAAAGACAAATGAGATGATTATGCATTGATGAGCAATTGATGATGATGATAAATGCATAGCATATAGGCAAGCAAGTGCATATGAAGCAATCAATCAATCAATGAATATCGAACAGCACACTCTATAGCCAAACAATGGGGGGCTCACACAAGAGGGTTTGACTATGAAAGTCCACTGTAATAGGTAAAGGTCGCTCTTAACCTGGCCATTGAGGGGCTCAGGTGAAGCAGATGAATAGGAGATGAGGGGTGTGCCTCATTGCTTCTATCTCATATCAGAGAGAGCATCAAAGAAAGTGTGGGAGTTCAGAAAGTAGGAACTCTCTCCACATTATTGACTCGATTAGATCTTGGGTATTTATCTCAATGCTTCAACCATGTAATGGGAGCAAAGAGAGGACACACTGAATAGTGGGGGATAGATTGCTTATCCCTACCTTCCACCAATTGCCTTACTTGAAGGACTTTTCCTGCTTGGGACAAATATAAACAAACACAGGCATTGCCTCTTAAGGAGGACTTCAGACAGTTTGCCCGGTCAAATAACAGACCGGGTCTCCAGACTACATGAAGAAGAAGTAATTATACCTCAAAGCAAATGCTAAAAAGCAAAGCAAGCAAGTAAGTTCAAAGAACTTAGGCAACTAAAGTACCTGAAAAAGTCAAACTCATTAGTAAACAAGTCAACAATCAAAATCAAAAGAAATAAACCAAAAGTCAACCACAGAGGGACCAATTGTGCAAGGCACAAAGACTCAAGCATATGAGTCACCTACAAAACAAAGGTTAGCACATTAAACAATCAAACCAAAACAAATTTGAATGATCTTCAAGGCATTGGTGCTTAACCTGAAACAGATGAACTCAACATAAGCTTAGAAGACCACTAGGACTAGCCTAGGGTCAAAGATGAAAGAAAAAGTCAAGGCAGCAAGAAAAAGTCAACTCAAACCAAGTTTAAACATTCAAGAAGCATTCTCAATTGGATTCATAACCAAATCATGCATCATGGTCATTTCATATGCAAAAGGATGCAAAGCATGGCAAGAGAAGCATACAAAAGTCAACAGCAAAGACTTCATTCAAAAGTCAACTCAAACAATCTCAAAAATTATGAAATAAATCACACTCAATCCTAACACCTAACATAGCAAGCATGTCAAATTTCAATGCATTTGGATGAGAGGAAGGCAGTCAATGAAATTCATGAAGTCAAATCAAATTCAAGTAAGCATGGTGAAAGTCAACAAGCATGGGTCAACTTCAAAAAATCATATCAATTTGAAAACAGAAGAGAAATGAATGAGATTAACACCAATGCAAAGCTCAAAGAGTCTAGTTATCACATATGAAATTTCATGGTCATACAATAAGATTTGAGAATTTCACAAAAGATTTGGCAATGCATAGCACAAAAAGTCAACAAATGACCAAGTATGGGAGAAAATTCACAATCAAATGGAAAACAGCATGATTAATTCCAAGAAAATTCATACATCAATTAGACATACAAGGGATCATTCATGCAAAATTTAGAGTCATTTGGATGTGGGGAAGTGTGTGAACAAAATTTGTGAAAATACATGATCATGGTATGACACCCAATGCAATACACAACTTCAAAAATTCATAATTCTCAATCCACAAATGATAAATGCACAAACTTTATATGGAAATGAAGATCAATGTGTCTAGTTTCACCACAAAAAATTTCAAGGGCATTGGATATAACATGAGTATTTCACAATTGAAATGGCCAAGGGTATCATTCATGCACACATGTCAAGAAAATAATTATCAGCTAAAATCCATCCACTGGAAAAATAATTAAAATTCATAATAAAATTCTAGACACATTCACGAGTATGAGGAAAAAATTTCATAATTTTTGGAGTTAAAATGAATTAAAAATGAATTTGGAAAGTTGATGAACATTTGGATGAAATATGAGCAAATGGCATGGAGAAATGGTCAACATGAGAGTCAACAGATGGCAAATTTGTAATTTGGCAACTCACTAATTGAAACGCACAGCATAAGGCAAAGGTGATGAAATGTTCTGATTGGCCACTAGCCAATAGAACAGTAGTTCGGCCAATCCATTGTTCATGTTTTCTGTTTTAGAAACCCTAGGGTTTACATACAGCAGGGCAAGCATTCAACACCAATGTTCAACATTCAAACAACAACTTTCAAATGGAATAGATCAAACAGCCATTGCAAAACAGCATGTCCCTCATGTAATCGATCAAAATAACATCAGATGGACAGCAACAAACTAATCATGGCATTGGCATAGTAGATATCATACAAACATCATATGACAAAACCCAACAAACCAAGTGGAATTTCTGGGCAGCTCATCATGACAGAAACATCATGCAACATTCAACCATCACCTAACACGACAAACACAATGCAATGGATTTCTGAGCATGTTTATGGGATTTCAAACAGCAACATGGTTTTAGCAGCATGGCTACACACTCATGTTCATCATTAACAAACAACATTCCACCAAAGTCACACAACAGCATGTAATCAATACAGGTTCATCATCATCATGTACTCATCATTACTGACAGCAAATAAGGTTTTCAAGGAAATTCAAAACTGCAGCCAGGTTATATCAGCAGTGGTATCAACAACATGTAACACAATGATTCGACCAAACCACACATAACAGTCACAAACCAATGGATTTCTGAGCAGCTCAAAAATAGCAAACAGCAGGGTACTATGAACATCAACATCATTCGACCAAACAGGCAAACAACAGCATTCAAATGCAATTCATATGGTTTTTCTAGGCACGTTCATGTGGTTCAAAACAGCATGGCAAGCTCCATCATTCAACAATGTTCATCAAAAAACAACAGCATGGCATTGGTATCATGTTCTCATAGCAAGCAAACCAACAACAGCACATAAACAGCATAGACATAGCACAGTAGGTTCATGTAATCAAAAACAAACAACAGCAACCAACAAGAATCTGGAAAAAGATTGAGGTTTATGCGTTTGGTGGCAGCAGCAGCAGGTCAAGCTTATGTTGTTCACTCAACAGCAAAATTCCAACAGCAAGAAAAACACAATATGGCAATGATGCAACCATGCTCATGCACCTAAACAGCACAAACTAAAACACATTCAAAGCAAAATCCTGGGCAGGTTCTAAGGTTCATGAACAGGGTATATGCAGCAACATAGCAAAGTAGTATCAGCTTCAATATCAAAAATTCGAAATGCCCAGAACATTGAATCACTCATGCCAATGGCAACAGTAAATATCATACATCCTATATCCAGCAAGCAAAATCACCAAAACAAATTCCCATCCACAAATCGAGCAAAGATAAGTTCATGCACAAAGATGTAAATCCAAATATCTCAAACACCACACCACCATTTTGAGTGAAATAACTTGCAGTGGATTCATCAGTAAACACTCTTCCAGAAACACACTATAGATTGGAGAAAAAGGAAGGTCGAAAAACTTACTTGTTTTGGAGGAAATCGTGTAACAGTGATGTTCTTGATGATCCTCCTTGAAACAGATGGTGTTTATGCTTTACAATGATGGAACCTCGAAGTGGTGAGCTCAGCCAAGCCTGGAACTCTTCAAATCTCTTTCTGCCATTGTTATAGCTTGAGGAAAAACAGAACTTGAGACTGTGGTACAGGTGAGGTTTTCTGGTTCAATAGGGTTCACAAAGGTGACTAGAGCGTGAGGGAAGCAAGAGTGGATTGAGGCCTTTGAAGATTTGAGCAGAAAAATGTCAATTGCCAAAAATGCAAGAAGAGAGAATGAATGTGTTTTTGGTCGTGGAGGCTGCAGTCTAGGGTTGGAAATGCAGAAGAATGCACTTATATTCATCTGTTTAAGCTCACATTATCACATGCTAATCCCAGTTTAATTTTATGAATCAAAATGCTAATTTCTAATTATGCAAAAGTGAGTAAATGGAGGTGTATGTTTGCCATGAGTTGGGCCTGGACAGGCTGCATACAGACTGTATGTTTGCTGTTTTGTGGCTGCACATGTACTGCTGTACTGGTTTTACTCTTTTGAAGCCATTTGCATATTTGTCCATTTTGCAATAAGTGAAAGAAGGGGTGTGATGGCTTGGTCGAATGGGCCTGAAATGAGCAGAACAAGACTTTCCAAATTGCTGTTTGTGATTTGTACATGTACTGCTGTACTTGATTTACTTGTATGAAGCCAAATGCACAAATTGCCAAGCTTGCATTTTTATCCAAAATTGTGGTATGGTGATGGAATGTGCATGAATTAGGACTTGAGGCAAGTTTCAAATGTGATTTTAAACCTTTCCCAATTGGCCACATCAAGAAAAAGTCAAAAAATCAAAAAGTCAAAGTTTGGTCAAACTTTGAATTTAAATGCAAAAGGTCCAAAAATGCCATTTTGAATGGTAAGGGTTTAGGTCATGAAATTTATATTTTTGGAAAGAGGATGAAAAATGTGGTTTGTAGGAAAAAACCCCACCAAATTTGGCCTTATGGTTTGAGAGATATGGCTTGTTGAAGTTCAAAAAATGGTGAAAATGATTTGATCATATCTTGACAACCACACATGGGATTTTGATGTTCTTGGACTTTTTGAAAATGGGAGAACAAGATCTTCAACTTTCATGTTGGGCAAAAATTCATTTGGAGCTTGTATCATGATGTAAGTTGAGGATCAAGAAGTTTCCATTTTTGGCAGTTGAAATTACAGGTCCACTTTCTATTTCTGGAAATTTTCTGATTGGCTCGATTTTCTTCCATGATGAGGTTGGACATGATATATGAGACTTATACAAGCATGAATGAGCTCCTTCAAATCAATTCTATCCATCAAATTCTGATTAAATCAACTGTTGACCAAGTTTGACTGTCTGTTGACTTTTTCTAGGGTTTTGGATGACTGATGCACTTCTGATGAATTCCAAACCCTAATTCCTTGAGAACTTGACTTCAAATGATGTCTCAAGTTGTATGAACTTTTGATTATTGATCATAGTGCCCAAATTCTGCAAGAATGGCCACCATCCATTGCTTTGACTGATCAATGACTGACTTTGACCTAATTGCTGATGATTACTTTAACTGCAAGCAAAAAGGTTAGACTGACAATATTTTTGTACTTTTTGAATAATAAACATATGAAAGGCAAAGATATACAAATGCAAAGTATGCTTGGTGATCAAGAAATCAACCCACAAGGCAATCCACCCACTAGAAGAGGGCAAAGGCATACAATGATCCTTGAGGTTATGATATGAAATGATATGGGCCATGAGGGATCTTAGGGCCCAAAATTGGGGTCTTACAGATGCCCCTATTTAAGGTCATTCTAGCCGGAGAAGTGAAGTTTAGAAATCTTCATCTCGACGCGGTAGAATGGGCTTAAATAACAGTAATGAGACAAATTTTGGTCCCTAAGAGACCTCATGATGCAAATGTATGTATGCAAAAGGCACAAACTCTGTGGGGAATATAATTCACACAGAAGAAAAGACGATCCATCGGAGCGATACACTCACCAGGAACAGAGACTCTAATAAGACTCTATGGGGATAATAAAAGAAAAAGAAATGTGTGGACAAGACACGACTCTAAACTGGGGAAAAACAAAACTGACATAACGTGAACAAGACACGACTCTGATTAGAAAAACAGAGGACAGACTGGAGAACTCACTGGGGAGTGAAGAACTCACACTGGGGAACAGATTTCCAAAGGAAAATAAATCCATTGGAGAGACACAAGCTGACTCCTAAGGAGAAGCAAAAGAAAACTCCACTGGGGAAGTAACAAGCAAAATGAGACGTTACCAGGCATAAGGGTAACAAAAAAAACAGGAAAATCTGACTCCACAGGGGGACCGAGGTCATAATAGGGAGCAGAAAGGAGGGAACACCAAGGATACCGGGTTGTAGGTATGTAACAGGTGACCGACCAAAGACGTGAATTGGTGTGTGTTCCAAAACACTCATCATCCTGAAGAGAGCGAAAGCAAACTTGTTTATAGGATGGATATTCAATTCCACAAGGAATATGAATCTTACTCTGAGGGGGAAGCAACAAAAGATTGACCCAAGAGTGAACGAGATATAATATCCATAGCCGTCAAAACGTGGATAGAATACTCACAAAGGAAGATTATCCTGAACCGGGTTGTAGGTTGTTTATAGGATAAAAATCCGAAGACGTGAATTGGTGTGTGTTCCAAAACACTCATCACCCTGAAGAAAGCTAGAACTGCAGACTTGTTTATAGGATGGATATTCAATTCCATAAGGAAAATGAATCTTACTCCGAGGGGAAAACAACAAAAGATTCCAACCAAAGAGCGCACGAGATATAATATCCATAGCCGTCAAAACGTGGATAGAATACTCACAAAGGAAGATTATCCTGAACCGGGTTGTAGGTTGTTTATAGGATAAAAAACCGAAGACGTGAATTGGTGTGTGTTCCAAAACACTCATCACCCTGAAGAAAGCTAGAACAGCAGACTTGTTTATAGGATGGATATTCAATTCCATAAGGAAAATGAATCTTACTCCGAGGGGAAAACAACAAAAGATTCCAACCAAAGAGCGCACGAGATATAATATCCATAGCCGTCAAAACGTGGATAGAATACTCACAAAGGAAGATTATCCTGAACCGGGTTGTAGGTTGTTTATAGGATAAAAATCCGAAGACGTGAATTGGTGTGTGTTCCAAAATACTCATCACCCTGAAGAAAGCTAGAACAGCAGACTTGTTTATAGGATGGATATTCAATTCCATAAGGAAAATGAATCTTACTCCGAGGGGAAAACAACAAAAGATTCCAACCAAAGAGCGCATGAGACATATTATTCATAGCCGTCAAAACGTGAATAATAAACTCGAAAGGAAAATTATCCTGAACCGGTTACTGGGTTGTTTATAGGATAAAATCCGAAGACGTGAATTGGTTTTCACTTCCAAAACACTCATCATCCTGAACACAAACTGGTTAAAGGATGGACATTCGATTCTACAAAGAATGCGAATCTTACTCGACTGGGGAAGATCAACAAAGGACTCCAACCAAAGAGCGCATGAGACATATTATTCATAGCCGTCAAAACGTGAATAATACACTCGCATGGCAAGAAACACCAGGGATACCGGTTACTGGGTATATAATAGGTGATCTACCGAAAACGTGAATTGGATTTCACTTCCAAAACACTCATCATCCGAAAGGAGGGCTTGAAAAAGCAAATCGACTTACAGGATGGATATTCGAATCCGCAACGGGAAAACGAATCTTACTCAACTGGGGACACAAGCCCAAAGAGTGCATGAGATACAATATCCATTACCGGCAGACCGTGGATAAGAATACTCGCATGAGATATATTATCTATTACCGTCAGAACGTAGATAATAAACTCGCATGGTAAGAAACACCAGAGATACCGGTTACTGGGTATATAATAGGTGATCTACCGAAACGTGAATTGGATTTCACTTCCAAAACACTCATCATCCAAAACACAAACTGGTTAAAGGATGGCTATTCGATTCTACAAAGAATACGAATCTTGCTCAGTTGGGGAAAATCAACAAAGGATTCCAACTAAAGAGCGCATGAGATATATTATTCATTACCGGCAGACCGTGAATAATATACTCGAAAGGAAAAGACACCAGAGATACCGGTTACTGGGTATATAATAGGTGACTAACCAAAAAGAGAGACAATCGATACCAAGCATACGGGTAAACGAAAGACAACTCAAAGGGATAAGTTGCAAGCATCCGGCAACTATCCAACAACAAGAAATATTCGACTCCACAAAGGGAAATAACGAATCTTACTCGACTGGGGAAACACAAAAGGCTTCGACTGAAGAGTGCATGAGATATATTATTCATTACCGGCAGACCGTGAATAATATACTCGCATGGAAGATTATCCACAACCGGTTACTGGGTTAATAAAGGATAAATCAACCGAAAAGAAAGGCATCGGGATACCAAATCAGGTATATAATGATAACCAATCAAAAAGAACAACAGACATTACCAACAAAAAGGGTAAATGAAAGGCGAACTGCTGAGGATAAATTGCAAGCATCCGGCAATCATCGACAGAAGACTAGCTGGGGATGTATTGATAAAGAATCAATGATCCAGGGAACAAATCACTAGCATACGGTGAAAAGACCCACTGGGGATAAAATTGCTAGCATACGGCAATTATCCACAAAATACCTGCTAGGGATATAAGTGCTGATTTGAGCAACTTATACAAGCAAAGGAAAATCATCATCAAATATTGAATGAAGATAACCACAAAAATTAGGGTTTACATCTACCGAATACGGGGTAGAAGACCAACAACTCCGCATGGGGATAGAACAAATCACAAATCCGCACGGGAAACCAAAATAGGGTTTATAACAAACCACAAACTGCTGAAGAGCAGGAAAATAGGATTTACAACTACCGGGTAGTAGGTAGAAAACCAAAACTCTGGCTGGAGAATAAAAGGTGTATAACCACAAATTCCGTCAAGAACGCCAGGAAAGATAGGACTTACAACTGCTGGTTTGTAGGCAGAGGCCCAAAAACATTCCGCTGGGGAACAACCCACTGGGAACACAAGATTTTTGACAAATAGCCAATTCGGGAATGATCCGAAAAGACAGACTGAATCAAGACACGTCCTAATGAGGATATAACTCAAATAGGAACTTCCATCCCAATGTATATGTTGGGGAGGAAACGGAAGCAACCGTCATCCACGAGGATAATCTCAGTGGGGAACTGCAGAAGGAAAGACAGACATTTTCTGCTTATGGGCTGACTCTATATGGAGAGATTTTAAACACCCAACATCTGCTTGGGGAGATCTGTAAAGAGATCTATATCACCATAGCAGGAGACACGACAAACAAAAGATATATGGCAAGAAATGCAACATGAATATCTGAATGTTTCATGAATATGCATGAATATGCGTGATTTATGTTTGATGAATGCTGACAAAACAGACAATTCTAACACAACAGGTTCAGGAACAAACGTCCGGTATTATACTTCCAGGGGGAAAAAACCAGCTGGAGAGCCAATCTGCGGAGATCTCTATGCTGTAAAGCAAAGATCTGCAAGTACTGCTGAAGAAGCAGAGAATCAAAGATATCAGGAAACAACCCAATCAGGGTACAGAAAGTCACAACGGGCGAAACGGCCACCAAGACGAATCTGTAGGGGAACAAGAGAAGTCCCAAAGTATCTGCAGGGGATCCCAGTGTCAAACTGAGAAACAACAAATGCATAAGCACAAATTGCTGTAGAAGCAACTCCACATAACTCCGCTGGGGAATAACCCACTGAGGGAGAATGATATCATCCAAATAGAATTCGACTGCATAAGCAACTCTACTGGGGAAAACTGTCGGCTACTCTCTTGGGAACAAACCACTGAGGGAGGACAGATCAAACAAATAGATTCTGCAATAAACCAATCCACTTGGGGAAATATACAGCAAACTGATCGCAACAAGTAGATTCTGCAATATAAGCCACTCTACTGGGGATCACAAACAGTCAGGAAATCAATCCGTTCACTGGATGCTAGAGCCATCATCCAAACATACTGGGGATTGAGGGAGCAATCAACTGGCGAAACTGCCACAACAAACATTCCGCAGACTAAGCTGAGGAAAAGATGATTGCAAAACTGGGATGTCAACCCAAATCAAAACTGCTCAGGAAAACAAATCCTGCTCTGCTGAAGAGAAATAAGCACTCTGATGGAGAGATAGCGACAATTCCACAGACGACTTTGCCGGGGAAAAGGTAAAGTACCGGGTATCAAACCACTGACTTACCGAGTCTTCAAAAAGAAAACGATCATGCTGAGGAAACAGACAATTCCTGCTGGCACACTGCATGGGGAAAAGTGGTAACAACCCCACTTGCAACTCTGGTGGGGATGTTAATAACAGCTCTAATCGCAACTCCGAGGGGAGTATCAATCAATCAGTTATACTCATGACTGCGCTGAGGAGACAAATAAAGTCTGGGGATATGACCCACTGGAGAAAGTGACGGGGCACCAAGGTGATAAACCATCCACCACCGAAACTTCTATAAGGAAAACACCCATGCTGGGGAAACTGCTGCTGGAGAAAACGAAGTCTTCAACAACACTCTTGCGACTGTACTGGGGAACAACCCCAACAACAACTCTGTCTGAGGAACAACCCCAACAAAGGTCTGAAGAAAGAAGATACCACCAAACCAGGAATATGAGCAAATGTCTTACCTGTTGGAAATCATGCCACCCTCGGGAGAGCACTGAGATATTCTTGAGTATCCTTTTAATCTTGTGAATGTTCACTTTGTATAAAACAAAAATTTTGAAAAATTTGATTTGTTTAAAACAATGATATTTTATCAATTTAAAACATGCAAAACATTTGTTGAATTGAAACAAATAAGAGTGCAAATAATTGGATAAAAAGCTCAAATTGATTTGATGGAATGGTAGCCTGCAAATGGCAAGACTCCATAGATCTGTACAAATTTGAAATCAGTGATATATATTGGAAGAGGGCTACATTGAACATAATGATCCTTTCTCTACCAATTTGAATCTCGATGTATCCAAAGCTTCAGTTGACGACGAATCGAGAATCTTCTGACGAAATGACGACTGATGAACAGAAAGTCTTGTCAGGATGCAGTTACTTGCCAAATCCCTAATTTTTTGCCTAGATTGCCCCAGAGTGAGGTACTCAATCTAGCGGGATGCAAATATTCTTTTTTCAAGTCTCTAATTTTTGCCTGGATTACCCTTGCGGGTTCTCCACCGAGACGCTCATTTTTGCCTAAGCCGCCCTTTCGGGTTTTCAACTTAGCGAGCAATTCTGTTTTTTCATTCTTTTTTTTCATTTGCATATACTTTTTTCTTTTTAGGCAAAGTATCTCTTAACTGCATCTGAATTCACAGGACGAGTGAAATCCTCCCCATCCATTGTTGTAAGCATCAAAGCACCGCCTGAAAAGGCTCTCTTAACAACATATGGACCCTCGTAGTTTGGAGTCCACTTGCCCCTGGAATCGGGCGCGAGAGACAAAACTTTCTTGAGCACAAGGTCACCTTCTCGGAACACGCGAGGCTTGACCTTCTTGTCGAATGCTTTCTTCATTCTCTGCTGATACAACTGACCATGGCACATGGCAGTTAAACGCTTCTCTTCAATTAAATTCAATTGGTCGTAACGACTCTGAATCCATTCAGCATCTGTCAACTTGGCTTCCATCAAGACTCGCATTGATGGGATCTCCACCTCTACTGGGAGAACGGCTTCCATGCCATAAACAAGAGAGAAAGGGGTTGCCCCTGTTGAAGTGCGTACAGACGTACGATATCCATGCAAAGCGAATGGCAGCATCTCATGCCAATCTTTGTACGTGACAGTCATCTTCTGGATAATTCTCTTGATATTCTTGTTAGCAGCTTCAACAGCCCCATTCATCTTAGGTCTGTAAGGAGAGGAATTATGGTGTGCAATCTTGAATTCAGCGCACAACTCATCCATCATCTCGTTATTCAGATTGGATCCATTATCAGTAATGATCCTCTCTGGCACACCATAACGGCAAATCAGCTGGTTCTTGATAAACTTCACAACCACCTGCCTGGTTACATTCGCATACGACGCGGCTTCAACCCATTTGGTGAAGTAATCAATTGCTACGAGAATAAACCGATGTCCGTTGGACGCTTTCGGCTCAATCATGCCAATCATGTCGATTCCCCACATAGAGAAAGGCCATGGTGATGAAATCACATTCAGGAGTGTCGGAGGAATATGAATCTTATCCGCATAAATTTGACACTTGTGACATTTCTTCACATATTTGCAACAGTCAGACTCCATTGTCAGCCAATAGTAGCCTGCTCTCAACATTTTCTTAGCCATGGCATGTCCATTGGAATGAGTACCAAATGAACCCTCATGGACTTCAGTCATCAATAGGTTTGCTTCGTGTCTATCCACGCATCTGAGCAAAACCATATCAAAATTTCTCTTGTACAGCACTTCTCCACTGAGGTAGAAACTGCCTGACAACCTTCTCAAAGTTTTCCTATCTTTGTTTGATGCCCCAGGCGGGTAGACCTGGTTCTGGAGGAAATTCTTGATATCAAAATACCAAGGCTTGTCATCTTTCACGTCTTCAATTGCAAATATGTGAGCTGGTCTATCCAAGCGCATCACAGTAATGTTGGGAACATCATTCCACCATCTGACAACAATCATGGAAGCAAGCGTTGCAAGGGCATCCGCCATCCGATTATCCTCTCGAGGAATATGATAAAATTCAACTTCTGTGAAGAAAGTTGAAATTCTCCTTGCATAATCTCTGTATGGGATGAGACCTGGTTGATTTGTCTCCCATTCACCTTTGATCTGATTGACAACCAAAGCTGAATCACCATAGACATCAAGATACTTGATTCTCAAGTCAATGCATTCTTCAAGTCCCATAATACAGGCTTCATACTCCGCCATATTATTCGTGCATTTGAAAGTTAGCCTTGCTGTAAATGGAATGTGCGATCCCTGGGGATTGACAATTACTGCCCCAATTCCATTTCCATATTGATTAACAGCGCCATCAAACACCATCGTCCATCTGGAACCAGGTTCTGGACCTTCATCAAGTGTAGGCTCATCACAATCTTTCATCTTCAAATACAGAATTTCCTCGTCAGGGAAGTCATACTGAACAGACTGATGATCTTCAATCGGCTGGTGCGCTAAATGGTCAGCCAAGATACTACCTTTGATAGCTTTCTGAGCTCGATACTCGATATCATACTCAGATAACAACATCTGCCAACGGGCAATCCTCCCAGTTAAAGCAGGCTTCTCGAATATATACTTAATTGGATCCATTCTGGATATCAACCAAGTTGTATGATTTATCATGTACTGGCGCAAACGCTTAGCTGCCCAAGCCAAAGCACAGCACGTCTTCTCAAGCATAGAGTATCGAGACTCACAATCAGTAAACTTCTTACTGAGGTAGTAGATAGCAAACTCTTTCTTCCCTGATTCATCTTGTTGACCGAGTACACAACCCATCGAGTCTTCAAGAACTGTTAAGTACATAATCAGAGGTCTTCCTTCCACAGGCGGAGACAAAATCGGAGGTTCGGACAGATAATCTTTGATACTGTCGAAAGCTTTCTGGCAATCCTCGGTCCAATCATGAGACTGATCTTTCCGGAGGAGCTTGAATATCGGCGCACATGTGGCAGTCATGTGGGATATAAATCTGGAAATGTAGTTCAAGCGGCCAAGAAAACCTCGAACTTGCTTCTCAGTTTTGGGTGCGGGCATCTCTTGTATTGCTTTGACCTTTGCAGGATCAACCTCAATACCTCTTTCACTTACCACAAAACCCAACAACTTTCCGGAACGGACTCCAAAAGTACATTTGTTCGGGTTCAGACGAAGCTGGAACTTCCTCAGACGCTGAAAAAGCTTCAACAAATGCTCAATATGCTCAACTTCCGTTCGGGACTTAGCAATCATATCATCAACATAGACTTCTATCTCCTTGTGCATCATGTCATGAAACAAGGTAGTCATAGCTCGTTGATACGTGGCTCCGGCGTTCTTCAAACCGAAGGGCATCACTCGATAACAGAATGTTCCCCAAGGTGTGATGAATGTTGTCTTCTCCATATCCTCTGGTGCCATCTTGATCTGATTATATCCGGAAAATCCATCCATGAAGGAAAAGACTTTGAATTTAGCTGTATTGTCTACCAACATGTCAATGTGTGGTAGAGGAAAATCATCTTTTGGGCTAGCTTTATTCAAATCTCTGTAATCAACGCACATACGGACTTTTCCGTCCTTCTTAGGAACAGGCACAATATTGGCCACCCATTGAGGATATGTCGAAGTCACCAGAAACCCCGCATCAATTTGCTTCTGAACTTCCTCTTTGATCTTCACTGCCATATCTGGATGAGTTCTTCTGAGCTTCTGCTTCACAGGCACGCACTCAGGCTTTAAAGGCAGGAAATGTTGCACAATATCTGTATCTAAACCTGGCATGTCTTCATAGGACCAAGCAAAGATATCTGAATATTCTCGTAGCAAGCTGATCAAATCTTCCTTAACAGACCCTTCAAGAAGTGCCCCAATCTTCACCAGGCGCTCACAATCTTCAGATCCCAAGTTGACTGTTTCCAAGTCTTCGAGATGCGGCTGAATGATCTTCTCTTCGTGCTCAAGGAGACGGGTGATCTCATCAGGAATCTCTTCAACGTCATCTTCTTCTGCGTCAAATACAGGGAATTCAAAATTGGGAGATGGCGTTGGATCATTATGTTCAATGGGTTTTAGGATCAACCTGCATAATGATTCTGGATAATGAAAAGCTTTTGAATATTTAAACAAGCAAATCAGTTATGCAGATGAAAAAGCTGTTTTTGTTTTTCAGGGTTTTTTGTGATCACTGATTTCATGCAAAAGCAAAAAGTGAAAACAAAGGGAAAAACAAATGTTTGACAATGCATTAATTGAATGAAAACATCATTGTATTAAATGCTGCCAACAATGTCATCACTTCTCCTTTTGGCATGGGAGAAGGGTTTTAAACAAAATGAACAATTTACGCTGATTTACGAATGACCGTAGGAACATCCACAGCGACCCAATTGTGGCAAGACACCACCAGGAATGATGAAATTGTTCAGATCCTCTGCATCCTCTTCTAAGATAGCAGCAGCTTCTTCTTCAGGTTGATCAGCATGGATGAAGCCTCCACTCTTGAACAAACCTTTCTCATTAAGTGCCCCAGAACAGTAGCCAATGCCAGCCCGGGATTTGATTAACCAGGAATAAATCCATCAGCAGGAATAAATCCATCAACAGGAATAAATCCATCAACAGGAATAAATCCATCAACAGCACTAAGGCTGGCAAAATCCTCTCTGAATTCACAGTTCTCTAGCTCAGGATGATCCATCAATCTGGCAGAGTTGGCCTTGGTATAATACCGGCGAAATGCGTCTTCAAAATAAATGAAGATCGCAGGGTCAGACCACAGGACGGGAGACCGGAACAAAACACCTGCTTATGCAAATGATGCATGAAGTGTTTATGCATATGCTTGTTTTTTATTCAAAGGAACCCGAGGGTTTTATTTGCAAACTTTGAAATATTTAAGCATTTTGATCATACATGAGAATATCTCATCAGATATATCAGGTGAAAAAATTTTCCCGGTTTTTTCATGTTTTTGAAATTTTTTGCAAATAAACTCCTTTGAGTTCCTTGAAAATTTTCTTTTTTCTGATGATATGGATGCGGATGAATGCGTGAATGCATGAATGCAACAAACACACTCAAGGATCAAGCAAAGCACGCCAAACAAAGGTCGTGGGAAAGCTCTATGTATCCCTAATATCAATCATCCATTTTGGTGGATTTAGGTTTTCACCTTATCAACACCCAAGTTCCATTGATATTAACGGTACATGAACCGGTTCAAACATTCCTAATATCAACCAGCCGCTTTGATGGATTTTAGGTTTTACACCTGATCCGGGATCCATTGATATTAACAATGTTTGAACGACTCAACCACGAATCACGGGTTTGTTGAGAGTCACGAGCATGGAGTCTCGGTTAAGAACCACCCAAAGGGAGTGTACTAGGGTTTAAACCTGCCAGACATGTTCTATCAGAGGTTCCCATAATCATCGTTCCATCTTTCGAATATTATCGGAGGAACGAATACTCGTATTCCAAGAATATTCTCAAGAGAAACTCTTATGAGTGTAGTATCGCGTGACAATCGTATCAGAACTGACATCTGAACGACCTCCGCACTACGGTCCTAAAAATAGGCCAAGATGGGTTTGGTAAACTAAGGTCCTTGGCTTCTGTGGAACATGATTGAAAGAATAATGCCTAACCACAAATAACTTGTGTGACATTATTAGTTCAACATGACCTCCACCAAGTGAATGGACTCGCAAGTCAACTAGCTAAGGACTACTCCACACCAGTCGACAAGACTATGCCATTCTCCTATCCTAGAGAGCACTCGAGTTCGGGTATAGAACTCATCTCACAGATCACCAAAGCACACAGCAAATGTATATCAAGCAATTCACACATTACAATCAATACATTCATCCCAAATTGTACAAAAATATGTCAGAAATGACAAATAATAACATATATCACAACAAGGGTGAAAAGTAGGCAATACCACCAGGGATGATGACTTATATCCCCAGCAGAGTCGCCACTTTTCTGTGACGGTGTATTCGTCGCTATATGATCTATCGATTAAATCATAAGCTATGAGATACATTGAAAATTTCGAGTCGCCACCGCACTTTTATTTATCCAAAGGATTGGCTAAAAAGCGAACAAAAGCCTAAGAAGTTTTACACGTAGAAAACTAATAAAACGATCAGAGAGTCTGGGTAAGGGGTAAATTACGCAATGGGAAGGTGTTAGGCACCCATCACGTCCTAGGTACTCCTAGGGAGCCCTTTTCACACTTGTTGTAAAATATTGTTATTTTGTTATGACATATGTATTGTGCAAACATGATTGGGATGGTGAGAAAAGAATATACATTTTTATTGTTATTGGGTTCGAACGGATGAACCCGTTGCCTACGTACCTTCCATCAAAGGTAAGGATCAGAACGCCGTAGTTCGGCTAAAAGATTTCCAAAAGTTGGTGGATTCAGTTTTAAACACAAGCACTGAGGCTTTTCATTATCAATGGGAGAACACTCGACCAAAAAACAACATCCACCATGCGAGGATAGCTTCGACGTACTAGAGGGGTTAGCCCTGTTTGAAGTACGGAAGTCTTACTGTCGACTCACTAAGGATAGGCAAGATTTACATCAACCACAAAGATAATTGAAGCCTATGGCTAATGCATGAAAAGATTAATGGACAAAGCCAAAACAAGTGAATGAGTGAAGTTAATTGATTGTGATTATGAAAGTAGAGTCAAAGTATGATTAAGATTGATTCAGAGAAGTATTATGAAATGAAGTTTGAAAAAAAAGTCAAGGACTTGAGTCCAGGTTTTTAGTTTGAAAAACATGAAGATGTTTGCACAACACTTATGTCAAATTTGAAAAGTAATGTGTGAAAAGGTTTAGGACATAATGAATGATGAATGGATGAAGGATGGATAGTAAAACTTCTTAGAAGGTTCACTTCTTGAGATCATATGGGAGATGATTCAAGTGTGTCCTTTGGAATAGCAATGGATAATAACAAACAAACAAAGCAAAGAAAGGCGGATACCGGATGCCAATCAATGGTCTTATACCAATCTCCTAAAACAGAATGGGATGTCAGATGCCACTCAATGGTCTTACACTAATCTCCACAGGCAAAGAAATAAAAGCGGATACCGGATACCAATAAATGGATTTACACCAGTCTCCTAAAACAGAAATGGATATCAGACGCCACTCAATGGACTTACACTAATCTCCTTAGAAGAAAACAAAAATGAAACATAGAAGTCAACTGCCAATCTGTCTGGACTTAGGTTAACTCCACAAATATGCTCATAGGAATACCAATGCCACACTACAGGGACTTACAATGGATCCTCACATACAAGAACAAAAGCAACAAATGATCACAGGAAAGCAAATGCCAACTTGCTGGGACTTACAGTTGCAACCTCACATAAACAGAGAAAGTAAAACATGGATGTCAGATGCCAATCTGTTTGGACTTACTCTAACATACACAGTATGATCCTAGGAAAACAAATGCCAACTTGCAGGGACTTACAGTTGTTTCCTCACATACAAACAAGTAAATGCATCAGGCAAAGATAAGATGAGTGGCCAAGGTGATGGTCTTACAACTCACTTCCATGTCATAGGAGCAATGGCCAAAGAAATGGACTTACAATTGTCCTCAATGGGTAAACAGCAATGATAATGTCACAAAGACAAATGAGATGATTATGCATTGATGAGCAATTGATGATGATGATAAATGCATAGCATATAGGCAAGCAAGTGCATATGAAGCAATCAATCAATCAATGAATATCGAACAGCACACTCTATAGCCAAACAATGGGGGGCTCACACAAGAGGGTTTGACTATGAAAGTCCACTGTAATAGGTAAAGGTCGCTCTTAACCTGGCCATTGAGGGGCTCAGGTGAAGCAGATGAATAGGAGATGAGGGGTGTGCCTCATTGCTTCTATCTCATATCAGAGAGAGCATCAAAGAAAGTGTGGGAGTTCAGAAAGTAGGAACTCTCTCCACATTATTGACTCGATTAGATCTTGGGTATTTATCTCAATGCTTCAACCATGTAATGGGAGCAAAGAGAGGACACACTGAATAGTGGGGGATAGATTGCTTATCCCTACCTTCCACCAATTGCCTTACTTGAAGGACTTTTCCTGCTTGGGACAAATATAAACAAACACAGGCATTGCCTCTTAAGGAGGACTTCAGACAGTTTGCCCGGTCAAATAACAGACCGGGTCTCCAGACTACATGAAGAAGAAGTAATTATACCTCAAAGCAAATGCTAAAAAGCAAAGCAAGCAAGTAAGTTCAAAGAACTTAGGCAACTAAAGTACCTGAAAAAGTCAAACTCATTAGTAAACAAGTCAACAATCAAAATCAAAAGAAATAAACCAAAAGTCAACCACAGAGGGACCAATTGTGCAAGGCACAAAGACTCAAGCATATGAGTCACCTACAAAACAAAGGTTAGCACATTAAACAATCAAACCAAAACAAATTTGAATGATCTTCAAGGCATTGGTGCTTAACCTGAAACAGATGAACTCAACATAAGCTTAGAAGACCACTAGGACTAGCCTAGGGTCAAAGATGAAAGAAAAAGTCAAGGCAGCAAGAAAAAGTCAACTCAAACCAAGTTTAAACATTCAAGAAGCATTCTCAATTGGATTCATAACCAAATCATGCATCATGGTCATTTCATATGCAAAAGGATGCAAAGCATGGCAAGAGAAGCATACAAAAGTCAACAGCAAAGACTTCATTCAAAAGTCAACTCAAACAATCTCAAAAATTATGAAATAAATCACACTCAATCCTAACACCTAACATAGCAAGCATGTCAAATTTCAATGCATTTGGATGAGAGGAAGGCAGTCAATCAAATTCATGAAGTCAAATCAAATTCAAGTAAGCATGGTGAAAGTCAACAAGCATGGGTCAACTTCAAAAAATCATATCAATTTGAAAACAGAAGAGAAATGAATGAGATTAACACCAATGCAAAGCTCAAAGAGTCTAGTTATCACATATGAAATTTCATGGTCATACAATAAGATTTGAGAATTTCACAAAAGATTTGGCAATGCATAGCACAAAAAGTCAACAAATGACCAAGTATGGGAGAAAATTCACAATCAAATGGAAAACAGCATGATTAATTCCAAGAAAATTCATACATCAATTAGACATACAAGGGATCATTCATGCAAAATTTAGAGTCATTTGGATGTGGGGAAGTGTGTGAACAAAATTTGTGAAAATACATGATCATGGTATGACACCCAATGCAATACACAACTTCAAAAATTCATAATTCTCAATCCACAAATGATAAATGCACAAACTTTATATGGAAATGAAGATCAATGTGTCTAGTTTCACCACAAAAAATTTCAAGGGCATTGGATATAACATGAGTATTTCACAATTGAAATGGCCAAGGGTATCATTCATGCACACATGTCAAGAAAATAATTATCAGCTAAAATCCATCCACTGGAAAAATAATTAAAATTCATAATAAAATTCTAGACACATTCACGAGTATGAGGAAAAAATTTCATAATTTTTGGAGTTAAAATGAATTAAAAATGAATTTGGAAAGTTGATGAACATTTGGATGAAATATGAGCAAATGGCATGGAGAAATGGTCAACATGAGAGTCAACAGATGGCAAATTTGTAATTTGGCAACTCACTAATTGAAACGCACAGCATAAGGCAAAGGTGATGAAATGTTCTGATTGGCCACTAGCCAATAGAACAGTAGTTCGGCCAATCCATTGTTCATGTTTTCTGTTTTAGAAACCCTAGGGTTTACATACAGCAGGGCAAGCATTCAACACCAATGTTCAACATTCAAACAACAACTTTCAAATGGAATAGATCAAACAGCCATTGCAAAACAGCATGTCCCTCATGTAATCGATCAAAATAACATCAGATGGACAGCAACAAACTAATCATGGCATTGGCATAGTAGATATCATACAAACATCATATGACAAAACCCAACAAACCAAGTGGAATTTCTGGGCAGCTCATCATGACAGAAACATCATGCAACATTCAACCATCACCTAACACGACAAACACAATGCAATGGATTTCTGAGCATGTTTATGGGATTTCAAACAGCAACATGGTTTTAGCAGCATGGCTACACACTCATGTTCATCATTAACAAACAACATTCCACCAAAGTCACACAACAGCATGTAATCAATACAGGTTCATCATCATCATGTACTCATCATTACTGACAGCAAATAAGGTTTTCAAGGAAATTCAAAACTGCAGCCAGGTTATATCAGCAGTGGTATCAACAACATGTAACACAATGATTCGACCAAACCACACATAACAGTCACAAACCAATGGATTTCTGAGCAGCTCAAAAATAGCAAACAGCAGGGTACTATGAACATCAACATCATTCGACCAAACAGGCAAACAACAGCATTCAAATGCAATTCATATGGTTTTTCTAGGCACGTTCATGTGGTTCAAAACAGCATGGCAAGCTCCATCATTCAACAATGTTCATCAAAAAACAACAGCATGGCATTGGTATCATGTTCTCATAGCAAGCAAACCAACAACAGCACATAAACAGCATAGACATAGCACAGTAGGTTCATGTAATCAAAAACAAACAACAGCAACCAACAAGAATCTGGAAAAAGATTGAGGTTTATGCGTTTGGTGGCAGCAGCAGCAGGTCAAGCTTATGTTGTTCACTCAACAGCAAAATTCCAACAGCAAGAAAAACACAATATGGCAATGATGCAACCATGCTCATGCACCTAAACAGCACAAACTAAAACACATTCAAAGCAAAATCCTGGGCAGGTTCTAAGGTTCATGAACAGGGTATATGCAGCAACATAGCAAAGTAGTATCAGCTTCAATATCAAAAATTCGAAATGCCCAGAACATTGAATCACTCATGCCAATGGCAACAGTAAATATCATACATCCTATATCCAGCAAGCAAAATCACCAAAACAAATTCCCATCCACAAATCGAGCAAAGATAAGTTCATGCACAAAGATGTAAATCCAAATATCTCAAACACCACACCACCATTTTGAGTGAAATAACTTGCAGTGGATTCATCAGTAAACACTCTTCCAGAAACACACTATAGATTGGAGAAAAAGGAAGGTCGAAAAACTTACTTGTTTTGGAGGAAATCGTGTAACAGTGATGTTCTTGATGATCCTCCTTGAAACAGATGGTGTTTATGCTTTACAATGATGGAACCTCGAAGTGGTGAGCTCAGCCAAGCCTGGAACTCTTCAAATCTCTTTCTGCCATTGTTATAGCTTGAGGAAAAACAGAACTTGAGACTGTGGTACAGGTGAGGTTTTCTGGTTCAATAGGGTTCACAAAGGTGACTAGAGCGTGAGGGAAGCAAGAGTGGATTGAGGCCTTTGAAGATTTGAGCAGAAAAATGTCAATTGCCAAAAATGCAAGAAGAGAGAATGAATGTGTTTTTGGTCGTGGAGGCTGCAGTCTAGGGTTGGAAATGCAGAAGAATGCACTTATATTCATCTGTTTAAGCTCACATTATCACATGCTAATCCCAGTTTAATTTTATGAATCAAAATGCTAATTGCTAATTATGCAAAAGTGAGTAAATGGAGGTGTATGTTTGCCATGAGCTGGGCCTGGACAGGCTGCATACAGACTGTATGTTTGCTGTTTTGTGGCTGCACATGTACTGCTGTACTGGTTTTACTCTTTTGAAGCCATTTGCATATTTGTCCATTTTGCAATAAGTGAAAGAAGGGGTGTGATGGCTTGGTCGAATGGGCCTGAAATGAGCAGAACAAGACTTTCCAAATTGCTGTTTGTGATTTGTACATGTACTGCTGTACTTGATTTACTTGTATGAAGCCAAATGCACAAATTGCCAAGCTTGCATTTTTATCCAAAATTGTGGTATGGTGATGGAATGTGCATGAATTAGGACTTGAGGCAAGTTTCAAATGTGATTTTAAACCTTTCCCAATTGGCCACATCAAGAAAAAGTCAAAAAATCAAAAAGTCAAAGTTTGGTCAAACTTTGAATTTAAATGCAAAAGGTCCAAAAATGCCATTTTGAATGGTAAGGTTTTAGGTCATGAAATTTATATTTTTGGAAAGAGGATGAAAAATGTGGTTTGTAGGAAAAAACCCCACCAAATTTGGCCTTATGGTTTGAGAGATATGGCTTGTTGAAGTTCAAAAAATGGTGAAAATGATTTGATCATATCTTGACAACCACACATGGGATTTTGATGTTCTTGGACTTTTTGAAAATGGGAGAACAAGATCTTCAACTTTCATGTTGGGCAAAAATTCATTTGGAGCTTGTATCATGATGTAAGTTGAGGATCAAGAAGTTTCCATTTTTGGCAGTTGAAATTACAGGTCCACTTTCTATTTCTTGAAATTTTCTGATTGGCTCGATTTTCTTCCATGATGAGGTTGGACATGATATATGAGACTTATACAAGCATGAATGAGCTCCTTCAAATCAATTCTATCCATCAAATTCTGATTAAATCAACTGTTGACCAAGTTTGACTGTCTGTTGACTTTTTCTAGGGTTTTGGATGACTGATGCACTTCTGATGAATTCCAAACCCTAATTCCTTGAGAACTTGACTTCAAATGATGTCTCAAGTTGTATGAACTTTTGATTATTGATCATAGTGCCCAAATTCTGCAAGAATGGCCACCATCCATTGCTTTGACTGATCAATGACTGACTTTGACCTAATTGCTGATGATTACTTTAACTGCAAGCAAAAAGGTTAGACTGACAATATTTTTGTACTTTTTGAATAATAAACATATGAAAGGCAAAGATATACAAATGCAAAGTATGCTTGGTGATCAAGAAATCAACCCACAAGGCAATCCACCCACTAGAAGAGGGCAAAGGCATACAATGATCCTTGAGGTTATGATATGAAATGATATGGGCCATGAGGGATCTTAGGGCCCAAAATTGGGGTCTTACAACTGGGAAGAAAGAATTTGCAATTTACTACCTCAGTAAGAAGTTCATCGACTGTGAGACTCGGTATTCAATGCTTGAGAAGACTTATTGCGCATTACCTTGGGCTACTAAGCGTCTGCGTCAGTATATGTTGAATCATACCACTTGGTTGATATCCAAAATGGATTAAATCAACTATATATTTGAGAAGCCTGCTTTAACTAGGAGAACTTCCCGTTGGCAGATGTTGTTATCAGAGTATGATATCGAATATCGATCTTAGAAAGAGATCAAGGGTAGTATCTTGGCTGACCAAATGCCTCACCAACCAATTGAAGATTATCAGTCAGTGCAGTATGACTTTCATGATGAAGAGATTTTATACTTAAAAATGAAAGATTGTGATGAACCATTGCTTGAAGAAGGGCCAGAACCTGGTTCCCGTTGGGGCATGTTATTTGATGGAGCTGTTAATCAATATGGGAATGGCATTAGGGCAGTGATTATTACTACTCAAGGCACACATCTACCATTTACAGCTAGATTGACTTTCAAGTGTAAAAACAACATGGCAGAAAATGAAGCTTGCATTATGGGGCTTGAGGAGGCCATGAATCTCATAATCAAGTATTTAGATGTCTTCAGTGATTCGACTTTGGTTGTGAACCAAATCAAAGGTGTATGGGAGACGAATCATCCCGGTTTAATACCATATAGATATTATGCGAGGAGGATTTCAACTTTCTTTACAAAGGTTGAGTTTCATCATATTCCTCGAGATGAGAACCGGATGGCAGATGCTCTTGCAACATTGGCATCAATGATTGTAGTGAAATATTGGAATGAAGTTCCCAATTTATCTATGATGCGTCTTGATAGGCCAGCTCATGTGTTTGTTGTTGAAGAAATCAAACACGAGAAGAAGTGGTATTACGATATCAAATGTTTCCTTCAAAATCACATTTACCCGCCTGGGGCATCTTTGAAAGATAAGAAGACTTTGAGAAGATTAGCCGGTAAATATCTACTTGAATGGTGATATACTGTACAAGAGAAACTTCAACATGGTTTTTCTCAGATGCGTGGATAGACACGAAGCAAACTTGTTGATGACCGAAGTGCATGAAGGTTCCTTTGGTACTCATTCCAATGGACATGCAATGGAGAAGAAGATGTTACGAGCAGGTTACTATTGGCTGAAAATGGAATCTGATTGTTGCAAATGTGTGAAGAAATGCCACAAGTGTCAAATTTATGCTGATAAGATTCATGTTCCGCCGACACTTTTGAATGTTATCTCTTCCCCATGGCCCTTATCCATGTGAGGAATTGATATGATTGGGATGATTGAGCCCAAAGCTTCGAATGGACATTATTTCATTTTAGTGGCAATTGACTACTTCACGAAATGGGTTGAAGCGGCATCGTATGCGAATGTAACCAAGCAAGTTGTTGTGAGGTTTATTAAGAATCAGATCATATGCCATTATGGTGTCCCAAGTAAGATCATTACTGATAATGGATCGAACTTGAATAACAATATGGCGGAGGCTCTTTGCAAAGACTTTAAGATTGCACATCATAATTCTTCTCCCTACAGGCCCAAGATGAATAGGGTTGTTGAAGCTGCGAATAAGAATATCAAGAAGATTATCCAGAAGATGGTTGTCACGTACAAGGATAGGCATGAGATGCTCCCATTCGCTTTGCATGGGTATCGTACATCCGTCCGCACTTCAACAGGGGCAACCCCTTTCTCGCTCGTATACGGTATGGAAGTGGTGCTCCTCGTAGAGGTTGAGATTCCTTCATTACACGTGCTCATGGAAGCCAACTTGACTGAAGCTGAGTGGTGTCAGACCAGGTTTGATCAGTTGAATTTGATTGAAGAGAAGAGGTTGACTTCCATGTGTCATGGTCAGTTATGTCAGCAGAGAATGAAGAAAGTTGTTGATAAGAAGGTCAAACCTCGTCTATTCAGAGAAGGCAACCTTGTGCTCAAGAAGATTTTGACGTTCAAGCTAGATTCCAGAGGAAAATAGACTCCCAATTATGAAGGCCCGTATGTTGTTAAGAGAGCTTATTCAGGCGGTGCCCTGATTCTTACAACTATGGATGGTGAAGAGTTCACTCGTCCTGTGAATGCAGATGCATTCAAAAAATACTTCGCCTAAAGAAAAGAAAAGAACAACTCGCTAAGTTGAAAACCCGAAAGGGAGGCTTAGACAAAAATGAGCGTCTCGGTGGATTGAAAACCCGAAAGGGCGTCCCAGGAAAATTAGAGACATAAAAATAGAAAGAATTTCTCGATAAGTTAAGTACCCCACCTTGGGGAAACTTATGCAAAAATTAGGGATTATGGTAAGTAACTGCATCCTGCTGATCTTCAGTGATTTTTTAAGGCTTGTTTAAGCACAAGGGTTGACATCAGTTCATCATCCCAATAGCAGTCAAGAGCACAGTGGATATCAAGAGTTGGTAGAAGGATTAAGGATCATTTGTATTCAATGTACCCCTTTTCCATATAAATCACCATTTTCAACTTTGTAAAATCTATGGAGTCTTGTCATTTACAGACTACCATCCTTTTAAATAAAGTTGAGCCTTTATCCAAATTGTTTCTACTCTTATTTACTTCAGCCAATAGTTTTAAATTTTATTATGATAATTTTGAAATAAAAGTTTTAATCAAGTTTTCTTTAAAAATATAAAAGCAAGAACCTTTCCAAGGCAAGTAACCTTAATGTCAACGGTATTTCGATGGATAGCAAGTCCTTAAGTGTGAAGCATATGTGGTTCCCCAAGCAATAACTCTTCGGGTATCCCTAGACGTTAGTGTTGATTCATTTCCTCATTGGAATGCCATTTTTCTCAGCTAATAGATTCAGTTCCCCGGTGGAGTGTTTGATCCCCAGTGGAACTTCTTTATCCCCAGTCGAGTTGGTTGATTCAGATACCCTGTGGCGTGTCATTTTCCCTAGTGAAGTCGCCAGAATGTTTGTACATCCCCAACGGAGTTTGTACATCCCCAGTGGAGTTTCTTTCTCCATCCCCAATAGAGTTTCGGCCTTCCTAGTAGAGTTTGTGTATCTCCAACAAAGTCCATATCTCCTCAGCAGGGTTGATCTTCAGATTGGTTGATCTTCCCCAATAGATTACATTTGCTTCCAGTCAGAGTTTCCTCTTGGTTTTTGAGCAGGTTTTGTTGATTATTTTCTTTGTAGGGTTATCTCCCATTTTTATGGTGTTGACCTAAAATTCCCCACAGATTGGACGTTCTATCCTCAGCAGATCTCCTTTTTCCCCAGCTAGAGTTAAGCCTTTGGGATGTTGATATCTCTGTTCTTCGGCAGTTGTCTCCATATTTTGTGATTTGACCGAGGATTGTACCGGTGGTTCAATTTTCTTTGCGACACCTTTGTATCCTTCGTGATCGTTTTGTCAGCATAATCATCATATATACATATACATATACATATACATTCATATAATTTCATGATTTGCATATCTTGCATCTTCATTTCTTGGAGATTCTCATTCCCTGTTATGGCAGTACTTTATCCCCATACCAAATTTGGTGTCTGTCCTCCTTCAATTGTAAAGTGTCAGCCCCTTAAGCAGAAAGACTTTAACCTTTCTCTGTTTCCCCACTGAGTTTGTTTCCTCATGGATGATTGTTATTTCAGTTTTCTCTCCAGTAGGTTTTCTGGGTGGAATTACTCCCCTTGAGTTATGTCCTCATTGGGTCGAGTCTTGATTGACCATTTCTTTCTAGCTCTTAACTAGATAGATGTTTGTGTCTCCTCAGTAGAGTCCCCTGAAAGTATATCCTTGATATGTTCATCCTAACCGGTGACGAATATCTTTCTTTTCCCCCGGTGATGGATATTCTCTTCTTTGGTATTCTACCTAGTAAAGGTAGTTATAATCCCTATTTTTTTCCTCAGAGAGTTAATCCTTGATATGTTCATCTTAACCGGTGACGGATTTTATCTTTGATTGGTATTCTATCCAGTAACTGATAGATATAATCCCTATTTTTGCTCCCCTTTTCAGAGTTTATCATTGATATGCTCATCTTAACCGGTGACAAATTTTCTCTTTGATTTGGTCTTCTACCCAGTAACCGGTAGTTGTAAATCCTACTTTGTCCCCTCGCAAAGTTTATCCTTGATATGTTCATCCTAACCGATGACGGATTCTCTCTCCGACGGTTTTCTATCCAGTTTTCAATAGATGTAATTACCCTTTTTGTTCAGTTGGTATATCCTTGATATGTTCATCCTAACCGATGACGGGTATCCTCCTTGACGTTCCCAGGCAAGTATATCCTTGATATGTTTATCTTAATCGGTGACGGATTTTCTTCCATGTCGAGATTATCCTTGATATGTTCATCCTAACAGATGACGGGTACTCTCACCCTTGGTCTTCTGCCCAGTAACTGGTAGTTATAAATCCTATTTTTCTGCAGTTTTCCCCAGCAAGGCTATTCTTACACAGTAACCGGTAATGAATACTCCCTCCTAGCGTTTCCTCAGCGAGTCATCCTTGATATGTTCATCTTAACCGGTGACAGATTTTCTTCCTTGTTGAGTCATCCTTGATATGTTCATCCAAACTAATGATGTATGTTCTCTCTGTCAGATCTTTATTATCTCCTTACCCAGTAACCGATAGTAGATAATAGATTTCTGCTCCTCTTGTGTTGAAGTTTATTTCTTCCCCAGTTGAGTTGAGTGCGCATTTCCTTAGTGAAATCGCTTTCCCCTGCACGAGTCGAGTACTTCAGTTTTATCCTGACTTATTCGTATCCCCTGCAGATGTTGTTATTTCCCCGACTGAGCCTTTCCATTTTATGGAATCCCTCTAGTCCCCTAGTAGTTTAAGTCGTGCCTGGCCTACGCATTACTCCTTTTTATCCCCTAGAGTCTCTGCCTCCCTAGTGAGTTTTCCTTATGGAATGCATTATACCCCTGCGGACTTTCGGTCTCTCTGATTTCTTTTTCCTTTGTGGCAATATCTCCCCACAGAGCTTTAACTTTTGCATTCATATCATGTGCATCATGAGGTCTCTTAGGGACCAAAATTTGTTTCTCTATGTTGTTATTTAAGCCCATTCTACTTATTCGATCCGAAGACTTTAACCTTCACATCCTCAGTTAGAATGTCCTTAAATAGGGGCAGCTGTAAGACCCCAATTTTGACCCTAATATCCCCCATGCATTTCCATCATAAGCATTAGCATGGGATCATATCTTGGCATCCTCCTTACCCCTCCTTCATTGGTTTTGTTTTGGTAGAGATCACCAAGCACTTTGTGATTATATCATACTTGTATATTATCATTTTACTAACCAAAATACCAAAAATATGTCTTTGCATTTGGAGGTAGGGCATGATTTCATTGATTCATTGATCACATCTAGGGTTTGAGACCCTCATGAAAAAAGATCACAACCAAGAAATTATTTAATAATGGTTATAAGCATCATATATGAGTCCCAATGTTTCCTACATGTAATATTGATCAAGTTTGCTTCAAGAGTTTGAGGGTGATTTGCCTTGGAAACCCTAGTTTGACTGGGTATCTTGAGTAAATTCCCCAATAAGCTATCTCACAAATTGATAAAATTTCTCAAGGTACACTTCAAATACATCATATTATTCATATATGATCTACCATGATCCAAGAAATTCAAGAGAATTGGAAATTAGCAAGTTGGTTGATGGTGGTTGGCCAGATGGATTCATCTGATCAAAATTGGGTCTCCCTAGACCCTATCTCCTACAATTTTCACCACATGAAAATTATTCCAAGATAAAACTTACTATAAATGACATTATAAACAACTTTCATGTTGAGACCTAGAGCTAGTTTTTCTTGGAAAATCATTTTCTATGTCGAAACATTATAGGTCATTTTGTCTAAACCCTAATTTGAAAGTCAACTTCCCAAGGCCATAACTTGCTCAATTTTTATGCGATGAAATATTTCCAAGTTTCACAATCTAATTCAATGTGTCTAATTCAACTTTTATGTTTGGAGTCGGAGCTAATTCAACTTTTTTAAGCATGTGATGTGAGGCTACATTATAGGTCACTTTTGACTTATACCATTGATCAGGTGATTTTTCTAAACTTCAAAAATGCATAACTCTATCATTTAAAATCCAAATGACATGAAATTTGTGACCATTTTTAAGGTATTTGAGAGATATACAACTTTTATGAAGACACGTTTCTCATTTGAATCTCCTATAAAAAGTTAAGCAAGGTGGAATAATGAGACATATGGCTTGACACTTAGAAAAATTTTGATATGTCAAAAATATCCAAACTTCCACCTCAAATTTCTCCATGTTCAAAACTCCAAATGAAAATCTGTTGAACATAAAAGTTGTTCCTCTTGATCTCATCTTTCCAAAGAGCCCAAATTCATTCATTTTGGATGAGAAATGCATAGGCTACGCATGGCTTAAACAGACTGATATCATCTGGCATGGATCAATCTTCAAACATCAATGTACATGTGCCTTGCAATCCAAGCCTTCTTTAGTGCATCTGATCTTCATTTTTGGACTTCAAGCCATCATTTCATGGGCCTATGCGTGCCCATGCAGCATTACATCACATTTGCCAAATTTGGAAAGTGGAAGTGAGTGTGCAAATATCACATGATTGATCTATAAATAGAGCTTCAATTGCTCAGAAATGTACACACAATTGCACCAACTTTGATCCCCCATTGAAAACCCTTCATCCTCAAAGGATAAACCTGATAAATTCGTTTGAATTTGAGCTTGAATCTCCACTATTTTGGAATTCAATTCTCCAGGAATCCATTGCTTCTAAACCTTTCCATTCTTCTCCTGCAAGCAAGTAGAGTGAGTCCAAGTGCATGCAAGCTCAAGATCCATCGAATTCAGACCTCCATTGAAGGTAATTTTCAGAAATTTTAAACTCTTCGATTCTCTTAAATTCTTGCTCAATTCCATTGATTCTTTGGTTGTCTGAAGTCCTACCAATGTAGGCAAGAAGATTGAGTTGCATTGAGGTCAAATTGAAGCAACTCAGTTCATGTACCTCAAATTTCAATTCCTCATATCTCTCAATATATTTGGAATTGGAATGATTTGAGGTCAGATTCGAGCTCAATGCCATTTTTTCTTTAAGATCATGTCCTTGTTTCTTTTTTTGGTGATGGTTCATGTTGACCAGTCCGGTGAGGTCCACCGGAGAAGATGACTGGAGCTCTGGCTCCGGCGATAACTTGGCCAATCTCTGAACCATAGGATCCTCCTCTCACGTTCTAATCCTGAGCGTTGATGTTGATTACCAATTATTCAGCGCAGTTGACTAAGGTTCATGTGGAACGTGCGTTTTGGATCATCAGATCTGCCACCTTAATTAATGAGGGAGATCTGATGGTCCACGTAATTTAGAATTTCTGAATTTTTATTTTAATTGCATTTTCTTCAACAATTCATATTAAATTCAATATTGATCCAAAAAATATGGGACTTTCACCAAAAAAATTCAAATATTTTTCTCATTCATATTTTGAATTAAAATTATTTTTTGGATCATTATTAATATTTTTCATGAATTAATTGATTTTGCATTTGTTTTTAATTGCTTAAAAATATTTTTTAATGTCCAAAAATTATGAAATTTTTTCTCCAAGGTCCTTTGACCTTGTTTGACCTATGATAAATCTCATGGCCATTTCTTTGGTGTTTTGATGAGATTTTAGGATTTGGACAAAACATATTTGAATTAAATGCACTATTTTATTATTTTTAATTGAATAAATGCCAATTTAATTTTGTTGACCATTTGTATTGACTTGTATGAGCTTGCTTATTGTTGTTGGGCCTTGGTCAAGGTTGATTTGACTTTGTCAAGTTAATATCATTGGATTTAGGGGATTGATGGAATGTACATTCCATCTCCCAAAATGAACGAATGATATTAATTTAATAAAAGTCCTCCTTTGACCAATTTGTGATCTCATTCATCCCCTTCCCACTTCATCTCATTCCTCTTCTTAATTCATTCATTTCATTTGGCCTATGACATCTCAAAGTCCTAATGCTAGTTGATTAAAAAATTGACATGAGTATGGATGAGATTAGGCCACACCTTTTGCATATTCTTTTTTGTGTGTGGTATGTTTTATGAGCATAGTCAATTATACTATGTCTCTAACATGCATTAACACCAAAATTCTATTGCCGACCTCAAATAGTTGTGACTTCTACATAAGTCTAATTACGATTGCTTAACATAGCGCTAAATTTTTGACATAAAAGGCATAAGCATTCAAGTTAGTGAAATTGTAAGTCTCCCCTCTTTCATGGTATTGTGTGGAAACATGGCCTCTTTCCTTCCTTTGGAAGATGTTTTGGTTCAACGATCCATGCTTGTGATAAATGGTTTGAGTGTTCTCCAAAGAATGTATTGAAAAAGCAAAGCAAAACTAACCTCTAACATACTAACTATTGACTTTTAATTTCAAGCTTTTACTTTAATGCAATTTACTTTTAGCACTTTATTTCATTTGCCATTGTTCATATCATTCTAATTGTTTATGTTAATGCAATTTTCACTTTGTCCATTTGGACCATATTGTGTGATATTATTTTGTTTGTATATACTTTGTTTATTTGTATGGTCTATGACCATTAATGTACATAATATAACAAAAACCCCTAAAAAACTTTTGTGTGGACTGTTAGCTTGATCTTGGACAAATGGACTTAGAATCTTGGCAAACTCCATAAGCTAAAGGACTTTGCCAATGCCAATTTATGAAGAACCAAGTGCTTGCAATTTGAATTCATCTGATACATCATTCAAGATCTCTCTAAGTTCATCTACAACATGATCATTGTGAAGCTGTTATTTTGAACCTGTGACCTGTGGAATTCATCTGTTACATGGGCTATTTCTGAAGAAGATCATGAAATGGATATGCTTGGATGAGGCTATCTTTATTTGATGCCTTTGCTCTTCAAGATAATATAATTGTGCATTTGTGTGTTGCTTGATTCAAAAAGTCCAAGGGAATTTTGGGTTCGTATTGACATTTTTGTATATTGGATTGCTAAACATTTGGTCAGATCTTTTCAACTCTAAACTTTTAAATTTTTGTGCATAGGATAGTCTCTTCATATTCTCCCCATTTCTTTAATTTCAAAATCTCTCCCTCCATTTTAAAAACTCTTCTTTGTGTGAACTATTTTTGTTCTAAACTTTGACCACTTTTTTCCAAAAAGATAGAAACTTTGGCCTTATGCCATTTGCCTTTTTAAACTTATTTTCTTAAATCAAACTTGTAAATGAACTTAACAATACTTGACTTAAACTTTCAAAAAGCCAAAAAGAAATAACTCATTCAAATCATTTTAGGCCTTTGTGCCTTTCAAACTTAATTTTTTGTTAAAATCAATGCATCCATTTTGAAATTTGTAGCACGGACTACGCGATTTTGATCCCTCATTTTTATGTTGGTACGTAGGCACAAGACCGAAGGTCTTGTCAAACACAAAAAATATAATTAATGAATTATTTTCTCATCCCCCCATTCTATTTGTTTGTAAACATCACTTTGTACAAAATACATATGCATACAAAAAGGGCTCCCTAGGAGTATCTAGGACACTTTGAGTGCTAACACCTTCCCTCTGTGTAACCAACCCCCTTACCTGTGATCTCTGACTTTTATTAGTTTTTATTTGAAAACTTCTTACTAATTGGGTTTTGTTCGTAGTTTTTTCCCTTTTTGCCTTGGAAACAATAAAAGCGCGGTGGCGACTCTTGTTAATCGATCTCTAGTTTATCAATAGCTTGATGATCATGAATTTCCCGCTACAGATACAACTGTCATGATCATGCTCGCATTCACTAATTTGACACAAAGTCCTATGAAGCTCTACCAAGGATCTTCGGATACATCGGACATCATAAACTCTATACTCACCGGGACAATCGTCCACCATATTTATATAGGAGTTACCATGAGCGAATAACGGATTGGCTTTAACATTCGGTGCACGGTCCTCAAAGGACACCATCCCACTTCTTACCAATCGTCGAACCTCGTATTTCAACGGATAACAATTCTCAATATCCTGGCATGGTGCCCCTTGATGATAGGTACAATGTTGATCATGCTTATACCACCACGGAAGATGTTCAGACGTAGGTGGAGGATTTCTTGGCTGAACCAGATGTTTGACAATAAGAGACTAATATAATTCAGCATAGGACATTAGAATAGGGTCAAACATTACCTTCTTCCTCTCATAGTTGTTATGCTGATTATTGTTGTGATAGTTGTTATGATGATTGTTGTTACGAGTATGTTGTTCTTGTTGTTAAGGTCAGACTGTTGCTGATTGAATGACAAAATTATTGGCAAACACTGGAATAACATAAGACACTTAATGATGTTATTGATGAGATATGGAACTCTTCTTCAAATAAGGCTTCCTTCGCCTCTCCACAGTCACTGAATTAGTTTCTCCATCCTTCTTTTTCGAGAAACCACTCCCATACTTATTACCGATTGACACTTCTTCTCTAGAAAACTTGCCCTCACGGACACCTTCCTCTAGACGCATCCCCATGTTCACCATCTCGGTGAAATCATTGGGAGCGCTAGCAATCATACGCTCATAGTAAAATGAATTAAAGTCTTTAGAAATATCTTTATCATTTATTTTTCTTACAACGAAGGACTGATATGAGCAACTAGCTCTCTCCATCTCTGTGCATATTCTTTAAATGTTTATTTGTCTCTCTGAGACATAGACCGAAGCTAGTCACGATCAGGCGCCATATCCACGTTGTACTTATACTACTTGACAAAGGCCTCGCCAAAGTCATTGAAAGTACGAATGCTACCACTGTCCAGACCCATGTACCAACGACGAGCGTCACCGGTCAAGCTATCCTGGATATAATGAATGAGCAACTGGTCATTGTCTGTTTGGGTTGAAATCTTGCGGGAATACATCACAAGATGGCTTATAGGGCAAGTTTTCCCCTTGTACTTCTCAAAGTCGGGGACCTTGAACTTAATAAGGATCTTCACATTGGGAACTAAGTAGAGCTCAAAAACACTCTTCCTAAACAAATATTTTCCCCTCAGGGTCTTCATTTCCTTCATCAGTTCTTGAAACTGATCCTTCATTTCATCCATCTTTTCATACATATTTGGGCCTTCAGACGAATCATAATGGTAGATAGTTTCTTCAACGCGAGGCATGAATTACACAATAGGAGAAGGAGTAGACATGATTGGGCGAGATGCCGACATTGGAGCAATGGTAGAAGCATAACCCTCAGGCACATAGTTTAGAGGCATTCCCCAAGGGAGTCTGGAAGGCATAGAGTTCATGGGATGATTGATTGGATTCACAAACACGAGCGTTAAGGTAATCTCGGAGATAACTGTCCTTTATTGTGGAGTTGCACGAGCTTGAGCTGCCTGACTCAGAGTTGTGATGAGAGACTCCATAAGAGTAGAAAGTATAGAAACCTCCTCTTTTAGTTCACGACTTTCTTACTCCAATTAATCCATCTTGCGTTGATGATTAGCACGAGTATTATACTGATGTGTCAGCTTGACTGATACAAAGATGAAGATCATGAGACATCTAGCCGAAGGGATAGAATGTAAGAAACTTGTGATACAAATGATGCATGAATGCAATGTTTTTGATTTTATTATTCTCAAGGAACATAAAAAGTCTTATTTGAAAATATTTTAACAATAGTAATCAATAATAACAATTTGAGTTGAGCATAAAATCTCATTTTTATTCATAATATTTGGAAGGATTACACTGAGTACAATTTCATAAACCAAAATAAAAATACAAAAGAAAAGGAAAATAACAGCCTAAGGAACCCTAGCAACTGCATCAGATGAACTTGCTATGGGCATGTACTTCATTCGAATGCGTCTGATCTCTGACTCGTAGGCGGTCTTCATATGAGCTCTCTCGGTGATGAGATGATCGGCGATATTCTTCCAAGCACTAGAAAAGTGAAGGATACTAGAGGAAAATAAATCCTCTGGCCCTCTCTATCTCTTAACTGCACGATCTTAGAGGATCTCAATGAGTGCATCCTTGTCTTTCCTCTCAAGTTGCAACTCCACTTAGTTTCGATTCAAAGCATGGAATCGTTCTTCCCAAAGGTCCTTCTCTTTCTTCATATTAGCTAGTGCATCTTCCAACTCCTCTGCGTCTTGGTTAGGGAGAGTTGATGGCTCAACCATAACCATAGACATAGGTCTTTCACAGGCATACGACATCTTAATCTCTAAGGCTCTTCTTCATCCAACTAGTGTAAGGTTCCAAAGCTATGCAATTGCGTGGTCCAAGGTAGACTCTTCTCTTCCTATGGAAACTATGCAAAGCACGCACCATCCTACCTTTCATGTTTTGGGGATATTTACCCTTCATGTTTTAGGTTTATCGTTCAAGGGGAACCCAAGTTGACGACGAGCCAAAGTAAGGTTGTAGCTAATTCCTCCTTGTGTACCAATGAGAGGCACATTAGAGAATTCACCACAACTATCAATAATTTTCAAGCCATCGTATATAGAATTATACAAAGTAATATCATCATTAATGAGAGACACAAGTCTCTGGGACCACCATAGACATTGCTTGTTCTCTAGGAAGACTGGTGTCTGAGGAAAGTGAGAAATAAACCACTTGTACAAAAGAGGGATGTAACAGACAATGGTTCCACTAACCTTAGGATTCCTTAGATGTAGGGAGAAGTACATGTCACCCAACAGAGCTGGAACAAAATTCCGAATCAAGAAGATTCTAATGGAATTAACATCGACAAGGTTATCAATGTTAGGGAACAATTCTAGACTATATATAAGAAATACGAAGATAGCCTCGAAGGTGTCCATACTATCGGCTTGAAAAAAAGTGGTAGCTCTCCCAATCATAAACTCAGAAGTCAGACTTCGGATACCTCCTTTCTTCGTCATATTTACATCAATCTCAGACTTCCTCAAATGAAGAGCATCGACTATGACTTGAGATTTCGGAATCTCTTATAATCCACTAAAAAGCACCTTGTCAGATATGGGTATACCCAAGAGATTGGCATACTCCTCCAACGTAGGCATAAGCTGATAATCGGGAAAGGTGAAGCACTCGTAGATAGGATCATAGAGCTGAACCAACAAGCTCAAGAGTTATTCAACAACCTCGGTAGAAAACACAAATAGAAGCTTCCCAAGATGTTCTTTATAATCCACGGGATCAACTATAAAGGATGCTAGCTTCCTTAACTCTTTCAAATTTGGACATCTGAAACCGTATTTCTTAGTGTTACATCGCTCATAATCCACGGTCTGAAAATATTTGCAAACACAACCTTAGTTCCTTGAAATTTATTTTTGTGATGAATGTTATGATGTGCATGTATGCATGAATGCAACAATCACACACAAGGGATCACACACAAGGAAAACACAAACAAAGGTTAAGGGATGGATCAAATCATCGTCAAGATCAATCATCCATTTTGAGGGATTGGGGTTTTCACCCCATCAACACCCAAGATCCATTGATATTGATGGTAACGGATCAAATCAACCAAGAATCAATGGGTTTGTTATGAGTCATGAGCATGGAGTCGGGTTAAGAACCATCCCAAAGGAGTGTACTAAGGATAAAAACATGTAGAGCATGTTCTAAAAATCTCCCAGAGTCGTGATACCATCTATCAGTTACTATATGTTTGGATGACTGACTCATAAACCCATAGTATTCTCAAAAGAAACTCGTTTGAGTGTAGTATCGTGTAACAACTGTTATCAAGTCTACACTTGAACAGTCTTTACACTACGTCCTAAATAGGCCAATTCGGGTTAAATGTTTTATGCTTCTTAGCTTCTCGGACTCCCAGGTCAGAGAAAGTTGTGCCTATCCACGACTTACTCCTGTGGCACCAGTAACTCCAAGGGGTCTCCACTGAATGGGGATCTCAAGACAACTTTTTCAGGAATGACTCTATCAAAGACAATATTGACTATACCCACCAGCCTAATAATACGTTCTCTCAAGTTTGGGTTAGGACTTATATCACCATACAGAGATCACCAAGCACAACAGACATAAAATATCAGACATACAATATATACAAACATACAAATATCAATTATCCACAAATATAATACACACAAAAAGTAGGCTAAACCCACTAGGGAGTATTCCCCGGCAGAGTCGCCACTTTTTTTTCTGTAGCAGTAAATTCATGACCACTGAGCTATTGGCTAACTCAACATCGATAAAAACTAGAGTCACCGCCGTTCTTTTATTATTTCCAAAGAAAATGGGAGAAAGTACGAACAAAACCCAAAGATAAGGAGTTTTTAAATCAAAACTAATAAAATGTCAGAGATTACATGTAAGGGGGTTGGTTAAACAACGGGAAGGTATTAGCATTCAAAGTGTCCTAGGTAATCCTAGGGAGCCCTTTTTGTGTGTACTTGTTTCGGTTGAAAATATGTTTGTTTTAAAAATAGAATGAGGGGATGAGAAAAGCATTCATTATTTACATTTTGTGTTTGATAAGACTTTTGGTCTTATACCTACGTACCAACATAAATGAGGGATCAAAACCTCGTAGTTCGTGGTAAAAGTTTCAAAGATGGGTGGATTGATTTTAACAAAAGCTTAAAGATATTTTGTTATCAATGGGAGAATACTCAACCAAACATCCACCGATAATGAGGGCTTTACAACATTTAAGAGGGAGGGCTCTAACTCTGATTAAATCAACAAGTATGGATCTAACCCCTAGTAAATGGAAAGTCTTAAACTCAACATATCATGGAATGAGAGAATTACATCTCAACCAAGGATAACTCAAATCTAAATACTTTATTTTTTAAAAGCTTAAAAGGAAAAAGGAACCAAGTGGCCAAAATGATTAGATGGGGTTATTAGTTCTTTTTGGTCTTTTTGAAAATAAAGTCAATATGATTAATTCTTCTAATAAGTTTGATTAAGAAAATAGTTTGAAAATAAATCGCATAAGACCAAGGTTTCTACTCATTAAAACAAGTCTAAGTTGAAAAACAACAAGCAAAGAAGTTTTAAAAATTGTAGGTGTTTAATTGGCTGCATTATATGGTAAAACACTAATGTCTTGACTGATGTCATGACATGTATATGTGACTACATTGTAGTTACTGCAGGACTAGCTAACACAGGATTATTGAATGCTGTGACATTCATACCTGTCAACAGATACTAAGGAACAGAAGTTCTGTTAGAACTTAGTATGCATTTGCAGTCTGGTTATCAAGGAAGAACCAGACCTGGCATAAGGCCTACTGACTGAATGTCAAACTGGATGTTGTGACATTCATCATTGACAGCAGCTACTGAAGATTAGGCAGAGTGGTGTTCTGCTATACTTCAGCATGTAACTTAGTTTGTTCTTCAAGAGAATAACAGAACTAACTTAAGGCCAAATGTGTAAATGTTAAGTTGGACACTTTGACATTTATTAATGTAAGCTGTTACTGTAGTATGGTTATTTTGATCCTGTACAAGTCAGCAAAATTGTACAGTCTGTTTTCTGGAAAAACAGACTCAGCATATGGACCTTGATGTCAAGCTGAATGTCGTGACATTCATGCCTGACAGCATATGCTAAATTGTAGGTTGTGCAGTTTTCTGTTTCAGCTTTTTCTTGGGCTATTCTTCAGGAAGTCAACAGCTTAGAGAAAATCCAGGAAACCAACAACCAAGCTACAATTAAGGAACCTAACAAATAGCCTATTTGTTAGCACACTAATATGTGGAAATTAGTTAGAATCCTATGTGGCATTATTTGTGGAGGTCTTGAGATATTTTAGGAACTAAATGTGGAGATATTTTAGGAACTAAATATGGAGATATTTTAGGAACTAAATTTGGAGATATTTTAGGAACTAAAAGATTGAAGACCTTGTTTGTAGCAGAAAGTTTCTGCTGATGTTGTAATAGCAAAGGAGAAGTTTGCTGCGATTTCTGAAGGCCCAAATCCACTTGGGTGATTAGGTTATAAATAGCTGATTGTAATCTAGTCTTTGTAAGCCTCTTAGAATGAATTTTTAGGGGTGTGTGTAAGGTAAACCTCCCAATCTGTGGGAAGGTTACCATGTGTCTCTCAGTGGTAAACCTGAGAGTGTTTGTCACTCAAAGCCTGTAGGCAAGAGTGATTATGTTCTTGAATGAAGCTGTGAAGCAAGTTCAAGGTGTTTGCACATTACATTGTATTTGTAGTGATAGGAATGGAAACTGGAGGTTTCTATCTAGGAGTTCCTAGGTATAGATTGCATTGGGTAGGGATTAAGTGATGAGTTGTAAACGGGGGAGTTTAACTCTGAATTGATACTACTAATAGTGGATCTTCTTCCTGGCTTGGTAGCCCCCAGATGTAGGTCATGTTGGACTGAACTGGGTTAACAATTACTTGTGTTTTTACCTTTTGCATGTTATAATTGTGCCAGTTATAAAATAAGGTAAACCTGTAATGCTGTAACAGATGATGTTCAAATCAACAGTAAGACATCATGCTGATAACTATGGAAGAAAACAACTGAAGTGAGTGCTAGGTTTGACTTCTGTTGAGTCTTTCTTCCTGAAGCACAGAACCAGGGGTTCATACATTCTAGGGCGACATAGAATGAGATGTCATGACATCTGTGAACCTGTGCATATTAGTACAGTGGTTAATAACTATCTTGCTGTATTAGTTACAATGTTAGATCAGATGTCATGTCGTGGTGGATAACATCTGAATTCTGACTACACCAGAATTTCAATTGGTATCAGAGCAGGCATCCTGTTCTGTCTCTGGATGAGATCCATGGGTGATACTTTCTGGTATCTTGCAAGAAGTTATGGTAGTACTAATGTTGGAACCTGTGAAAGGTTCTGTACTTTCCCTGAATGGTCCCTTGAAGTAGGTGGATGGACTGTTCATGACAGGAATGGTGTGTACCTGTCTCTGGAGGGTGGCAATTGGCCTGTGTGTGGGACAGCTGTGCCAGTATTGAATCACATTCAAACGTGGTATGGTCTTGGAGGCTGATCTGGTGAAGTGTGTGTTCATAGGTTGAGTTGTATTATGATTTCCGCTGCATAATACCTGGCAAAACTCAAACTCTGATGTTGTTTCCCCTCATGTGGATGTAAGGCTGCTGTATTCAAGATCTCATCATAATCTACTGAAGATGTCAAAGATAATTGAGTCCCCTCAAGTCCACTCATCATGACGTTCTCACTTCAGGATGGTAAGAATCACTTAATCACTGATTCTTTTACTCACTTGAGTAGGGTGTATGAAGACCTTGAAGACCTTCAAGGAAGGTTTGTTCCAAGGAGGTGGAACTAATGTTCTATGCGATGTTAGAACATGTTGTTCAACAAGTATGCAGCTACTGGTTGAAGAGCAGATGTTTTTAGGTATCAAACAAAGGGATACTTCTGTTTGGAACCTACTCCTGACCTGGAAGAGGAGACATCTGTGTGTGCTAAGTTGACAAGGGAAGGGTCAACTGTATGTGTGCTCAAGAAGGTCACCTTTAGAAGTCTGATCTCTAAAAGTTGAGCTGGTTGAGATGTGGCAGTGTGCAATCTCCTGCTGTTTGGCATATTCCTGTAGATTGAGCAGGGCTGGATAGGTGTTCCCTGAAGTACTATGCTGTGTTGGAAGACAAGTCCCCTGGATGTTAGCAGTCAATAATGGGGTAACCTGAGTGTTGTATCATCTACGAGGATTGGAACCATGAATCATGTTATTCAAACACCACGTGCAGAAGTGGCAGTTCTGTCAAGGAGTAAGAATATGAAGATTCAGAGGTTGGTTGAAGTAGTATGCCCTGGCAATGCATAACTACTATCGACTGGTATTGTGTGTCTCACTAGTACTTATGGTCAGCTGGAGTCTGATTGGAGGAGTTAGTTGCCACTGGTAGGGATAGTGTATGTCATGTTGAGACATATGTGTACAATGCATGGATATTGGTGTGGAGTATCCATGATTGTTAAGTTGAGGGGGAGTTTTGGTTAACCTCCTCAAGTCTGGTCAGCCTAGGGTCTGGTTGGCTGTTGACCTGTGTCACATGGGTTCTGGTGGTTGTGTGACACATTTGCAAGGAAGAATTCATCTCTCTCATTCTTAAGGGTGAATTTAATCTGGGAAGACTTTCAAAATTGTCTAGGTGCTTGCAAGCAGAAGATGTTGACACAAGAAGAGTATTTTCAAAGTATTCTTATGGTGGAAGTATCTGAAGGGATGATTGGGAAAGGATTTAAGATCAATGTCTACTTATGCCAAGTGCAAGTGTTTAATTGATTATCCTTGGAGCTCAAGATAACTGATGTTCTTAAAGATGTTGGAACATCACTTCTTCAAGACCCTGTGCAGAATCACAGGAAGGACAGTACATTGGCTTATGATCAATCTCTTTGGTGGCAGCAAAAGCATATGATCTCTGAAAAGGTTTCCTGGCAAGAAACATGTTCAGCCTTGGTATGTACAAGAAGAAGAAGACATCATAGTCTTGATGGTGGTTACTTGGATCAGTTTATTTCTGATCTAGGTAAGGAAGTGCATTAGCTTATGCACACAGTGAAGTCAAGAACAAGTGGCAGCAGTCTTGACATCATGGAAACAGCCTTGCCTTAGGATGTGGAATCCTTGGTAGAGCTGAAGGGTTAGTTTCTAACTGGTCCTTCTGAAGACTCATACATCAGAGTGTCTGATGTCTTTGGAGAAGAAGCAGGGATTCATCAAGGTGTGAGCTTGGATGACTTAACTGCAAACCTGCAGGATGGAGGTTGTTTACTCAAACTTGGTTCCACAATCAAGTCTATGAGAACATTGAACTCTTGTTCTGTGAAGGGAGGAAGTTCTTTCAAGTGGCAGAAGAAGGAGCTGAATTCAACAGCTGGATGTCAAAACACAATGTTGTGACATTTGGTTCAACATCAGATTCTTAGTTGGTGAAGTGGCACATCAACTTGAGATAGAAAGGTCTACAGGGTTGTAGATTGGATACTTCAAAAAGCTTGAAGTTCAAGTCTCACTTGGAAGGTCAGAATATCTTTGGGAGAAGTCTGATAAACTTGGGGAGGTCAAAAAGCAGCATTTGACCTTGTCATATGAGGATTCATGAAGGAGGTAATCAACCAGTGGCATTTGGTCTATCTCAGGAGTGAGTTCGAAGAATCAAGATAATCCATATGGCAGCTGATTATTCTTGAGGAAAGTCTGAGACAAATTACTTTTGAGCAGAAAAGTAGTAAGTTGAAGACTAAAGGAGGTGTTTTCTATTCATCCCTTGGAGCTTGTGGTAGGAGTTCTGAGCTATCTATGGAAGATTATCTCTTGTAATGGGATGAAAATGTATATGTCCCAATGTATGTCTGGGTTCTTCTTGATCAACCCGGTGACTCAGTGATATCTGAAGACTATCAGATGGTGTGCCTTGTCCTGTTATGAAGGATGTCCCAGCTGATGTTAGAACATCTTGTGAAGTGGTCTTCTGTTCTGGTTAGAAGAGAGATTGACACAGAGTGTGAATGTGTTCAGCTAAGAGGGTTGAACAGAGGGTGTGCTCTTGAAGACATGAAGATGCGTCTTATGTTTTCCATTCATCAAGTGGTCTGGAGTCTCTTTGAATCAGGAAGTATGTGAAGGTCCAACTTTGGGATGTTGGATATGCCCATGTGCGATCTCCAAGCTTCAAGAGGAGAATGGGTTGTTCATGACAGGGGGAGTTCTGTCCTTGCACTGCAAGTAATCATCAAGCTTGTGGTCTATGTGTTCTCAGATAACAAGGTTTGGAAACCTGTTAGATAGTGGGATAAAGTTGGTATGTGTCAAGGCTGAGTGAGCAGAAGAATGTCTGACCGGATGTCATGACAATATGGAAGCATATGCCAGTAGGACATTCTGGCTGGTACAGGTGCTGGAGTTACAGCAGCTGTTATTTGATGAATGCACAGATTTAGGGGGAGAAGAATTACCCTTGTGCATGTGTGTATTACTAGTAGCCATAACTAGTAATTGTTTTTGCTCCTGCTGCTGACTAAACTACTATTATGTGGTTTAAACTGCTGATAGTTTGCCTTGTTAACAAAAAGGACAGAGTATTCACAAGATGTCTTAACATAAGATATCTTATGTGCCTGCTGGAGTTCAAGAAAGTGTTCATGCAGGAGTGGATCAAGATGTCAGACTCAAAGTCTTGGAATCCGATATGGCTGTACCTACTGTAAAGCAAAAGTGGGTGATTACTTGATCGAAGCTGTGAAGCAAGATCAAGTGGATGTGAACTTGGTTGAAACTGTGAAGTAAAACCAAGTCTGGAACTCTGTCAGTGTGCTCTGGCTATGTTGCTGGCTTTGGCAACATTTTTGACAAAAAGGGGGAGTAATAACCACCAATACCCCTGACAAACAGAGTGGGTCTCTACAACAGACTCTCATGACAGATCTGAAGATTCCCCCCTGCAGCTGATGTTGAAGTTTAGGTGCAACTTCTAACATGTGTGTGCTGCTATGCGAAGTTTTTATTTAACTTCCATGTGTGTGAGTGTGCTGCCACTCTGAGTGTATTAGCTAGTAGTATTCCGCTGCCATGAACTCTGTTATGGGGATCAAAGTGTTTTAGCCAAAAATTTGCCAAAGGGGGAGTTTGTAGGTGTTTAATTGGCTGCATTATATGGTAAAACACTAATGTCTTGACTGATGTCATGACATGTATATGTGACTACATTGTAGTTACTGCAGGACTAGCTAACACAGGATTATTGAATGCTGTGACATTCATACCTGTCAACAGATACTAAGGAACAGAAGTTCTGTTAGAACTTAGTATGCATTTGCAGTCTGGTTATCAAGGAAGAACCAGACCTGGCATAAGGCCTACTGACTGAATGTCAAACTGGATGTTGTGACATTCATCATTGACAACAGCTACTGAAGATTAGGCAGAGTGGTGTTCTGCTATACTTCAGCATGTAACTTAGTTTGTTCTTCAAGAGAATAACAGAACTAACTTAAGGCCAAATGTGTAAATGTTAAGTTGGACACTTTGACATTTATTAATGTAAGCTGTTACTGTAGTATGGTCATTTTGATCCTGTACAAGTCAGCAAAATTGTACAGTCTGTTTTCTGGAAAAACAGACTCAGCATATGGACCTTGATGTCAAGCTGAATGTCGTGACATTCATGCCTGACAGCATATGCTAAATTGTAGGTTGTGCAGTTTTCTGTTTCAGCTTTTTCTTGGGCTATTCTTCAGGAAGTCAACAGCTTAGAGAAAATCCAGGAAACCAACAACCAAGCTACAATTAAGGAACCTAACAAATAGCCTATTTGTTAGCACACTAATATGTGGAAATTAGTTAGAATCCTATGTGGCATTATTTGTGGAGGTCTTGAGATATTTTAGGAACTAAATGTGGAGATATTTTAGGAACTAAATATGGAGATATTTTAGGAACTAAATTTGGAGATATTTTAGGAACTAAAAGATTGAAGACCTTGTTTGTAGCAGAAAGTTTCTGCTGATGTTGTAACAGCAAAGGAGAAGTTTGCTGCGATTTCTGAAGGCCCAAATCCACTTGGGTGATTAGGTTATAAATAGCTGATTGTAATCTAGTCTTTGTAAGCCTCTTAGAATGAATTTTTAGGGGTGTGTGTAAGGTAAACCTCCCAATCTGTGGGAAGGTTACCATGTGTCTCTCAGTGGTAAACCTGAGAGTGTTTGTCACTCAAAGCCTGTAGGCAAGAGTGATTATGTTCTTGAATGAAGCTGTGAAGCAAGTTCAAGGTGTTTGCACATTACATTGTATTTGTAGTGATAGGAATGGAAACTGGAGGTTTCTATCTAGGAGTTCCTAGGTATAGATTGCATTGGGTAGGGATTAAGTGATGAGTTGTAAACGGGGGAGTTTAACTCTGAATTGATACTACTAATAGTGGATCTTCTTCCTGGCTTGGTAGCCCCCAGATGTAGGTCATGTTGGACTGAACTGGGTTAACAATTACTTGTGTTTTTACCTTTTGCATGTTATAATTGTGCCAGTTATAAAATAAGGTAAACCTGTAATGCTGTAACAGATGATGTTCAAATCAACAGTAAGACATCATGCTGATAACTATGGAAGAAAACAACTGAAGTGAGTGCTAGGTTTGACTTCTGTTGAGTCTTTCTTCCTGAAGCACAGAACCAGGGGTTCATACATTCTAGGGCGACATAGAATGAGATGTCATGACATCTGTGAACCTGTGCATATTAGTACAGTGGTTAATAACTATCTTGCTGTATTAGTTACAATGTTAGATCAGATGTCATGTCGTGGTGGATAACATCTGAATTCTGACTACACCAGAATTTCAAAAATGAGAAGGAGATTTTGAAATTAAAGAAGAAGGATGTGGAGATGAATAGGCTATCCTAGACAAGATTAAGAGTTTTGAGTTGAAAATATATAACCCATGGAAAGCATCCACAAGACAATAGTGTCAGATAGAAACCCATTTCCTTTATATTGTCAAGCAAACGACAAAGCCATAATCATCCAAGAAATTAATAAGAAACCCAATGGTATCAAATAAAGATAAACAATCATCCAAGCTAGCACTGTAAAGCAAGCAATCTTCAATGTCCTTTATGTGTATCAGACCAAAAGTACCATGAAACATACTCAAAGAGAAAACATCAAATAATAACTGTAAGACTAAAATAACAATTCAGACAAAGAGAAAGAGTGTATCAGATAAACCCAAGGGAGTCTCTCAAGCTTGTGTCAGATAAATGGCATTGGCCATGTTTTTGGCCTCAAATCAATGGCATTGGCCAATTTTTTTCCATAGCTCAGGAATGTTGCCTACTCTAAGTCCATAGGTCCAAATCAAGTCACAGACAAAGATCCAACAGTCCACCAATGTGTTTTTTAATGTTTTTATTTTTATTAAATGTTTTAAGTTCCAAAGACCACAAACAAAATATGATCACAAGCACAAATATATCACAAGAACAAAATATAATGGCTTAAGTGAGTAAAAAAATGAAAATAACTAAAGCATAAACATAGGCCAAAGTGGGCAAAGAGCAAATAACTGAAGCATAAACAATTTGCATGAATGTAAATGACAAGCAATGATAAAGTGCAAGAATTTAAAATGCATTAAAGTAAATGACAAGAAAATTAAATGTTAGTTGTCAAGTTAGTATGTTAATTTCTGCATTGAGGTAAATTTAGTGTTATGTTAAGCAATCGTAAGTAGGAATTATGTATAAGACATACCTATCTGAGGCCGATCAATAATAATATTGGTGTTAATGTATGCTAGAGACAAGGTATCCAAGACCAAGCTCCTAAAGCATACCACGCAGAAAAACAAGAGAGAATGGGTCTATCTCAATCAAGCTTATGTTAATTCATCTGTCACAAGGTCATTGATGAATCAACTAGCTAATGATCCATGAGAAGTCATTGGCCAAGAAATGATTGGAGAAGAAATGAGATGAAAATGGAGAGATGAAATGAAGGGGAACCCAAATTGGTCAAGGGATGAACCTTACTTGATCAATACCATTCATTCATCTTGAAGGATGACGTTTTAAACTTTATTAACCTCCTAAATTCAATGGTATTGACCAAGTCAAGGTCTAATTCAACTAAGACCTAGGCCAAATAGAAGTAAGGTCAACATAAATTCAATACAAAAGCTCATCAAATCATTAAATCAATTAAACCATTTTAAAAACATTTTAAGAATGAAGAAAAATAAATTTTCAAATATCAAAACCTAAAACCCCTTCAAAACACTAAAGAAATGGACAAAGGATTTAGCATAGGTAAAGTAAGGTCAAAGGACCATTGACTATTTTTTTTGGTATTTTTCAAAAGTCATAAGTAATTAAAAACTAATTAAAACAAGTTAAAATTAAAAAATTCACCAAATATATCAAAGTTAACCAAAAAAATAATTTTAAATCCTAAATAGGAAGAAGAAAATATTTGTGAAGTTTTGGTGTTGGTCCCATAATTTTTGGATCAAAAATGAACTTATGATGAACTTTAAAATAAAAAGCTATTTAAAAATCAATTTAGAAAAATAAAACTAAAAATGAAAAAACAGGAGCCATCAGATCTCCTGCATTAATTGAGGTGGCAGATTTGATGATCTAAAACGCGCATTCTACATGTACTCTCAGTCAACGCGCCATACACATGGTAAGCACAAACAAAAGATCAAATTAAAAGATGGAAGAGAGGTCAAAGGGTGAGAGCAATGCCACGTCACCACCGGAGCCCTAACTTCGGTCTTCTTCTCCGGTGAGGGTCACCAGACTGTTAAGACCAAACTTGCCCAGAAATTTATGGATCTAATATCATTTTAAAGGAAAAATTGCAAGGATCACGAATATGACCTCAGTTTGTTCTATCTCTCACTCTATAATTAGAAAAGTGAAGATCAAACTAGAGGTGTTCAACCTGAGTTTCTTCGAATCAAGTCCAAAATAACTTAGTCAACTACCTACATTGGTAGAAATTCAGCCAACATAAAATTCAGTTCAAATTTAGAGGATGGAGGGAGAATCGAAGAGATGAAGTTTTGTGAAATTCACCTTCTGTGAGCTACTTTTGGGCTTTGTTCTTGATGGAATTCTTTGTGTTTTCTCCTCCTCTTGCTTGTAGAAACTTAATGGAATGGAAAAGGGAATGAGTCTTTGGAGTTTTTGTTCACAAACTTGAGTAGAACAAAAACTCGATTTCTCAAGAAATCTTCAAAGAATTCTATGGTGTGAGGTTATGGAAATGACTAGCAAAGCTTAGGCAGTGTCCTCCTTCAAATCTGAGCATATGGTCTTTGATTTATAGGCCAAGCAATTGATATGTGAACCTTTCTAATTTTTAATAAAAATGAGCATTTCTTGGTGCATGGGTGCATGGGTGATAGTACAGGCCCAAACAATGTTTGGAATCCACTCTAAATCTTCATGCAAAGTTGTGCATTGTTTGGAGCTCAAAACTTTCCAAAATAAGCCATGGAATGACCTCATGCACAAGTCCCTCATTTCTCATCCAAATGATGTGATCTTTGACTTTTTGGAAAGCTCTCGTCATCAGTAAAAACTTTGATGTTGTTACTTTCTCAATTTGAAGCTTGAAAAATGGAGAAATTCTGCCTTGAAGGTGGAGGTATCAAACATACTTAGAAATTTTTCTAAGTTATAAGCCAAATGACCTCTCTTTCCAACTTGAATAACTTTTTATGTGAGCTTAAAATGAACTTGGCTCCGTATACAAGGTTGTATCTATTCGAATTAACTTAATTTGGAACACAAATTTGGCACCATTTGGATTTTGGATGATGGAGTTATGGATTTTAGAAGTTGAGGAAATTTGCTTGTTCGATGATGAGGATCAAAATGGACCTATAATGTTTCCTCATGGTACATCACTTTGAAATTAGAATTTGATCATTATCAAAAAATAAAAATTGAATAAGACATCTTGAAATTAATCATGAAACTTTTATCATCGTCATATCATAAAGAGTGAGGAAGTTATGGCTTTTGGAAGTTGACCTTCTATCTATGGTACAAACAAAATTACCTATAATCTTTCACCATAAAAAATGACTTTCTAAGACAAATTATCTCTTGAGAACAACATAAAAGATGTTTGGATTGTCATAAAGAGTAACGTTCATCTTGGAATCATTTTTATATGACAAATATAGTATGAGATAGGGTCTAGGAAACCCTAGATTTGACCAGTTGACTATTCTGGTCAACTTCGTTAAATAAACTTGCACATTTGAAGTTCCTTTGCTCTTAGGGGATCATGGATGATAAAATATGCTTATTTTGATGTAAAATGAAGTATCCCTTTATATCTTTGTCCAAATATTGAAGAAACTTACCGAGGAAGGCACACGGGATACCTAGATGAATTAGGGATTCCTTGACAAACAAGCTTCAATTTCTTGATGAATTCTTGATCAAAATGACAAATAAAGAATATGGTGATCCATATATGATGTTTATAACCAATGTGTAACTTTTATTTCTTGATCTCTTGCATTGAGGGTCTCAAACCCTAGTTGTGGGCTTGGTGGGGCATAGATGGACATACACACTACCTACAAAAGAAACAAAGATATACTAGACAAATTTTTGTATTTTGGTTAGAAAACAAAGAAAATAAATTATGATACAATCATATTTGCTTGGTGATCTCTCCTAATGTAAACCCAATGAGTGATAGGTGAGGAGAATACCAAGGCGTGATCCCAATGCCGATGCAATTCTATGAGATGGCATGAGGTATCTTAGGGGTCAAAATTGGGGTCTTACAACTTGTGATTGATAAAAGGATTTGAACCCTCGTGCTTACGTATTCTCATAGTGAAGTGAGAAAACCAGAGCTTCGTAGTCTGTGGTAGAAAATACGAATTTGTTGGTTGGTTTTAGGGAACAGTTATAATCATATCCTGGAAGTGTGTAGATGTTACTTGATTCTAATCCTTGTTCGAATGCTCTAAGCTTTTAGTATGACTGCTAAGTAATGGATTATAATAGTTCTTTTATGAAGGGAAAGAAAATTGTTTTGAAAAAGGTTTGTGTGATACAAGAAAAAGAAAGAGTTGCTTTAGTTGAATTTAAAAAAAAAAAGAGAAACTACTTGAATTGAGAAAGAGTTATGAAATGAGGAAAGGGGTTTAAAATGTGTTGTGAAATGAGGAAAGTGTTTCTTGATATTGTTGAAGTATTATTTGAATCAGGAGTGTGTTATTTGTATCCATAGATAGGTGTGTCTGAACCAAAGAGTCTGTCCAAACTAAAATGAAGTATTTTAACCGATAATTGGTGATTAACCAGGCATGAGGGTAAGTTAACCAAGAAGTGGTGATTAAACTAGGAATCAGAGTGTGGTATTTTAACCGATAGACGGTGATCAACCAATGCATATAGGGTATATTAACCAAGAAGTGGTGATTAACCCGAGAATGAGAGTGTGGTATTTTAACCAAAAGATGATGATTAACCAATGTAGAAGTTTTCCTGAGCATGGAGCTCATATGGAAGCGCATGAAGAAGAAGGATATTTTGACCATAAGAGGTGATTAACCCAAAGAGATGGATCTGGTTCAAAGATTGTTATTTTAGCCATAAGGTGATTAACCCAAAAGATGTATGGATGTCAAAGAGAATGTTGTGTTTGGCTCAAAGAGAACAACATTGTGGTTGTTGATTGTTGTAGTGTTGTTTGTGGGGAAGAAGACTTGAAAGTTTTTTATTTTAATTGCACGAAAGTCTATGAACAAAGGTGAATACTTTGAATAACTGGGGCCTACGCTCCGTACTAAAAGGTGAAGGTAGAGAAAAACAAGAAAGGGGGTTTTGAATTGTTTTCACATTAATTAAACACTTTTGCAACACCACACACACAAAATAAATACGAACAACACAAAGAATTTATCATGGTTCGCTTGAAATACAAAGCTACTCCTGTCCATCCGGCCAAGGTGATTTCGCCTTCAATAAGGACTTAATCCATTAATCTCAACAGATTACAAAATAAGTCTAAGAGTTTAACAACATATTAGCCCTCTCAAGTCTACAGACTTAAACAAGTCACTCAGGAATTACAAATAATTTCAGGAATTCAAGTGTTTGACTAGATGCGTCTAGATAAGCAGTATAAACACACTTTAAGAACTATGAAACACAATCACACAATATTGAGCAACAAATCTTGTATGGAAACTATGTCTTACAATAATGATCGTGAAAATATTTGGAGTATGAGATTGTTGTTATGTCAAAGTTGTGTTTAGCAAGTTATAAGGAGGCCTTTATATAGCACTTGATATGATACCGTTGGGGGAAAATAAATGGAGATTTTGTGCCAATTGTTGGAGTTAAAGGTCGTAAATTTCTTGTCCTTTCCATATCAATTTTGGAGTGTAATCCATTGTTTCCTTAAAAAGCATTGCACTACAATTTGAATACTTCCAGCGTAAGTTTTTGATCGAGTGATATCTGATGGCATATTGAGCATGTATAAGAGTGAGTATAATCAGAGTCTTCAAAGTTAGAGTCTTCATATATTTCTTACAATCTTCAGATATCTCTTGCAGAGTTTTCAGATGTCTCTTGCAGAGTCTTCAGATATCTCTTGCAGTCTTCATCTATCTCTTACAGTCTTCAGATATCTCTTACTGTCTTTAGATATTTCTTGCAGTCTTCAGATATCTCTTGCAGAGTCTTCAATGTCTCTTACAGAGTCTTCAGATATCTTTGTAGTCTTCAGATATCTCTTGCAGTCTTCAGATATTTCTTGCAGTCTTTAGATTTAGAGCTTGAATTTTAAAGTCGGATTCTTCAATTGATTGCTCCTCGGATGCATTATATTTAGAGTCATCTGATTTTTCTTTGTGCTGGGTCAGCTTTTCTAGACTAATCAGATGCCAGATATTCGTTTCTTGAAGATCAGAAGATGACTTATCAGAGTCATTTTAACTTAGAATCCTGCACACTTAAGAAAAATGGTTAGGGTACCAAATTGTTTCATTCTGTATTATCATCAAAATATAGAGATATATTGGAGAATCAAAATCTTCTTCTAACAATATCCCCCTTTTTGATGATGATAAAACTTAGAATCTTGATGAAAAAATAAGTACTTTCATAGATACAAAAAATTATCAGAGTCAGATAGAAAAGTGACTCCCCCTGAGATTAGCAATCTCCCCTTAAGTCTGATACTTGGAAAACATCTCCTAAAGATATTTAGTATCATATATGGGTTTCTGGGGTAGATAATGTATTACTAGATTTTCTTAGGTTGCTTGACTTTATTTAGTAGTTTCTCATATAAGGATTCAGTTTCCCTTAGTTCAGATAGATCCTGAAAAAAATGACTTAGTTTATGCAATAACTTTATGTCAGAATGTAAGTAGTGCATTTCTGAGAGTTAGATAAATTACTTCATCAAAAGACTTGTAGTTAATTCTCCCCCTTTTTGTCAAACTCATAAAGTATGTAACTAAAAAATTTCATTAATAAGAGAAAAAGTTTACATAGTACAAAAACAAAAGATAAAGCCGTAGAGGCAAAAACACTAAGAAAAAAAATTACATAAAAAATCCTAGAGTGTCTAAGGGTTTAAGGAGGAGGCATCCTATGAACAAGCTCATATAGCAAACTCTGAATGCTGGAGTTGACTTAATCCTGTTTGTCGAGTCTGGCTCTGACCAATTGTTATTCCTTTTGCAACTCTTCCAGATACTTGATGACAAGAGGAGCAAAGTCAGTTGTTGAGGACTCTCCTTGTGTCAGAGCAACCTCAGTTGTCTTCTCAGCATCAATAGCACCTTTTTGAGTTGCTTCTGCGGCCAATCATGCGTCATCTCTAGCCGCAGCTTCTGTAGTGGCTTTCTCAGCTACTTCCCTGACAACAGCTTCTGCAGTTGCTTTCTCCGCAACTTCCCTTTGTTCCTTCTCAGTATCTTCCTTTGCCAGAAGAACCTCCAGCTTTTCCTTAGCACCTCTAATAAAGTTATTTCTGACTTGTTCAAATAAGCCCTTCAGCTTGAAGACTTCAGAAATCATCCATCTAATGAACCTGTTCTAGTGAGTCCTTACTTCAGAAGGATTGTCACTTATGCTAGATTCGTTAGAGAGCTTCTTCAATCTGGAAGTTGAACTCTCTGAGAACTTGGATAGTGCCTCATCAAAGGTAGGTAGAGTGAGGTTAGGTTCAGAGGGTTCAGGAATAGGTTCAGAAGGGTCAGGTATAAGTTCAGATGGTTCAGTAGAGAAAGTATTTTCATTTAATTCATTATGCCACGCGTTTAACTTGGTTGCACGTTACGCCCTCATATCTGAGCCATTAATCCATGCCACGTCAATTAATGAGGTGCATCACGCGGATGTGGTTTTTTCCATTTAATTCATTTTCTTTTATTTTCAGTTAATTCATTTGATTTTCAAAAATTCATAAAAAAATTTATTTGAAGTCATAAAAATATGAGACCAATTCCAAAAACTTTCTTGAAAAATCTAGTTTCATATTTTGATTTTTAATTATTTTTTAGACTTCATTTAATATTTTTTGTGAATTATTTGGTTTTTTATAGTTTTAATTCATTTTAAAATACTTTCTGACTTTTGAAAAATCCAAAAATATTTCCCTAGCATTTATGGATCATGATAAATCAATGAAAAATAGTCTCATCAATTTGAGATTTATTTGAGATTTTAGTTCATTTTGTGCTATTTTTAATTGTTTTAAAATACTTTCTGGTTTCAAAATTTTGTGAGAAAATTAGTCAAAGTTTGTTTGACCATGTTGAACCTATGAGAATTTAATTGGACTTGTTGAAGTTGATTTGAATTAAATTTGAGGTTTGACTTTATTTGTTTATTTTTTATTTGCATTTTATTTTAATTCAAAAATACCAAAAAAATATTATTGACTTGTTATCTTCATTTCTTTTCTATTTGGTGTTAATTGATGATGATTTGATCCCTATTTGATCAATTGGATTTGATACATGTCTTCTTTTCCATTCCCTTTCATCTTCATCCCATTCTTTCCATCATTGGTCTATGAGTTAAAGTCTTATGGTTGGTCTTGACAAATGAGAGGTTTAACCTTCTTTGGTCCAAACCAAACTCAACTTGATCCATGATCAAGTGAGTTGTTTTGTGTCCAAGATAGGTTGCTTCTTTGTCAAGCAAATAACCTAAAGTCAATACAAGGCCCTTCCCCTTTTGTTTTGGCATGGCAAGTTTATGGAGCTTGGCTTACTAGTCATGATTTCTAACTTGTGTTTCTTTGCCTATATTTTTATTGACCGGCCTCAGATAGGTGTGACTACTACATTAGTCCACTTACGATTGCTTAACATAGCACTACATTGTCTTATGACAAGCTAACATAACTTCACTAATCATTAACTTTAATTGGAAGCATTTAATTTCTTGTCATTTACTTTTAATGCCATGTATTTCTTGCTCATTATTTATATTGATTTTACCTTTGCTCACTTGAGCACATATTTTATGTTTATGTCATTTTTCTTTTGCTCATTTGAGCTCATTATTGTATATAAATATATTGCCATCTTGTGTTTGCTTTGTGTTTGTTTTGTGTGCGAACCAAATGCAAAGAGGAAAAAGGACTTAGAATTAGGATTTACCTATGCTTAAAGGAGTTCAAGAGCAACTAGGCCTCATGCCTTTAGAATGCTAAATTTGTTGAAGAGCAACTAGGCCTCATGCATTTAGAATGCTAAATTTCAAAGTTGATCTAAAGGACATCTCCTTCAAACTTATTCTTTGTCCATTCCCCTTATTGTATTGTGAACTTTTTGATGTTTGCTTTTGTATGATAGGGATCCCACCTTGAGATTGTGAAAAGAGAACCATTGGCATGAGTAGCCAAGTTAAGAGACAAGCCAAATAGAGATCCTAGGAGCTTGAGTTAATTTGTTTGATTGCTTGCTTGTGTGCTAAGTCCAAAGTAAAGGAGCATCTTGAATCATCTTTATGATTCCAAGAAAAGGAACTCCAAGGGTTTATCTTTCCCCTCTTATCTTTGTATGCTTTAGGACTAGCCCTTCTCTTCTTCTCCCCACTCTAACCAAGCCAAAAATATTTTTCTAAACTTTGACTTTGTTTCAAATTAGAAACCTAGGCATTAAGCCTTTGACTTTTCCAAAACCATTTTTATTAATACTCATTGTGAATAAATCTTAATCCAACTTTGACTTCATTTTGTAAATAAATCTAATTTGTAAATATAACTCACTTCAAGTTGTTTTGTGGTTTCAATGGCCACTTGTTAAAACTTTTCAAAAACATTAGTCATAGGTTTGAGTTATCATAGTGGTTGATGTAAATCTCACCTCATCCTTAGTGATTAGATTATAAGTCTTCCATGCTTATTATAGGGTTAACCCCTCACTAGCATATTGAAGCCTTCCTCACATGGTGGATTGTTGGTTTAGGTTGAGTTTTCTCCCTTTAATAAAAAAAAACCTTAAGACTTTTGGTCAAATCAATTCACCAACCTTTAAGATTTGTACCCCAAACTACGAGGTTTTGATCCTCCTTTGTGATGGTACGTAGGCAATGGGTTCATCCATTCAAACAACAAATTTGTAAATATAATCTATTATTTTCTCATCCCTCCAGTCTTTTGTACAAATCTTTTCACAAATACCAACCTATAACACATATTTGAAAAAAGGGTTCCCTTAGGGTACTAAGGATGTTTTGGGTGCGTAAAACCTTCCCATTTCATAACCAACCCCCTTACCCAGATCTCTGACATTTTTATTAGTTTTTGATTTGAAAAACTTCTTGTAAAAACAAAAATTGTTCTACAACAGATTCCTTGATTTTGATGATAACAAAGGATGAAACCAAAAATGGCACCCTAACGAAAAGTTTCTAAGTGTGCAGGGTTCTAAAGAAAGAAGGAAGAAATCTGATGATGTCATCAGATACAGAACCAGATCAGATACAAATTATCAGAAGATAAGAAGCATCTGAAGTAGAAACACGTTCAAGAAAGTCTAACTCTGAGCAAAACAGCAAAGTATCAGAAGCATCTGAACAAGAAGTAAGCTCTAGAAGTTCTGACTCTGATCAACGCTATCTCTAAACTCCAGAACTTATCAGCGCTATCTGAAGAATCCATCAGAATCCAAAAGAGATCAACATCAGAAGCAAGACTCCAAGATTCTCAGATACACGAAGACTCTGATCATGGAAATACTAATGATGAAAGAGTAACGTTAAAGTCAAGTAAAGGATTGCAAATGGATTTCCTAATACAGAAAGAGACGTTAATCTCCAATTTCAATAAAGAAGGAACTATATGTGGTAAGTAGTCATTTCAAGGAGAGAAAGTTATCCTGGCAGAAGCTATTTATGTTATGGCGTAAATTCATTTTATTACTCATCAGTTTCAACTACTACCTCACTGATCTATATAAAGGACTGCAAATCAACATTCAGCACACAACATATACAAGCAAAAATTATACTGAAACATCAACGCTCAAGGAAACACTCTTGCTCTCTAAATCTTCACGAAGCTTGTGCTTATAACGTGAATCACCTTGTTCTTACTATTGTAATATTTGCTTTCTTAGAAGCACTCTAGATTACACAAATCTTTTATCTATTGTTTGTTTAATTCCTCAAGTGACTCTGTGTAGTCTGTATACTTGAGAGGACTAAGAGATCTTTCTCTTAGATGTTGTCTGTAATCAATCTTTCAAGATTAGTGGATTAAGTCCTTGTTGAAGGTGAAATCACCTCGGCCGGGTGGACTGGAGTAGCTTTGTGTTATAAGCGAACCAGTATAAAATCATTGTGTGGTTTTTCATTTTGAAAAAGCGCTTATTTTTCCAAACAATTCAAACCCCCCCCCCTTTCTTGTTTTTCTCACCTTCAATTGGTATTAGAGCTCCGGCTCTGTTATTGATTTTCTAATCAAACACTTAACAGTGTAGAGAGATCCAGAAAGAGAAAAACTATGGCCCACACAAATGAAAAGGATAGTTACAATGCTAAGCCTCCTGTTTTTGATGGAGAGAAGTTTGACTACTGGAAAGATAGAATTGAAAGTTTCTTTCTGGGTTATGATGCTGACCTCTGGGACATTGTCACAGATGGATACAAACCTCCTGTCACAGAGGATGGAGCTGAAGTTCCCAAAAGTAAGATGTCAGATGATCAGAAACGAGTTTTCAAGAATCATCACAAGGCCAGAACCATACTCCTAAATGCTATATCTTACAACGAGTATGAAAAGATCACCAACAGAGAAACAGCCAAAGATATACTTGACTCTCTAAGGATGACTCATGAAGGAAACTCTCAAGTCAAAGAGACAAAGGCTCTGGCGCTTATCCAGAAATATGAAGCCTTCAAAATGGAGGATGATGAAGCCATAGAGGCAATGTTCTCTAGATTCCAAACTCTGATTGCAGGTCTCAAGGTTCTAGACAAAGGATACACAACTGCAGACCATGTCAAAAAGATAGTCAGAAGTCTGCCAAAGAAATGGAGACCTATGGTTACTGCTCTGAAGTTGTCAAAGGATCTGAACAATATTAGCCTTGAAGAACTTGTCAGTTCTCTCAGAAGCCATGAGATAGAACTAGAGGAAGATGAGCCTCAGAAAAGGAACAAGTCTGTAGCATTAAAGTCCAGACCTGAAAGACGCAAACTTGACAGAACCAAAGCTCTCCAGGCAGAAACTGAAGATGCTGACAACTCTGAACCAGAAGACTCTGATGATGAAGAAGAATTGTCCCTACTAACCAGAAGAGTTAAGCAACTCTGGAAAAAGAGGAACAACAACTTCAGAAGACCAAGACCCAGAGGGGATCGATCAGAATCAACTTCAAAAGGTAAATCTAACAAAGATATTACCTGTTATGAATGTAAAGAAACAGGTCATTACAGGAATGAATGCCCCAAGCTAAAGAAAGACAACCCTAGAAAAGAAAGCTTCAAGAAAAATACCTTCAAGACAAAGAAAGGACTGATGGCTACCTGGGATGATAGTGAATCTGGATCATCAGAATCTGACTCTGATGAACAGGCCAATGTGGCACTTATGGCTACCACATCCAGGAGTAGCTCAGATGAAGAATCTGAAGAGGTATTTTCTGAACGTTCTCGATCTGATCTAGAATCTTGTTTGTCAGAAACTCTTAGCTCATATCAGAAATTAAAACAAAAGGTTAAAAACATTAAAGGCTGTCTTAGAGCAAAATTTGAAGAATGTGGCAAGCTTGAGATGACAATTCTAGCACAAGAAGATACAATCAGATTGTTAACATTAGAAAGAGATGGAGCAAAAAGAAAAAGCTTAGAATTAGAAGAAGCGTTATCTCAAACTCCACAAACTTCAAATGCAATAATTTATAAATACGAAGAAGCCTTTCAAGAATTTCTGAAAAATGGAATAGGTAGGAGTATTATGGCATCCATGATTTATGGAGTCAGTCAGAACAATAAAAAGGGAATTGGGTATGATCCTAAGGAAGTTAAAACTTCTTCTAGTGACCAACTTAAATCTCCATTTTCATATCACTATACACACACACAAGAACAAAAATTTGAAAATGCTAGAAAACCCAAAGTTATGAGGAACTCTGGGAAGACTAATCAAAGAGGACCCAAGAGATTCTGGGTACCAAAAGATAAGATTGTGTATGTTGCAGATATCCTATGCAGCAAAGTTCAGACACCAGTCATGGTACCTGGACTCTGGATGCTCGCGACACATGACGGGAAGAAAGTCTATGTTCCAAAGCCTGGAACTTAAAGATGCTGGATTCGTAGGTTTCGGAGGAGATCAGAAAGGAAGGATCAGAGGCTCCGGAACTATTGGTAATGGTACTCTTCCCTTTATATCTGATGTTCTTTACGTAGAAGGATTAATGCATAACTTGTTATCCATAAGTCAATTAAGTGATAACGGTTATGATGTAATCTTTAATCAAAAAACATGTAAAGCCATTAATCAGAATGATGGCTCTGTCCTTTTCACAGGCAAGAGGAAAAACAACATTTATAAAATTAATCTTTCTGATTTAAAAGAACAAAATGTTAAATGTCTGATGTCTGTTCATAAAGAGCAATGGGTATGGCATAGACGCTTGGGCCACATTAGCATGAGGAAACTTTCTCAGCTAAACAAACTTGAGTTAGTCAGAGGCCTACCTAAACTGAAGTTTTCTTCAGATGCTCTGTGTGAAGCATGTCAGAAAGGAAAATTTTCTAAAACATCCCTTAAAAAGAAAAATGTTGTTTCTACCTCTAAGCCTCTGGAACTTCTCCACATTGACTTATTTGGTCCTGTGAAAACAGCATCAGTCAATGGAAAGAAGTATGGACTAGTCATTGTTGATGATTACAGTCGCTGGACATGGGTGAAATTCCTAAAGCACAAGAGTGAGTCTCACTCTGTATTCACTAGTTTCTGCTCCAAAGTGCAAAAAGAATTTGACTCTAAAATTATTAGAGTTAGAAGTGATCATGGTGGGGAATTTGAAAACAAAGATTTTGAAGAATTATTTGACTCTAATGGAATATCCCATGATTTCTCCTGCCCTAGAACTCCACAACAAAATGGAGTTGTAGAGAGGAAGAATAGGACACTCCAAGAGATGGCCAGAACCATGATCAATGAGTCTAATGTGGCAAAGCACTTTTGGGCAGAAGCTGTAAATGCAACATGTTACATTCAAAATAGAATCTCTATAAGACCTATTTTGGAAAAGACTCCCTATGAACTGTGTAAAGGAAGAAAACCAAACATTTCATATTTTCATCCTTTTGGATGTTCTTGCTTTATCTTAAACACTAAAGAACATCTGAACAAGTTTGATTCCAAAGCACAGAAAGGTATTATGTTAGGATACTCAGAACGCTCTAAAGGCTACAGAGTATACAACACAGAAACCAAAATTGTGGAAGAATCAATTCATGTCAGATTTGATGATAAGCTTGACCCTGAAAAGTCAAAGCTAGTTGAAGATTTTGCAGATTTAGAAATCACCCTTGCAGGTTCTGATAAAGCTCCAGAAGCAACTGTCACTCAGAACTATGAAGAAATTAAATCCCCAGAAATCCCAAAGAAAGTTAAAAGTTGTATCAACGTATCTGAAGATTTGATTCTGGGAAACAAGGACGAACCTGTTAGAACCAGATCTACCTTCAGGACTTCTGAAGATACTCCTCTGGGACTAGTGTCTCTGATTGAGCCTACGTCCTGTGATGAAGCACTTCAAGATAACGACTGGGTTTCAGCCATGCAAGAAGAATTAGATCAATTCACAAAGAATGATGTCTGGGATCTTGTTCCAAAGCCCAGAGGCACTCACGTTATTGGAACCAGATGGGTATTCAGAAACAAGCTGAATGAGAAAGGAGAAGTCGTCAGAAACAAAGCTCGACTGGTAGCTCAAGGTTATAGTCAACAAGAAGGTATTGATTATAATGAAACTTTTGCTCCAGTCGCAAGGTTAGAATCTATTCGTCTTCTTGTATCTTTTGCTATTAACCATTCTATTAAATTATATCAAATGGATGTCAAGAGTGCATTCCTTAATGGTTATATATCAGAAGAAGTGTATGTCAACCAACCTCCAGGTTTTGAAAATCCAAACTTTCCAGAACATGTTTTTAAACTTAAAAAATCTTTATATGGACTTAAACAAGCTCCCAGAGCTTGGTATGAACGTTTAAGCAATTTTCTTCTGGAACACAATTTTATCAGAGGGAAAGTTGACTCCACACTTTTCTGTAAGAACCTTAACAATGATCTCATGATATGCCAGATATACGTTGATGACATTATTTTTGGTTCAGTTAACGCCTCTGTTTGTCAAGAATTCTCTAAGTTAATGCAGGCAGAATTTGAAATGAGTCTAATGCAAGAACTAAAGTTCTTTCTGGGAATTCAAATTAACCAAACTTCAGAAGTTACATATGTTTATCAAAGCAAATATATTAAAGATGTTCTGAAGAAATTTGACATGGCTAACTGCAACTCTGCAAAAACTCTAATGCATCCAACATGCATTCTTGAAAAAAAAAAGAAGTAAGCTCAAAGGTTTGTCAGAAGCTCTATCGAGGTATGATAGGCTCTCTTCTCTATCTGACTGCTACTCGTCCTGATATTCTCTTTAGTGTCTGTCTCTGTGCCAGATTCCAATCAGATCCTAGAGAATCTCATTTAACAGCAGTTAAGAGAATTCTCAAGTATCTGAAAGGAACTCTTAACCTGGGCCTGATGTATAAGAAAACATCAGAGTATAGACTTTCTGGTTACTGTGATGCAGATTATGCAGGAGATAGACTAGAACGAAAAAGCACATCTGGAAATTGCCAGCTTCTGGGAAACAATCTAATCTCCGGGGCTAGCAAAAGACAGTTAACTATCGCTCTATCAACTGCAGAAGCAGAATATATCTCAGCATCACTGTGCACAACTCAGATGCTCTGGATGAAGCATCAGTTAGAAGATCTGCAAATTTTTGAGAGTAACATTCCTATCTTCTGTGATAATACTGCTGCCATTTGTCTAAGTAAGAATCCCATTCTACATTCCAGAGCTAAACACATTGAAATAAAACATCATTTTATCAGAGACTATGTTCAGAAAGGAATAGTAACATTGAAGTTCATTGATACAGATCATCAACGGGCAGATATCTTTACTAAGCCTCTAGCTGAAGATAGATTTCTTTTTATCTTAGAAAATCTGAACATTCAAAATTGTCCAGAATGAAGTGTGGCTCTGAAAATGTAAAATGAGACTCTGATGTTAACAAATGTACTTCTGCCTCTGACTCTGATACTTCTACCAAGTTAAGAAGATATCTGAGTTAGAAATCTTCAGAAACCAATCCTTTGGTATTCTTGAAGATCAGATACATCAACACGTGGAGCACTTAGCGTCTAACCCTAGAACTTCTAGACAGCTGTCCAGAAGAAGATCAAAGGTGAAACGTTTGAGATCTCCTCGAGCAGTGTGCGTACTGTTGGGATTAGACATTCATTAATTAGCCTTAATCATTTCTCCCCCAAGCGTGCTTACTTGAGCTTTGTGCTAACGCAATATTGTGTGTCGTTTTGCATGTGTTTTAACTTAGGGTATTTAAACACTTTTCTCACTTTTCACACACTTATCACTCTCACTCACTCTCAAACCCTCTCTAAAACCCTAAACCTCTCTGAAGCATTTCTGCAAACTCTTCATCTTCTTCTTCAACCATGGACGCTCAACAGCAAGAAGTTTTTAACTTTTCTCAACAAATGGAATCAAGCTCAACTGCTCAAACTTCAAGCATTCCAACTCCAACTGTTACAGGAGTCTCCATCACCCCAGTTTACAAGGAACCCCATATCCTTGATCGTTTACCTCACATCAACCTATCAACTCCCTTTGAGGGATTGGATGTGTTATGTGAAACACTGGTGGACTTTGACAACTTGAGAAGAAATAGAGTTGATCTTACTGAAGAACTTCGTCAACAAGGTTGGGGAAACTACTTCCAAAGGCTATATGGCCCTGTTTACCCACTTCTCATCAAGGAGTTCTGGAGATTTGCAGATGCTGATGACCATTTCATCGTCTCCTATGTTTTGGGGGTAAAGATAGTAATTACTGAAGAGTCAATTGCTTCTTTGTTGAACATGGAGAAAGATGGAGGAAAAAGGATTTACAACATCAACCCAAGATCAAGGCGCGTTGCTGAAGTAATCAATCCAACCATCTTCAAACCCAACACTGAAGGAAATCCTTCAAAGAACAAAGAGCTGCATCAGAACCTCAGAGTGTGGCTCAAGATCATTCTGGGAACTATTCACCACCGCCCAGCATCTAACTCCTCTGATTACATCAATGCAGATCAGAAGTGCATTCTGTATTGCATTCACAAGGGTGTGAAGATCTACCTTCCTGCACTACTCTTCAGATACCTAAGAGACTCTGTCAGGGAGACCAGAAACAACATGAAGCCCAGATCCTACATCCCTCTGGGAAGATTGTTATCTGATGTTTTCATCGAGAATGGGCTGGTAGATCATCTGGAGAAGGCCAAGCTGATGCTAGATCTGGCAATAGATACTGGGAAGCCTCTGAACGCTAGAAATCTCAAGAGTATGGGAATAATAAAGAAGATTCAAGTCAGACCCACGTTGGACACATCCTGGGATTCCTTGAAAGATCAGAGGAAGCTGCCTCATGGTCTTGCTAGGTTCTACAAGAACGAACCCAGAGATGCGGTGGCTATCTATCTTAATCGTCTGCTGGATGAAGGTGTTGACATCTCTGACTTCAGCCTCGACGATTGTCTAGATTCAGAAGAAGACTTCGTCAGGTACAAGAGAGGTCTCTCTGAGAAGAAGATAACATCACAGGCAAAGAAGGCAAGACTTGGAGAATCTTCTGGAAGCAGATCTCCAGCTCCTCTGCAAATTTCTACTGGTACGTCTGTTCCTCCTATTTCCTCTGAACCTCTGATGGTTTCCTCTACTCCTTCCTCTAATCCTCTCCCAACACCACCCATTTTTACAACCTCTGAAATCCCACCTTCTACAACCAGAACCTCACAACCTTCACCAATTTTAAATATCGCCCGTACATTCATACCTCCTTCTGAACCTGAACAAATGAACCAAAGCACTTCCTCTTCATCATCTTCAGAACCAGAATCACCACCATACCTTCAAATCTCCTCTGACCAAGAATACTCTGACCCTGACTCCCCAACCTTAGCCCAAATTCAGGCTCAAAACCTTGCTTCACAACAACAAACACAAACACAATCTGAAGCAATTTCACCTCCACCAGAACAAACAACCAACATTACTTCTGAAGACCAACCCTCTGAAATTCAACCTTCTGACCTCCACACCTCTGATATCACCCCTTCAAACATCTCCGCTGAACCTGAACCATTAGACTTAAACCCTCTTTACGCTTCACCCCAAAGATCTGAACCTCAACCTGAATCAGAAACTGAACCAGAACCTCTAACTCTAAATCTCAGCCCTCCAACATCTCCACCTCATACCTCTGAACCTGACCTTTCTATACCTACCCTTGAGGAAGCCATTATGCTGGTCGCAGGGGCTTCAGTACAAAAGGTCAAGTCTCTGACCACTAACTCTGAAGTCAGTGATGATCCTGACTCTGTAAGGACACACTGGAACAGAGTCATTGGCTGGATGACCTCTGAGGCTTTTAGACTGAAGAACATCTCTGAACAAGTCAGAAATGGCTACATCAGAGATGCTGAGGCAAGACTTCAGGAAAGACTTGCAAGAGAAGCTGAAGCCAGAAGGCTGGAAGAAGAGAGGTTAGCAAGAGAAGCTGAAGAAGAGGCTAGAAGACTGGAAGAAGAAAGAGCAAAGGAAGCTGAAATCCTAAGGATAAAGGAAGCTGAAGCTAAGGCTCTGGCGGATGCAGAAGCACAAGCTGCTGCTGAAGCTGAAGCGCAGGCTGCTGCTGAAGCACAGCAGGCTCTGACTCTGGGGGAGTCCTCTTCTGTTATCCCTATGGTTCTCCAGACGCTGAAAGAACTTAAGCAAGATCAGAATGAACTCCGTGCCAGAATGGATAAGCAAGACACTGTCAACGACAACATTCAGAACATGCTGGCTATGTTGCTTCAGAGAATTCCTCCGCCTCCGAACCCCTAGGCACTTAGGATTTTTTTTTTGCTTGCCTGTTGTTTTGTTTGCTTTTTTTGATTCTGATGTTTTCCTGTTCTTGTTGCCTTTGTGCTTTTATCTGAATACAATGTTTTTCTCTTCAATTATTTATTTTTTGCTATGTCTTTTTGATTCTGACAAAAAGGGGGAGAAGTCATTAATAGCTCTGATGAAAATATTGTCTAAATACCTTAAGCATTCTGCAACATATTTTTCTTAAAAATAAATTTATCTAACCTGGACTTAAGAAATTGCAGAAGGTATCAAGAAACCTCTTTACTTAGAAGCTCTGGTAAGAACTTCTGAACTCCCTAGCACTATCTCAGGGGGAGCTCTTATCTATCTGATCTGATATTATTCATGTTTCATCTGCTAATTAAGATTGTTTTGTCATCATCAAAAAGGGGGAGATTGTAAGAACAAAAATTGTTCTACAACAGATTCCTTGATTTTGATGATAACAAAGGATGAAACCAAAAATGGCACCCTAACGAAAAGTTTCTAAGTGTGCAGGGTTCTAAAGAAAGAAGGAAGAAATCTGATGATGTCATCAGATACAGAACCAGATCAGATACAAATTATCAGAAGATAAGAAACATCTGAAGTAGAAACACGTTCAAGAAAGTCTAACTCTGAGCAAAACAGCAAAATATCAGAAGCATCTGAACAAGAAGTAAGCTCTAGAAGTTCTGACTCTGATCAACGCTATCTCTAAACTCCAGAACTTATCAGCGCTATCTGAAGAATCCATCAGAATCCAAAAGAGATCAACATCAGAAGCAAGACTCCAAGATTCTCAGATACACGAAGACTCTGATCATGGAAATACTAATGATGAAAGAGTAACGTTAAAGTCAAGTAAAGGATTGCAAATGGATTTCCTAATACAGAAAGAGACGTTAATCTCCAATTTCAATAAAGAAGGAACTATATGTGGTAAGTAGTCATTTCAAGGAGAGAAAGTTATCCTGGCAGAAGCTATTTATGTTATGGCGTAAATTCATTTTATTACTCATCAGTTTCAACTACTACCTCACTGATCTATATAAAGGACTGCAAATCAACATTCAGCACACAACATATACAAGCAAAAATTATACTGAAACATCAACGCTCAAGGAAACACTCTTGCTCTCTAAATCTTCACGAAGCTTGTGCTTATAACGTGAATCACCTTGTTCTTACTATTGTAATATTTGCTTTCTTAGAAGCACTCTAGATTACATAAATCTTTTATCTATTGTTTGTTTAATTCCTCAAGTGACTCTGTGTAGTCTGTATACTTGAGAGGACTAAGAGATCTTTCTCTTAGACGTTGTCTGTAATCAATCTTTCAAGATTAGTGGATTAAGTCCTTGTTGAAGGCGAAATCACCTCGGCCGGGTGGACTGGAGTAGCTTTGTGTTATAAGCGAACCAGTATAAAATCATTGTGTGGTTTTTCATTTTGAAAAAGCGCTTATTTTTCCAAACAATTCAAACCCCCCTTTTCTTGTTTTTCTCACCTTCACTTCTTACCTTGGATTTTGTTCGCTTTTTAGCCTTTCCTTTGGACAAATAAAAGTGCGGTGGCGACTTGAATTGTATGTTTACTTTTGGTTTCGTCAATAAACCTAAAGGTAACGAAAACCCCGCTACAGGAAGGGCATGATCTCATTGATTCATCAAGTTCACATCTAGGGTTTGAGACCTTCATGAACAAAGATCACAACCAATAATTGATTCAAGAATGGTTATGAACATCATATATGAGTACCATTGTTCTCTACATGTTATATTAATCAAATTTTCTTCAAGAGTTTGAGGGTGATTTGCCTTGGGAATCCTAGTTTGACTAGGTATCTTGAGTAACTTCTCCAACAAGCTATCTCACCAATTTATCAAATTTCTCAAGGGAAACTTCAAATTTAATCATCTTATGCATATATGATCTACCATGAGCCAAGAAAGTCAAGAGAATTGGAAATTATCAAGTTGGTTGATGGTGGTTGGACAAATGGATTCATCTAATCCAAACTGGGTCTCCCTAGACCCTATCTCCTAAAACTTTCACCATATGAAAATGATTCCTAGATAAAACTCACTCTAAATGACATTGTAAACAACTTTTATGTTGAGACCTAGATCTAGTTTTTCTTGGAAAATCATTTTCTATGTTGAAACATTATAGGTCATTTTGTCTAAACCCTAATTTGAAAGTCAACTTCCCAAGGCCATAACTTTCTCAATTTTTATGATATGAAAGATTTCCAAGTTTTACAATTAAATTAAATATGTCTAATTCAACTTTGATGTTTGGATTGGGAGCAAATTCAACTTGTTTGAGCATGTGATATGAGGCTACATTATAGGTCACTTTTGACCTATACCATTGATCAAGTGATTTTTCCAAACTTCAAAAATGCATAACTCTATCATTTCAAATCCAAATTACATGAAATTGGTGGCCATTTTTAAGGTATTTGAGATATCTACAACTTTTATGAATACACGTTTCTCATTTGAAGCTCATATAAAAAGTTAAGTAAGGTAGAATATTGAGACATATGGCTTGACACTTAGAAAAAATTTGATATGTCAAAAATTTCCAAACTTCCACCTCAAATTTCTCCATGTTCCATGCTCCAAATGAAAAAGTGTTGAACATCAAAGTTGTTCCTCTTGATCTCACCTTTCCAAAGAGCTCAAATTCATTCATTTTGGATGAGAAATGCGTAGGCTGCGCATGGCTTAATTAGGCTGATATCACTTAGCATGGATCAAACTTCAAGCATCAACGTTCAGTTACCTTGCAATCCAAGCCTACATCAACACATTTGATCTTCAATTATGGACCTCAAGCCATCATTTCATGGGCTTATGCGCGCCAATGCAACATTACATCACCATTTTCCAAATTTGGACAGTGAAAGAGAGTGTGCAAATATCACATGATTTAGCTATAAATAGAGCTTCAATTACTCAGAAATACACACTCAATTGCTCCATCTTTGATCCCCCATTGCAAACCCTCAATTCTCAAAGGACAAGCTTGATAAATTCTCTTGAATTTGAGCTTGAATCTCCAGTGTTTTGGAATTCAATTCTCCAGGAATCCATTGCTTTTAAACCACTCAATCCTTCTCCTGCAAGCAAGTGGAGTGAGTCCAAGCACAAGCAAGATCAAGATCCATCGAATCCAAACCTACATTGAAGGTAATTTTCAGAAATTTTGAACTCTTAGATTCTCTCAAATTCTTGCTCAATTCTATTGATTCTTTGGTTGTCTGAAGTCCTACCAATGTAGGCAAGAAGATTGAGTTGCTTTGAGGTCAAATCGAAGCAACTCAGTTCATGTACCTCAAATTTCAATTCCACATATCTCTCAATGTATTTGGAATTGGAGTGAATGGAGGTCAGATTCAAGCTCAGTGCCATTTTTTCTTCAAGAACATGTCCTTGTTTTTCATTATGGTGATGGTTCATGGTGGACCAGTCCGGTGAGGTCCACCGGAGAAGATGACCGGAGCTCTGGCTCCGGCGATGACTTGGCTAATATCTGAACCACATGATCCTTCTCTCAAGTTCTAATCCTGAGCGTTGGTGTTGATTACCATATTTTCCACGCAGTTGACTTAAGTGCACGTGGAACGCGCGCTTTGGATCATCAGATTTGCCATCTCAATTAATGAGGGAGATCTGATGGTCCACGTAATTTAGATTTTCTGAATTTTTATTTTAATTGCATTTTCTTCAATAATTCATATTAAATTCAATATTGATCCAAAAAATATAGGACTTTCACCAAAAAAATTCAAATATTTTTCTCTTTCATATTCTGAATTAAAATTATTTTTTGGATCATTATTAATATTTTTCATGAATTAATTGATTTTGCATTTGTTTTTAATTGTTTAAAAATATTTTTAAATGTCCAAAAATTATGAAATTTTTTCTCCAAGGTCCTCTAACCTTGTTTGACCTATGATAAATCTCGTGGCCATTTCTTTGGTGATTTGATGAGATTTTAGGAATTGGACAAAACATATTTGATTTAAATGCACTATTTTATAATTTTTAATTGAATAAATGTCAATTTAATTGTGTTAACCATTTGTATTGACTTGGTTGAGTTAGCTTTTTGTTGATTGGGCCTTGGTCAAGGTTGATTTGAATTTTATCTGATACATCTTTGAAGACCTCTCTAGGATTCATCTGCAACATGATCACTGTGAAGCTGTTATTTTGAACCTGTGACTTGTGGAATTCATCTGTTACGTGGGTTATTTCTGAAAAAGATCATGGAATGGATAAGCTTGTGAAATTCTAGTATCAGATATGAGATGTCGAAGGTAAGTCACGACACTAATATCTGAATAATACAAACAGGATAAAGATAAAGAATAGTAATGCAAGAGACACAAGCAATTGTTAACCCAGTTCGGTCCAACTCACCTACATCTGGGGGCTACTAAGCCAGGAAGGAAATTCACTAAATAGAATCAGTTCAAAGACTCTCAGTACACTTCAACAAGTTACAGTCTTTCTCACCTAATCTCTACCCATGCGACTTCTACCTAAGAACTCTTAGATATGAGAACCCACTCACTCCCCCTCAATCACACCTGTGATTTTAAACAACAATTACTTATGAAAAGAAGACACTTTTCAAAGACACACACTTGATCTTCAATCAAGTAGACACACACTTGATCTTTAATCAAGTAGACACACACTTGATCTTACTTAACAGCTTCAATCAAGTAGACACACACTCATGCTTAAAAGCTTAGAGTGACAAATTACAACTCACAAATCAGACCAATTCAATCATCTATGGATGAATTGAATGGCTTACAAGTCTCACGACTAAACAAGACACAAACCCTTGCTCTCTCTCAGTATTTCGCTTTGTATTGGTTGTGTAATAAATCAGGTTTTCCATGTCCTATTTATAGAAGCATTCAGTTGGGCTTGGACATCTTGAAAACCCTAAAACTATTTTCCAATTAAATCTTCTCATGACAGCTGGTTAGATCTCCTTGGAAAATAAGTAAATCAGGTTGTAATTAATGATTGAATGCGCCTGCAAATCAGATCTTCAATCATACATAGATTGCCATTAAATGCGCAATCACAAAACACATAACATTCTCCCTGAATGTTCTGTGTATAGGATGTCATAACATCGGGTCTGACATCCTAGAACAATCCTGCATAATTCCATTTATAATTTCCAACGGTTACATAATATCAGATGCCATGACATTGTGTATGACATCCTGAAATAATCCTGCATAATTATATTTTTTAAACTCCAGCAGGTACACAGATATCTTATGTTAAGACATCACATGTAACATCTTGTGAACACTCTTTGTTTTACCAAAATTGCTGCCAACACTTAGAACCAACAAACTCCCCCTTTGGCAAATTTTGGCTAAAACATATATTTGTCCTTTTTGTTCACAAGAAAAACACCAGCAGTTAAACAGCATAACAGTGTTTAAGCAGCAACAGCAGCAGAAGCAATCAGAATTACTAGCTATAATAGCAACTAGTAAAACACACAAATGCACAAGGGTACTTCTTCTCCCCCTAAGTCTGTACGACACAGACATCTCCTTTAACAATAACAGCACCTGTAATAACAGCACCTGTAACAATCAGAGTCACCCTCTGACATCTACTTCAACATGTTAACATTCAGAATTTCCTTCTGACATCTCCTTCAACATCACAGAACAGAACAAAATTTTATTCTGTTCAAACATCAGACATCTCCTTCAACATCAGTAAATAGAACACCATTCACATCTTCTTCAATAAAAGTTGTTCATCTGTTCAGCTACACCAGCACATACATATCCACACAGCTCCACATATTTAATTGCTCCACATAATCACTTCTCCCCCTTTTTAGTCAAAATAGACCAAAGTGACCAATTACACAAAATAAATGTCAATCCGTCCAGCAGAGAATGTCACAAAGGATGTCATAACATATAAAATGTTATAACATAATGTCAGGTGTTACAGAACCATAATTATACACAGCTATATCAGCTGAGATAAAAAGAATTCCAGAGAACTCATAAAGAGCCCAAAAATTACATCATGGCATCAACCAAGACTGCAAAAAAAAACAGCAAATCATCAAAGCATCCAGAACAGCATATCATCATAACAGGGGGACTATCTTCACCACAACTCAATCTGAAGAGGTAGCATCTTCTTCACCTTCAGATCCAGAACTGCCACTAGAATTGTCTTGAGAATCAGACCTCTCACTTGAGGTATGGGCATCTGTTTCCTTGGCTTGTCCAACAGTGGTTGTCCTACAGACTTCATTGTCTGTGGCTTCTAATTCAACAGCTCCTTATGTTCCTCTTCCTAGGAACTTATTGATTACAGTTGGGCAGACCCTTACACACCTTCCTCTAACAAAAACTATGCAAAACCCTTTGTTGTTCTTGTCAGCAATATCCTCCGGAATGTTCACCACAAACTCCTTCATAAGACCTTCAAAACATTGTGGCAATGCACTAACTACTTTCATCAAACCAGCAGACTTGATCAATTCCATAACCTCCTTCACTTCCACAGCCTCCTTCCCTAACTCCCTTTTCACAACAACTCTCCTCTATATAACAAATTTCCACTTAGCTGCACCATATTTCAAATGAAAGGAAATGTTGTCCAAATGCACAGCTCCAACCTTGGTAGGAGATTTTCTAATACTTTGCTTTTTAACAAGAGAGATGTCTGGGACATCGTCTTCAACATCATCTTCAGAATCAGAACTTTCTCTGACCTTTCTCTTCTTGACTTCTACTTTACTCCATGATTTAGAAGGACCTACAACAGCAGCCTTCTTCCTGGTTCTGGATGTCATCATCTCAGCCACAGACCTCCCTTTCCTGGTCTTCATTTCCTTTATAACACTTGGTTCCAAGTGATGAAGCAAGGTGTCATCTTCACTATCTGAGCTGGTAGTTCCAATATTTGGTAATGATTTTACATAAATGGGACACTTTCTTTTAAGTGGGCAGACAATATTTTTATTACCTTTTCCACTCCACATTAATTGCTATAAATTCTCATGGATACAAGTCCCCAATTTCCCTCTTAAACATTCAAACTGATTAGCATCCAAAGCCTTTGTAAATATGTCAGCTAATTGCATTTCAGTAGTAACATGCTCCAATGCTATGATTTTCTCTTCCACAAGTTCTCTAATGAAGTGATGACGAATATCAACGTGCTTTGTCCTGTTGTGCTAAATAGGATTTTTAGAAATATTTATAGCACTCAGGTTGTCACAGTACACTGTCATGACATCTTGTGTGACATTATATTCAGTCAACATTTGTTTCATCCAAACTAGTTGAGAACAACTACTTCCAACCTCTATTTATTCAGCTTGATATATAGCACAAATACCTACAACAAAGGCAATGTCAGGTCTACTTGTTGTGAGATAAAGCAGACTTCCTATCATTCTTCTGTATAAACTTTGATCTACACTAACACCATTTTCATCTTTGGAGACTTTCAAATGTGTAGGAGAAGGTTTCCTTTTATGACTTGCATTCTCCATGCCAACCTTCTTAACATTGTTCTTGTCATATTTTCTTTGAGATAGAAAAATAGAATCTTCTATCTGCTTGACTTGTAGCCCAAGTCCAGCAAGGCTTATCTTAAATTCAGACTGCATTTGTCTAACAACATGTTCTACCATCTGAACTGACATCCCATTTTCCCTTGTATTTTCTTGAAGTTTTAGACAAAAATCTTTGAAGACTTTAAGCACATCAAATTTGTTATTGATCCGGGTGTATCTGGAGAAGTCATCCACCACTGTATACTTCTTCCCACCAGGGCTTCCCACCTGCATGGGTACCATTAAATCCATATGGAGGAGTTTCAAACCTTTGGAAGTGATGTCATGTCTGAGTTTCTGGTGTGACATCCTTGTCTGACATTTCCCACAGACTTTTCTTTCATCAATCTTCAATTTGGGAGTTCTTCTAGCAGATATAATCATCTCTTTAAGATGTAGATGGCTCAAACATTTATGCCATGTCTTCACTTCTTCTTCTTTGACTAAGGTACACTTTGAGGAATAACCAATTTGAGAGCTCCATATGTAACAATTGTCTTTGGTCCTGACTCCTTTCATGATCACTTCACTTTCTTTGTTAGTAATCAGACATTCAGCCTTAGTGAAGTTAACATTTAGACCTTGGTCACATAGTTGACTGATGCTTGTTAGATTTGAAGTCAAGCCCTTAACAAGTAGGACATTATCAAGGTCAGGAATTCCAGGGCAATCAAGCTTACCAATCCCCTTGATCTCACCCTTTTCTCCATCACCAAAGGTTACATAACTCATGGCATGAGGATGAAGGCCAGTTAGTAGGTCTTTGTTTCTAGTCATATGTCTAGAGCACCCACTGTCAAAATACCAATCTTCTTTGGCTGAAACTCTGGAGGAAGTGTGAGCTATTAGACTTGTAACATTAGTCTTAGGAACCCATTGCTTCTGGGCTAGGATAACCATACAGCTTATAGCATAAGGGCTTCAGGTGGCCAAATTTTCCACAGTAGTGGCATCTCCATCTTTGGTGTTTCCCTTTCTGTTGTCTTCCCTTCTGATGTTGTGACATATGATGTGACATCTTAGGTTTGCTTTTAATATGGTTGCACTTAGGTTTGGATTTAGGTTTGCAACCAGTGTAACTGCACTCAGGCTTAGATTCATTATACCCAATGCTAGATTTGTCTCCTGTTATTTGTCCAGTTTGGAGAATCTTGTCTAAGGAGTCAGATCCATTGTTTAGCATTCTTACATACTTGGTCATCTCATCCAGTTTAGAATTCAGGAAAATAGCTTCAGTCTTTAACTTGGAGATGGTTTCCACATGTTCTGCCTTCTCATTCTCCAACTTGTTGACTTTCTTCTGGCTTTCAACTTGTTGACTCTTATCTAGTTTGGCATTCAGTAACACTGCTTCAGTTTTTAATTTAGAGATGGTTTCCAAGTGTTCTACCTTCTCATTCTCCAGTTGAGTTATCACCTTCTTCTGGCTTTCAACCTGTTTACACACTTCTGCACTTCTGTGACACAACTTTCTGTAGGTAGTGGCCAACTCTTCAAAGGTTACTTCATCATCACTTGAGTCTTCATCAGAACCCCATCTTCTAGTCCAGGCAGACACTAGATTTGTAGACTCTTCAGTTTCACTTTCGTCAGACCAAGGGGCAGCAAGACTCCTCTTCTGTTTCTTGAGGTAGGTTCCACATTCAGTTCTAACGTGTCCATACCCATCACATTCATGGCACTAAACTCATTTTCCTTCTTTGGGCTTTTCATCTGACCTTGTTCTTCTTCCAGCATTGTTGGATTTACTGGTGTCAGATGCGATGTTCTTGACATTAGCCTTAGATCTTACATCCATCTTTTTCATAAGTCTGCTGAACTGTCTTCCCAGCATTGCAACATCATTTGCCAGATCTTCATCAATATCTTGACTACTTTCCTCCTCTTCCTCCTTAGTGTTTGACATGAAGGCTATGATTTTGATTTTCTTTTCAGATCCATCACATATTCCCATCTCAAATGTTTGAAGGGATCCAATTTGCTCATCAACTCTCATATTGGAAATGTCTTGAGACTCTTCTATGATTGTCACTTTCATGGCAAATCTCTTAGGGAGTGACCTGAGTATTTTCCTCACTAATTTTTCATCTGACATCTTCTCACCCAGGGCTCCTGAGGCATTAGAAATTTCAAGGATATTCATATGAAAATCATGAATATTTTCATCTTCTTTCATCCTTATATTTTCAAACTTGGTAGTGAGCAGCTGCAGTCTAGACATCTTCACTCTAGAGGTGCCTTCATGAGTGGTTTTGAGAATGTCCCAAGCATCTTTAGCCACTTCACAGTTGTTTACCAATCTGAAGATATACTTATCTACACCATTGAATATAGAATTCAATGCTTTAGAGTTCCCAAGGGCTAAGTCATCCTCCCCATTGGTCCATTGTTCTTCAGCCTTCTTATCAGTAGTAGCTTCTCCATTCTTGGTAACAACTGGATGTTCCCAGCCTGTTAACACAGCCTTCCAAGCCTTATTAACCAGAGATTTTAGGAAGGCTACCATTCGACGTTTCCAATAGTCATAGTTAGATCCATCCAAAATTGGTGGCCTGTGAACAGATCCTCCATCTCTCTCCATTGTACCAGAAAGTATTGTCCCTAGATCTCACCCAGAACCAGAGCAGGATGCCTGCTCTGATACCAATTGAAATTCTAGTATCAGATATGAGATGTCGAAGGTAATGTCACGACACTAATATCTGAATAATACAAACAGGATAAAGATAAAGAATAGTAATGCAAGAGACACAAGCAATTGTTAACCCAGTTCGGTCCAACTCACCTACATCTAGGGGCTACCAAGCCAGGAAGGAAATCCACTAAATAGAATTAGCTCAAAGACTTTTAGTACACTTCAACAAGTTACAGTCTTTCTCACCTGATCTCTACCCATGCGACTTTTACCTAAGAACTCTTAGATATGAGAACCCACTCACTCCCCCTCAATCACACCTGTGATTTTAAACAACAATTACTTATGAAAAGAAGACACTCTTCAAAGACACACACTTGATCTTCAATCAAGTAGACACACACTTGATCTTCAATCAAGTAGACACACACTTGATCTTTAATCAAGTAGACACACACTTGATCTTACTTAACGGCTTCAATCAAGTAGAGACACACTCATGCTTAAAAGCTTAGAGTGACAAATTACAACTCACAAATCAGACCAATTCAATCATCTATGGATGAATTGAATGGCTTACAAGTCTCACGACTAAACAAGACACAAACCCTTACTCTCTCTCAGTATTTCGCTCTATATTGGTTGTGTAACAAATCAGGTTTTCCATGTCCTATTTATAGAAGCATTCAGTTAGGCTTGGACATCTTGAAAACCCTAAAACTATTTTCCAATTAAATCTTCTCATGACAGCTGGTTAGATCTCCTTGGAAAATAAGTAAATAAGGTTGTAATTAATGATTGAATGCGCCTGCAAATAAGATCTTCAATCATACATAGATTGCCATTAAATGCGCAATCACAAAACACATAACATTCTTCCTGAATGTTCTGTGTACAAGATGTTATGACATCGGGTCTGACATCCTGGAACAATCATGCATAATTCCATTTATAATTTCCAGCAGGTACATAATATCAGATGCCATGACATTGTGTATGACATCCTGAAACAATCCTGCATACTTATATTTTTTAAACTCCAGCAGGTACACAGATATCTTATGTTAAGACATCACATGTAACATCTTGTGAACACTCTTTGTTTTACCAAAATTGTTGCCAACACTTAGAACCAACAGCTTGGATGAGGCCATATTTATTTGATGCCTTTGCTCTTCAAGATAATATAATTATGCAGTTGTGTGTTGCTTGATTCTAAAAGTCCAAGGGAATTATGGGTTTCTATTGACATTTTTGTCTATTGGATTGCTACCCATTTGGTCAGATCTTTTCAACTCTAAACTTTTAATTTTGTACATAGGGTAGTCTCTTCATCTTCTCCCCATTTCTTTAATTTCAAAATCTCTCCCTCCATTTTCAAAATCTTCTTTATGTGAACTACTTTTGTTCTAAACTTTGACCACTTTTGCAAAAAAAGATAGAAACTTTGGCCTTATGCCATTGCATTTTCAAACTTCTTTTCTTAAATCAAACTTGTAAATGAACTTAACAATACTTGACTTAAACTTTCAAAAAATCCAAAAAGAACTAACTCATTCAAACAATTTTAGGCCTTTGTTCCTTTCAAACTTAAATTTTGTTAAAAGCAATGCACTCATTTTGAAATTTATATCACGAACTACGAGGTTTTGATCCCTCATTTTTTATGTTAGTACATAGGCACAAGTCTGAAGGTCTTGTCAAACACAAAAATATAATTAATAAATTATTTTCTCATCCCCCCCTATTCTATTTATTTGTAAACATCACTTTGTACAAAATACATATGCACACAAAAAGGGCTCCCTAGGAGTACCTAGGACACTTTGGGTGCTAACACCTTCCCTCTGTGTAACCAACCCCCTTAAATGTGATCTTTGATTTTTATTAGTTTTTATTTGAAAACTTCTTACTATTTGGGTTTCGTTTCTACTTTTTCCCTTTTCCCTTGGAAACAATAAAAGCGCAGTGGCGACTCTTGTTAATTGATCTCTAGCTTGCCAATAGCTTAATGATCATGAATTTCCCGCTACAATATGGATACCAATGAGTTGAAACCTATCCATCCTCCAACTAACTTTAGTTTTCTATTTCATTGCATACGCATCATAAATAAATAATCATCCATTGAAATAATACAATCATACATGTTAAACACTCCAGTTGCAACTAATATATCTCCCTAGCGGAAAAAATTGATTTATCCCCAGCAGATAAAACCAGATGGTTTATTTGTTGCTCTTTGTAATTTCCCTTTCTCGGGCAAAATTTTGGTTACTCTTGTACTTACTCCTCTTTTACCTCGAACATCCGAAAATCTAACGAAATTCGCACCTTCCATTTAAAGATGATTAAATAGGGGCAGCTGTCATACTCCAAAATTTACCCTCCTTTTTCCATTTGTGGATACCTCATTTGCATACATCCAAACTATATCATGCATGACCATTGCATTTGGTCATGAAATCACAAGCATGGCCATATTATGGTTTAAATCTTAACACTAGGGTTTTGTAAGACCCTAATTATGACCCTAAGATCCCTCATGCAACTTCATCATATGCATTAGCATTGGGATCATACCTTGGCATCCTCCTTACCCCTCTTTCTTTGGGTTTGTTTTGGGAGAGGTCACCAAGCACTATGTGATTGTACCATACTTGTATATTATCATTTTACTAACCAAAATACCAAAAATATGTCTTTGCATTTGCCTAACTCTTTTGTAGGTATGGCATGATCCCTATTGATCTAGCAAGCTCATATATAGGGTTTAAGACCCTCATGGCTAAAAGCACAACCAAGGATGGATCCAAAATGTCTAAAAGCATCATATATTAGTCCCCATGATCTTCATATGCTACTTTGATCAAGTATTTCTCCAATAGTTTGGAGGTAGTTTGCCTTGGAAACCCTAGTTTGTCTAGGTATCTTGAGTAACTTCTTTAACAAGCTACCTCGCCAATTGATCAAATTTCTCAAGGGACACTTCAAAATTCATCATATTATGCATATATGATCTACCATAAGCATAAAAATTCAATATAATTGGAAGTTAGCAAGTTGGTTGAAGGTGGTTGGCCAGATGAATTCATCTAATCAAAACTAGGTCTCACTAGACCCTATCTCCTACAGTTTTCACCATATGAAACTTATTCCAAGATAAAAGTTACTCTAAATGACATTCCAAACAACTTTCATGTTGTGACATAGAGCTATTTTAGCTTGGAAAATCATTTTCTATATTGAAACATTATAGGTCATTTTGTCTAAACCCTAATTTGAAAGTCAACTTCCCAAGGCCATAACTTGCTCAATTTTTATGATATGAAAGATTTACAAGTTTCACAATAAAATTAAAGATGTATAATTCAACTTTGATGTTTGGAGTGGGAGATAATTCAACTTTTATGATCATGTGATATGAGGATACATTATAGGTTATTTTTGCCCTATACCATTGAACAAGTTATTTTCCTCAACTTCAAAAATGTATAACTATATCATTATAAATCCAAATGAAATGAAATTGGTGACCATTTTGAAGGTCTTAGAAAAATATACAACTGTGATAAAGGCACGTTTCTCATTTGGAGCTCACATGAAAAGTTAAGCAAGATGGAATATTGGGATATATGACTTAACACTTAGAAAAAATTTTAACATGTTGAAATTTCCAAACTTCCACCTTAAAATTCACCATGATCCAAGTTCCAAATGGAAAAGTGTCCAACATAAACGTTGTTCCCCTTGATGTAAGCTTTCCAAAAAGTCTTATTTCACGTATTTTGGATGAGGTTTGATAGGGTTGCGCATGGTCTTAACAGGTCTGCATCAAGTGGAAAAATCAAAAGTCCAAAACTTCACATTGCATTGCCTTACCATTCAAACATCATTTGAACTCCAGTACAGTTGTAATTGGATCAAAATGGATTGCTTCATGGGCCTGTACACGCCCATGCAAGCTTGTGCATGACATTGCCAAATTTAGCAAAACTTCAAGTGTGCGATTATCAATCCCAAATGCTATAAATACAGGGCCTTTGAGCTCATTTCGAACACACCTTGCGCGCCAGCTTTGCCCCCTTTTTTCAAACCCTCATAATTCAAAGGAAAACCTAAAAATTTTCAACTTGAAAATTGAGTTTGAATCTCACTGTTTGGAGATTCAAAAACTCCAGGATCCAAAGCTTTGTTCCATTGCCAAACCATTTCTACAAGCTCCTCGAGTGTGATCAAGCAAAGTTTGAAGCAAGAAAGATCAAGTTCTGCACAGCATTAAAGGTATTTTTCAAAAATCTTTTTCTCTTGGATTCTCACTTAATTCTCATCAATTCTCTTTGATATTTGGTTGTCTGAAGTCCTACCAATGTAGGCAAGAAGATTGAGTTGCTTTGAGGTCAAATCGAAGAAACTCAGTTGACACACCTAAAAATTCAACTCCTCATATCTTTCTATATATGTGGAGTTAGTTAAAATTGAGGTCATATTCGTTCTCTACGCCATTTTTTCTTTCAGATCATGTCCTCCTTTTTCATTTATGTGGTGGTGATGACTGAACCAGTCCGGTGAGCCCCGCCTGAGAAGGTGACCGGAGTTCTAGCGCCGGTGGTGTGCTGGATAGGTTCTGAGCCATTGATCTTATTTTAATTGTTTTAATCTTGAGTGTTGCTTTTGAATACCATTGGTGTGGCGCGCTGACTCAACTGTACCATGGAACGCACATTTTAGACCACTTGATATGTCACCTCAATTAATGAGGGAGATCAAGTGGTCCACGTTTTTTCTGATAATTTGAATTTCATTTAATTTGTTTTATTTTCATTAATTCATATTAATTTTAATATTGATCCAAAAAATATGAGAGTTTCACCAAAAAAATTTAAATAAAATCCTCTTTCATATTTTGAGTTAAAATTATTTTTGGATCATTATTAATATTTTTCATGATTTAATTGATTTTGTGAATATTTTTAATTATTTAAAAATACTTTTAAGTTTCCAAAAATTCTGAAATTTTTTCTCCAAGGTCCTTTGACCTTGTTTGACCTATGATAAATCTCATGGCCATTTCTTTGGTGTTTTGATGAGATTTTAGGAATTTGACAAACCATATTTAATTTAATGCATTATTTTTAGTATTTTTAAAATTGAATAAATGCCAAATAATTGTGTTGAGTCATTTTGATTGTTTATATAAGTTTGACTTGTGTTGCTGGGCCTTGGTCAAGGTTGATTTGACTTTGTTAGGTTAAGATCATTGGATTTAGGGGATTGATAGAATGCACATTCCATCTCCCAAAATGAATATATGGTCTTAATTTGGTAAAAGTCCTCCTTTGTCCAATTTGAGTTTTGATTCATTCCCCTCCCTCTTCATCTAATTCCCCTTCTTTATGCATCCATTTCATTTGACCTATGATATCTCAACATCCTAAGGCTAGTTGATTGAAAAATCAACATAAGTATGGATGAGATTATGCCACCTCTTTTTCATATTATTTTTGTGTGTGGTATGTTTCATGAGCATAGTCCATTATACTATGTCTCTAACATGCATTAACACAAAAATCACATTGCCCGATCTAAAATAGTTGTGACTTCTACATAAGTCCAATTACGACTGCTTAACATAGCGGTAACTTTTTGACACAAAAGGCATAGCATTCTAGTTAGTGAGATTGTAAGTCTCCCTCTTTCATGGTATTGTGTGGAAACTTGGCCTTTATTCCTTCCTTTGGAAGATGTCTTGGTTCAAGGATCCATGCTTGTGATAAGTGGGTTGAGTGTTCTCCAAAGAATGAATTAAACAATAGAAAAGAAAAAATAATACTAACTTTTAACTCATTAATAACTAACATTTGATTTCAAGCCATTTACTTTTAATTCACTTTAATTTTTAAGCTTCTATTCATTTACCATTATTCATACCATTCTAATTGTTTATGTTAATGTCATTTTCACCTTGTCCACTTTGATCATATTTTTGTGATATATTTTGCTTGTGTATATTGTGTTTATTTGTGTGGTCTTTGACCATTAATGTACATAATAAGAACAAAAACCCTAAAAAACATCTCGTGTGGATTGTTGGTTTGATCTAAGACAATTGGACTTAGAATTTAGGCAACACTCCCTATACAAAGCGATTGGCCAGTGCCAACTTTTATGTAACCATGTGCTTGCAATTTGAAAATTCATCTAATACATCATGGTAGATCCCTTTGAGTTCTTCTGCAACATGATCATTGTGAAGCTGTTATTTTGAACTTGTGACTTGTGGAATTCATCTGTTACATGGGAAAATTTGAAGAAGATCATGGAGTGGCTAAAGCTTGGATGTGGCTATATTTATTTGATGTCTTTCTCTTCAAGTTAATATTGTATGCATTGTTTGTTGCTTGATTCTAATGTCCAAGGGAATTTGGGATTTCTATATGACATTCTTGTCTATTTGATTGCAGCCCATTGGTCAGATCTTTTCAACTCTTCACTTTTAAATTTATGCTTAGGATTAGTCTCTTCATCTCCTCCCCATCTCTTTAATTTCAAAATCTCTCCCTCCTTTTAAAAAACTTCTTTGTTTGTATTTGTCTTTTTTTTAAAAACTTAGACCCTCTGCAAATTAGAAACTTTGGCCTTATGCCATTGCACTTTTTAACTTTTTTTCTTAAATCAAACTTGTAAATAAACTTAACTATACTTGACTTAAAATTTTCAAAAATCCAAAAAGAACGAACTCATTCAAACCATTTTCAAGGCCCTTGTGCCTTTCAAACTTAATTTTTGATTAAAAGCAATGCATCCACTTTGAAATTTGTATCACGAACTACGAGGTTTTGATCCCTCATTTTTATGTTGGTACGTAGGCACAAGTCTGAAGGTCTTGTCAAACACAAAAATATAATTAATGAATCCTTTTCTCATCCCCTCATTCTATTTATTTGTAAACATCATTTTGTACAAAATATATATGCACACAAGAAAGGGCTCCCTAGGAGTACCTAGGACACTTTGGGTGCTAACACCTTCCCTCTGTGTAACCAACCCCCTTACCTGTAATCTCTGGCATTTTATTAATTTTGATTTGAAAACTTCTTATTTTTGGGTTTTGTTCGTACTTTTCCCTTTTCCCTTGGAAACAGTAAAAGCGCGGTGGCGACTCTTGTTGTTTGATGTCTTGCTTATCCATAACATGATGATCACGACTTTACCGCTACAGAAATTAAGTGGCGACTCTGCTGGGGAGTAGTCTCTAGTGGGTTTAGCCTACTTTTTTGTGTTATATAATTATATGTATGTGATGTATGTATATTTGTTTGTGTGATAGAATCTGCTTGTTGTGCTTGGTGATCTCTGAGTGGTGAGACAAGCTCTAACCCTAACTTGAGTGCAATTAAGATAGGAGGATGGTATAGTCATGTTCGACTTGTGTGGAGTAGTCCTTAACAAGTTGGCTTGAGATCCATCTGTTCAGTGGAGACCCTTTTGGATTTGGAAATATCACACAAGTATTTATGGTTAGGCATTACTATCTCTAATTTGGGTCCGAGAAGCTGAGGACCACATAACATTTACCCCCTCTTGGCCTATTTAGGACGTAGTGCAGAGACTGTTCAAGTGTAGACTTGATAATAGTTGTTACGCGATACTACACTCAGACAAGTTTCTCTTGAGAATATTATGGATTGATGAGTCAGTCATCTTAACCTGTAATATCGGATAGATGGAATTAAGACTCTAGGAACTTTTTAGAACATGATCTACAGGTTTTATCCTTAGTTCACTCCTTTGGGATGGTTCTTACCCACACTCCATGGTCGTGACTTACAACAAACCCTTGATTCTTGGTTGATCCAATCAAGTTTTGTCAATATCAATGGAACTTGGGTGTTGATAAGGTGTAAACCATAATCCACAAAAATGGATGATTGATCTTCACAATGACTTGATTCATCCCTTGACCTTTGTTTGCTTGCCTTGTGTGTGATCCCTTATTTGTGATTGTTGCATTCATGCATTCATGTGCGCCATAACATTCATCACATGAGAATTTCAAGGAACTGAGGTATTATTTGAAAATATTTTCAGACCATGGATTATGGACGAAGGAACACTAAGAAGTACAGTTTCAGGTGTCCCGACTTGAAAGAGTTAAGGAAGCTAGCATCTTTTGTATTAGATCCCTTAGACTTTAAACAACGTCATGGGAAGCTTATGTTTATCTTGTCTACTGATGTGGTTGAAGGACTCTTGAGTGTGTTGGTTCAGTTCTATGACCCTCTCTATCGTTACTTCACTATTCCGGATTATCAGCTTGTGCCTACGTTGGAGGAGTATGCCCAGCTTTTGGGGATACCTATTTCTAGTAGAGTGTCATTTAGTGGGTTGGAAGAGATTACCAGATCTCATCTTATTTCTGAAGCTCTTCACTTGAGGAAGTCTCAGATAGAGGCTCATTGGGTGAAGAATGGAGGATTGTTCAGGTTGCCATCTGATTTCCTCAGCAAGGAAGCTACTGCTTTTGCTCAAGCCGGTAGTGTGGACGCTTTTGAAGCTATCTTTGTGCTACTCATTTATGGATTAGCTTTGTTCCCTAACATTGACAGTTTTGTTGATGTTAACGCCATTAGAATCTTCTTGATTGGGAATCCTGTGCCTACTCTGTTAGGTGATATGTACTTATCTTTGCATCTAAGGAATTCTAAAGGTGGAGGAACTATTGTCTGTTGCATTCCTCTTCTGTACAAGTGGTTTATTTTGCACTTGCCTCAGACACCTGCTTTTGTGGAGAACAAACAATGTCTACGGTGGTCTCAGAGACTTATGTCTCTCACTAATAATGATATAGTTTGGTATGATCCTTCTTTGATAAGTTTGGAGATTATTGATTGTTGTGGTGAATTCTCTAATGTGCCTCTCATTGGTACACAAGGAGGAATTAACTACAACCCTGCTTTGGCTCGTCGTCAACTTGGGTTCCCCTTGAGAGACAAACCTAATAACACGGTGTTAGAAGGTATTTTCTATCAAGAGGGTAAAGATTCCCAATTTTTGAAGCAGAAGGTTGTGCATGCTTAGCATAATATGCATAGGAAAGGAAGATCCGAGCTTGGTCCATGCAACTATGTAGCTTTGGAAGCTTATACTACTTGGGTGAAGAAGAGAGCTTTGGAGTTGAAGATGCCTTATCCTTGTGAGAGACCTATGTCTATAGTTGTGGTTGAGCCATTAACTCTCCCTAACCAAGATGTAGAGGAGTTGGAAGACGTGTTCGCCAAGATGAAGCAAGAGAAGGATATGTGGGAAGAGCGTTTCCATGCTTTGAGAAAGAAGCATGAGGAGTTGCAGCTTGAGTATAAGGACAAAGATGCACTTATTGAGCTACTTGAAGACCGAGTGACAAAGAGACAGAGAGAGTCGGAGGTTTCATCTTCCTCTAGCATGCCTTAACCTTCCGTTGCTTGGAAGAAGATTGTTGATCAACTTGTCCTCGAGAAGACTCAGATGAAGGCTTCTTTTGAGAACGAGATTCGACGCATTCGAAGGAAGTACGCACCTGCAGCCAGATCTTCTAAAGTTGTTGTTAGGGATCCTTAGGATGACTAGTCTCCTTTCCTCTTGTATTTTTCATTTGGTTTCTGAAATTGTACTCAGTGTAATCCTTCCAATTATATAAATGAAAAGAGATTTTTAGTCATATCAAATTATTGCAATTGTTGTTAAAAATATATATATTTGCAAATGATATAGTAAGTTCATTGAAAAAATAAAAATAAAAAAACAAGCATTGCATTTCATGCATCATTTGCATAAGCAGGTTTCTCTTTCGCCAGATTTCTCATTGGTGTTTCTTCTGTGCTTCAGCCAAGCTGACTCATCGATACAATACTCGCGCCAATCACTCTAGAATTATGGAACATCTTGAGCAAGAGAATAGAGAGCTGAAGAACGAGATCGCCCGCCTGACTGCCATGATGGAGTCAGTTCTAGTTGCACAAAGCCAGTCTTCTCCAACGCCTACAACTCCTCCTCCTCATAGGACTGTCATTTCATAGGTGGCTACCTCTACCATGCCTGTTGCTACCGCTCATTTCGCACCTGCTATTCCTGCCGGATTCCCGTGGGGAATGCCATCGAACTTCGTGCCTGAAGGCTTTGCGCCTGCTTTTGCTTCTATATCGGCATCTAGTCCGGTCATGTCTGTGTCACCGCCTGTAGTGCATACCTTACCTCGTGTGGAATACACCGTTTATCATTCCGAGCCATCTGAGGGCCTAGACGTTTATGAGAAAATGGATGAAATGAAAGATTAATTTCTTGAGCTGCGCAAGGAGTTGAAGACTTTGAGAGGTAAGGACCTTTTTAGGAAGAGTGCTGTTGAATTATGTCTGGTGCCGAATGTGAAGATTCCAGTAAAGTTCAAAGTGCCTGACTTTGAAAAATACAAAGGGAGCACATGTCCGCTCAGTCACTTGGTGATGTATGCCCGCAAGATGTCTACCCAAACAGACAACGATCAACTGTTACTCCACTACTTCCAAGACAGTCTGACCGACGCTGCGCTAAGATGGTATATGGGGTTGGATAGTGCAAGCATCTGCACTTTCAACGATTTGGGAGAAGCATTTGTTAAGCAGTACAGGTATAACGTTGATATGGCTCTCGACCAAGATCCGTTGAGATCACTATCTCAGAAGGACAAAGAAACGTTTAAGGAGTACGCGTAGAGATGGAGAGAACTCGTTGCTCAGATCACCCCTCCTTTAGAGGAGATGGAGATGACCAAGATATTTTTGAAGACCCTTAGCTCATTTTATTATGAGAAGATGATCTCCAGTGCCCCCAGTGATTTTATCGAAATGGTAAATATGGGGATGAGGCTTGATGAAGGTGTCCAAGAAGGACGGTTATCGAAGGAGGAGGTATCATCTAGCAAAATATACAATGGCAGTTTTGGTAAGAAGAAGGATAATGAAGCCAACGCAATCATTAGTGGGAGGCAGAGGAGGCCTCATACTAGAATAAGTCAACCACCCCGTCAACATCATCACCAAGTATCTTATGTAATTCCCATTTTCTCAGCAAATCAATCAACACCAATTCAACAACAACAGTGTCAACAACAACAACCATAACAACGAGCAAACACCTACAACAACAACAATACCAACAATCATCAGAACCAAACTTTTGAGAGGAAGAAGGTCTCTTTTGACCCAATTCCTATGACATATGCAGAGCTTTATCCATCGCTGGTTCTCAAGAACTTGCTACAACCCAGAAATCCGCCACAAATTCCTGAACCACTTCCATGGTGGTACAAGCCTGACCTCCGTTGTGCTTTTCATCAAGGAGCACCCAGCCACGAAATTGAGAACTGATATCTGCTCAAATACAAAGTTCAGAAGCTAGTGAAGAGTGGAATGATGTCCTTTGAGGACCGTGCACCTAATGTGAAAGCAAACCCACTGCCAGCCCATGGAAAATCATTTGTTAATATGGTAGATGGTTGTCCTGGGGAGTTCAAAGTGTTTGATGTCCGTTTCATCAGAAGGTCTTTTGTGACGATGCATAAGGACATTTGTATGGTAAGCGATTGTGAGCATGATCATGATGGTTGTGCTATCTGCAGTGTCAACCCGAGGGGTTGTATGATTGTGAAAAGAGACATCCAGCGGTTGATGGATGAGGGTATGATTCGGATTGTTCAATCCCGTCATGTAGATGATGACATGAATGCGATCGTTCCAGTGTTTAAGAACCCCGAGAGGGTGGTAATTCAATATGACAACAGTAATAGTAATAGTATCATTCAAAGATCGGTATCACCGTTGGTCATACGGTTAATGGGCCCAGTCCCGTATTCATCCGATAAGGCTGTTCCATATCAGTATAATGTAACTATGTTGAAGGATGGTCAAGAGGTCCCGTTACCTACAACCAGTTCTGTCGTGAGCATTGTTGATGTTACTAAGGTGACCCGTAGCGGTCGAGTGGTTGGGCCAGTGTTCCCAAAAGATGTAAAAGATCCAACAGTTAGTAAGAATGTGGAAGTACCTGCAATAGATCCGATTAGCACTTCAAAGCGTCAGTCTGGTGAATCCAGCAATCTGAAGACTAATGATGATGATGAGGTACTTAGGTTGATAAAGAAAAGTGAGTTTAATGTGGTGGAGCAGCTGCTATAAACCCCCTCAAAGATTTTAGTATTGTCTCTGCTTATGAATTCAGAAGCGCACAGAGAAGCACTACAAAGAGTTCTAGAGCAACATTTGTGGAACATGATGTTATGCTGGATCAGATTGATCATATTATGGCTAACATCACTTCCTGCAACAATCTCGCTTTTGTGATGAAGAACTCCCCGAGGAGGGTACGAATCATAACCTTGGTTTGTATATCTCCATGAATTGCAAAGATGACGCTTTATCCAATGCATTAGTTGACACCAGGTCTTCGTTGAATGTGCTGCCGAAGTCAACATTATCAAAGATGTCATATCAAGGAGCGCCCATGAGGTATAATGGTGTAATCGTCAAAGCTTTTGACGGATCACGTAAGAGAGTGATAGGTGAAGTGGATCTTCCGGTGAAGATAGGTCCGAGTGACTTCCAAATTACTTTTCAAGTGATGGATATCCACCTGGCCTACAGTTGTCTATTGGGATGGCCATGGATTCATGAGGCGGGAGCTGTTACTTCCATGTTTCATCAAAAACTCAAATTTATCAAAAATGGGAAGCTTGTTATTATTGGCGGGGAAAAGGCGTTGTTGGTTAGCCACCTGTCATCTTTCTCTTACGTTGAAGCTGAGGATGAGGTTGGAACTCCGTTCCAAGCCTTATCTATTGTTGCTGAAAAGAGGGTTGGGGCACCTATGTCATCATTAAAAGATGCAAGGAAGATTGTTGAGGAAGGTAATGTGGATCAGTGGGGGCGCATGGTAGAGGTCTCCGGCAACAAGAATAGAATTGGTATGGGTTTTTAACAAGGTTCATCAACTGATAGATCAGAGGATATGAAACTTAGCTTCCGTAGCGGAGGGTTCATTCATGGCAATGACCAACACTTAACTGCAGTGCTAGAGGATGACGAAGAAGAAGACTGCACCAATTTTGTGACGCATGGAAAGGCTTGCAACAATTGGACTGTTGTTGATATTCCTGTTATTTTGCATCAATCTAAGTAATTGCTTTTATTTGTTTTAAAAATCCTTCTACTATGCCTAAGGGAGAAGTGAACATTATTAGGCATTTCAAATTTGATCATCAATAAAATTAATTCTATTCATCCACATCTATGATGTTTGTTTTACTTTTCGCTTTATTCTGAAAATGGTAATCACAAAAAACATAAATAAACAATATAATTGTCCATCTGCATAATATTTGGTCACAAATTCACTTCTCTAAAATCAAAATATCAAATCATTATGCAGGTTGGTTTCTAACCCCATTGAATACAATGATCCTTCTCCTTCTCCAAATTTTGAATTCCCTGTGTTTGAGGCCGAGGAGGAAAGTGATGAAGAAGTGAGTGATGGATTGTCTCGTCTTCTTGAGCATGAAGGAAAAGCCATTCAGCCATTTGAAGAGTAGATTGAGTTGGTCAACTTGGGTTCCGAGGATGATGTGAAGGAAGTCAAGATTGGGTCTCGACCGTGTCCAGATGCGAAGAAGGGGTTGGTTGATCTTCTTCGAGAGTATTCAGATGTGTTTGCTTGGTCCTATCAAGACATGCCTGGTTTGGATTCTGAGATTGTGGAGCATAGATTGCCGTTGAAGCCAGAATGTCCACCAGTCAAGCAGAAGTTGAGAAGAATGCATCCTGATATGGCAGTAAAGATCAAAGAAGAAGTGCAGAAGAAGTTTGATGTCGGTTTCCTTGTGACCGTTGAATATCCGTAATGGGTGGCCAATATTGTGCCTGTGCCAAAGAAAGATGGAAAACTCCGCATGTGTGTTGATTACAGAGATATGAATAAAGCCAGTCTGAAAGATGATTTCCCTCTGTCACACATTGATATGTTGGTAGACAATACTGCTAAATTCAAAGTCTTTTTTGTTTAGGGATGGATTTTCCGGATATAATCAGATCAAGATGGCACCCGAAGATATGGAGAAGACCACATTCATTACACCTTGGGGAACATTCTGTTATAGAGTGATGCCTTTCGGTTTAAAGAATGCTGGTGCAACTTACCAAAGAGCAATGACTACTCTTTTTCATGATATGATGCATAAAGAGATTGAAGTTTTTGTCGATGATATGATTGCTAAATCTATTAATGAAGAGGAACATGTTGAGTATTTGTTGAAGTTGATCATGCCAAGGTCAAAGCAATACAAAAGATGCCAACGCCCAAAACTGAGAAGCAAGTCAGAGGTTTTCTCGTCCGCTTCAATTATATCTCAAGATTCATTTCACACATGACTGCCACATGTGCGCCTATATTCAAGCTTCTTCAGAAAGATCAGTCTTGTGATTGGACCGAAGACTGCTAGAAAGCTTTTGATAGTATCAAAGAGTATCTTCTTGAACCTCCGATTTTGTCTTCACCTGTTGAAGGAAGACCGTTGATCATGTATTTTACTATGCTTGAAGATAGTATGGGTTATGTTCTAGGTCAACAAGATGAGACTGGAAAGAAAGAATTTGCTATTTACTACCTCAGTAAGAAGTTCACCGACTGGGAGACTCGATATTCTATGCTAGAGAAGACTTGTTGCGCATTGGCTTGGGCTGCTAAGCATCTGCGTCAATATATGTTGAATCATACTACTTGGTTGATATCCAAAATGGATCCAATCAAGTATATTTTTGAGAAGCCTGCTTTAACTGGGAGGATTTCCCGTTGGCAGATGTTGTTATCAGAGTATGTTATTGAATACCGATCTCAGAAAGCGATCAAAGGTAGTATCTTGGTCGACCATTTGGCTCACCAACCAATTGAAGATTATCAGTCCGTGCAGTATGATTTTCCTGATGAAGAGATCTTGTACTTGAAAATAAAAGATTGTGATGAACCATTGCTTGAAGAAGGGCCAGAACATGGTTCTCCTTCGGGCATAGTATTTGATGGAGTTGTTAATCAATATGGTAATGGCATTGGGGCAGTGCTTATTACTCCTCAAGGCACGCATTTTCCCTTTACAGATGGATTGACTTTCAAGTGTACAAACAATATGGCAGAATATGAAGCTTGCATTATGGGGCTCGAAGAGGCTATTGATCTCAGAATCAAGCATTTAGATGTCTTTGGAGATTCATCTTTGGTTGTGAATCAGATCAAAGGTGAATGGAGACGAATCAATCCGGTTTGATACCATATAAAGATTATGCAAGGAGGATTTCAAATTTCTTTACAAAGGTTGAGTTTCATCATATCCCTCGAGATGAAAACCAGATGGCAGATGCTTTTGCAACGTTGGAATCAATCATTATAGTGAAGTATTGGAATGAGGTTCCCAATTTGATTGTGATGCGTCTTGATAGACCAGCTCATGTGTTTGTTGTTGAAGAAATAAAAGATGAAAAGTTATGGTATTTTGATATCAAGTGTTTCCTCCGAAGTCAGATTTACCCTCCTGGGGCATCTTTGAAAGATAAGAAGACTTTGAGAAGATTAGCCGATAACTTCTACCTGAATGGTGATATGTTGTATAAGAGAAACTTCGATCTGGTTCTGCTCAGTTGCGTGGATAGACCCGAAGTGGACCTATTGATGACTGAAGTCCATGAAGGTTCCTTTGGTACTCATTCCAATGGACATGCAATGGCAAAGAAGATGTTACGATCAGGTTACTATTGGCTGAAAATGGAATCTGATTGTTGCAAGTTTGTGAAGAAATGCCATAACTGTCCAATATATGCAGATAAGATTCATGTTCCTCTAACACTGTTGAACGTTATTTCCTCTCCATGGCCCTTGTCCATGTGGGGAATTGATATGATTACCATGATTGAGCCCAAAGCTTCGAAAGGACATCATTTCATTTTGGTGGCAATTGATTACTTCACAAAATTGGTTGAAGCGGCATCGTAGGCAAATGTAACCAAGCAAGTTGTTGTAAGGTTTATCAGGAATCAGATCATATGTCGCTATGGTGTGCCAAGTAAGATCATTACTGGAAATGGATTGAACTTGAATAATAATATGGTGGAAGCTCTTTGCAAAGTCTTCAAGATCGCACATCATAATTCTTCTCCCTACAAACCCAAAATGAATGGGGTTGTTGAAGCTGCAAATAAGAACATCAAGAAGATCATTTAGAAAATGGTTGTAACATATAAGGATTGGCATGAGATGCTCCCATTTTCTTTGCACGGGTATCATACATCCATCCGCACTTCAACAGGGGCAACCCATTTCTCTCTTGTTTATGGTATGGAAGCAGTGCTCCCCGTAGAGGTTGAGATTCCTTCGTTGCGTGTGCTCATGGAAGCCAAGTTGACTAAGGCTGAATGGTGTCACACCAGGTATGATCAGTTGAATTCAAGTGTACAAACAATATGGCAGAATACGAAGCTTGCATTATGGGGCTCGAAGAGGCTATTGATCTCAGAATCAAGCATTTAGATGTCTTTGGAGATTCATCTTTGGTTGTGAATCAGATCAAAGGTGAATGGAGACGAATCAATCCGGTTTGATACCATATAAAGATTATGCAAGGAGGATTTCAAATTTCTTTACAAAGGTTGAGTTTCATCATATCCCTCGAGATGAAAACCAGATGGCAAATGCTTTTGCAACGTTGGCATCAATCATTATAGTGAAGTATTGGAATGAGGTTCCCAATTTGACTGTGATGCGTCTTGATAGACCAGCTCATGTGTTTGTTGTTGAAGAAATAAAAGATGAAAAGTTATGGTATTTTGATATCAAGTGTTTCCTCCGAAGTCAGATTTACCCTCCTGGGGCATCTTTGAAAGATAAGAAGACTTTGAGAAGATTAGCCGATAACTTCTACCTGAATGGTGATATGTTGTATAAGAGAAACTTCGATCTGGTTCTGCTCAGTTGCGTGGATAGACCCGAAGTGGACCTATTGATGACTGAAGTCCATGAAGGTTCCTTTGGTACTCATTCCAATGGACATGCAATGGCAAAGAAGATGTTACGATCAGGTTACTATTGGCTGAAAATGGAATTTGATTGTTGCAAGTTTGTGAAGAAATGCCACAAGTGTCCAATATATGCAGATAAGATTCATGTTCCTCTAACACTGTTGAACGTTATTTCCTCTCCATGGCCCTTGTCCATGTGGGGAATTGATATGATTACCATGATTGAGCCCAAAGCTTCGAAAGGACATCATTTCATTTTGGTGGCAATTGATTACTTCACAAAATTGGTTGAAGCGGCATCGTAGGCAAATGTAACCAAGCAAGTTGTTGTAAGGTTTATCAGGAATCATATCATATGTCGCTATGGTGTGCCAAGTAAGATCATTACTGGAAATGGATTGAACTTGAATAATAATATGGTGGAAGCTCTTTGCAAAGTCTTCAAGATCGCACATCATAATTCTTCTCCCTACAAACCCAAAATGAATGGGGTTGTTGAAGCTGCAAATAAGAACATCAAGAAGATCATTTAGAAGATGGTTGTAACATATAAGGATTGGCATGAGATGCTCCCATTTTCTTTGCACGGGTATCATACATCCATCCGCACTTCAACAGGGGCAACCCATTTCTCTCTTGTTTATGGTATGGAAGCAGTGCTCCCCGTAGAGGTTGAGATTCCTTCGTTGTGTGTGCTCATGGAAGCCAAGTTGACTAAGGCTGAATGGTGTCACACCAGGTATGATCAGTTGAATTTAATAGAGGAGAAGAGATTGACTGTCATGTGTCATGGTCAGTTATATCAGCTGAGGATGAAGAAAGATTTCGACAAGAAGGTTAGACCCCGTGTATTCAGGGAAGGTGACCTTATGCTCAAGAAGATCTTATCTTTCAAACCAGATTCTAGGGGGAAATGTACTCCTAATTATGAAGGCCCATATGTTGTTAAGAGAGCCTTTTCAGGAGGTGCTTTGATTCTTACAACTATGGATGGTGAAGAGTTCACTCGTCCTGTGAATGCAGATGCAGTCAAGAAATACTTCGCCTAAAAAAGGAAAAGAACATCTCACTAAGTTGAAAACTCGAAAGGGCAACTTAGGGAAAAAATGAGCGTCTCAGTGGATTGAAAACCTGAAAGGCGATCTAGGAAAAAGTTAGAGACATAAAACAGAAAGAATTATCTTGATAAATTGAGTACCCCACCTTGGGGAAATTTATGCAAAAATAAGGATTATGGCAAGTAACTGCATCCTGTTGATCTTCAGTTTTGGAAAACTTTGTTGAGCACAAGGGTTGACAGTGATTCATCATCCCCAGTAGCGGCCAAAAGCACAGTAGACATCAAGAGTTGGTGGAAGGATTAGTGGTCATTTGTATTCAATGTAACCATTTTCCATGTAAATTACCATTTTCAAATTTGTAAAAATCTATGGAGTCTTGTCATTTACAGACTACCATTCCCTCGAATAAAGTTGAGCTTTTATCCAATTGTTTCCACTCTTGTTTATTTCAGGCAAATAGTTTTAAATTTTATTATGATCATTTTCGAAATTAAAATTTTAAAATCAAAATCGTTTTTCTTAAGCATATAAAAGCATGAATTTTATGGCAATAACAGGAATGTCAATAGCAATTCAAAAACGGCAAGCCCTAAATGTGGAGCATCAATGGTTCTCCCCAAGCAGTTAACCTTCCGTTGTCCCCACCCGAGTGATTGATTTATTCCCCAGTGGAGTTTGTGTTTGTTACCCAGCCAGTTTTTATCTCCAGCAGAGTAAGGGATGTATCCTTCGCGGTTTGTATGGTTGCGGTAGAGCTTTGGTTTCCTCACCAATCACCATCAGATTCGCTCCTAGTCAGAGTTTCCTCCTGGTTTCTGAGCAGCTTTTAGTGCTTGTTCCTCTGCAGGGTTGTCTCCCATTTGATATGATGTTGACCTAAAATTCCTCGTAGACTCGACAACATTTTTCTCAGCATATCTCCTCCTTCCCCAGCTAGGTTTGAGCCCTTGAGATGTTGATCTCTCTTTTCTCCAGTAGTTGTCTCCCTCTTTTGTGGATTGACCGAGGATTGTATCGATGATTCAATTTTGTGACACTGTTGTATCCTTTGCGATCGTTTTGTCAGCATGATCATCATATATATACATATACATATACACTCATATAATTTCATAATTGCATCATCATTATTGTTGATTTATTCTTGAGATTCTTATTCTCTGTTATGGCGGTACTTTATCCCCATACAAGTTTGGTGTCTGTCCTCCCTCAATTTGTAGAGTGTCATCCCCTTAAGCTGAAAGACTTTAACCTTTCTCCTTTCCCCACTGAGTTATTTCCTCGTGGATGTGTATTACTTCAGTTTCCTCCCTAGTTGATTATCTGGATGGAATCACTCCCCTTGAGCTATATCCTCATTGGGTTGAGTCTTGATTGACCATTTCTTTCTAGCTCTTACCTAGATAGATATTTTTGGTCCCCTAAGAGTTTATTACCCAGTAACTGGTAATATCCTTCTTAGTTTGCAGTTTGCTACTTCTTGTCCAATACCCGGCAAAAGTATCCCTGTTTTCTCCTCGGTGGAGTCCCCGGTGGATTCATTTTTGTGGTTCCCCAAGAAGTATATCCTTGATATGTTCATCCTATCCGGTGACGGATATTTTCTTCCCCTTTTTTGAGTTTATCCTTGATATGTTCATCTTAACCGACGACGGATGCTCTCATCTTTGGTATTCTACCCAGTAAAAAGGTAGTTGTAATCCCTATTTTGTTCCCCAGATGGTTAATCCTCGATATGTTCATCCTAACCGATGACAGGTTTTCTTCTCTTTGTGGTATTCTACCCAGTAACCGGTAGTTGGAAATCCTGCTTTTCTCCCCTTTTAAGAGTATATCCTTGATATGTTCACTTTAACCGGTGATGGATATTCTCTTTGATGGTAGTTTATCCAGTAACTGATAGATGTAATTCCTATTTCTCTCCTCAAAGAGTCTATACTTGATATGTTCATCCTAACCGATGATGGATTTTCTCTTCGATGGTTTTCTATCCAGCATTCGATAGATGTAATTCCTACTTTTTGTTTAGTGGGTTTATCCTTGATATGTTCATCTTAACCGATGATGGATATCCTCCTTAACATCCTCAGGCAAGTCTATCCTTGGTATGCTCATCCTAACTGATGACGGATTTTCTTTCCTTTGAGTTTATCCTTGATATGTTCACTTTAACCGGTGACGGATATTCTCATCTTTGGTCTTCTACCCAGTAACTGGTAGTTATAAATCCTATTTCTGCAGTTTTCCCCCAGCAAGGTTATTCTTACCCAGTAACCGGTAATGAATGCTCCCTCTTGGTGGTGATTCCCAGTGAGTCATCCTTGATATGTTCATCCTAACCGATGATGGATGTCCTCTCTATCAGATCTTTATTATCTCCTTACCCAGTGACCAGTAGTGGATAGTAGATTTCTATTCCTCTTGTGTTGAAGATTATTTCTTCCTCAGTTAAAGTTGAGTGCGCTTTTCCTTAGTGAAATTGCTTTTCCTGCATGATTCAAGTATGTCAGTTTTATCCTGACCTACTTGTTTCCCCTGCAGATGTTTTGTTTCCCCGGCAGAGTCCTTCCATTTTCATGGAATTCCTCTAGTCTCCTAGTAGTTTTTAAGTCGTAGTTTGGCCTACGCATAACTCTTTTATCCCCCCAGAGTCTATGTCTCCCCAGTGAGTTTTCCTTATGGAATGCATTGTGCTCCTGCGGACCTTCGGTCTCTCTGATTTCTTTGTGACAATATTTCCCCACAGAGAATTCGCTTTTACATTCATATGATATGCATCATGAGGTCTCTTAGGAATCAAAATTTGTTTTTATATGTTGTTATTTAAGCCCATTCTATTGAGTCGACGTGAAGATTTTAACCTTCACCTCCTCAGTTAGAATGTCCTTAAATAGGGGCAGTTGTAAGACCCCAATTTTGACCCTAAGATCCCTCATGCAACTTCATCATATGCATTAGCATTGGGATCATACCTTGGCATCCTCCTTATCCCTCTTTCTTTGGGTTTGTTTTGGGAGAGGTCACCAAGCACTATGTGATTGTATCATACTTGTATATTATCATTTTACTAACCAAAATACCAAAAATGTGTCTTTGCATTTGCCTAACTCTTTTGTAGGTAGGGCATGATCCCCATTGATCTAGCAAGCTCATATCTAGGGTTTAAGACCCTCATGGCTAAAATAACAACCAAGGATGGATCCACAATATCTCAAAGCATAATATATGAGTCCCCATGATCTTCATATGTTACTTTGATCAAGTATTTCTTCAAGAGTTTGGAGGTAGTTTGCCTTGGAAACCCTAGTTTGTCTGGGTATCTTGAGTAACTTCTTCAACAAGCAACCTCACCAATTGATCAAATTTCTCAAGAGACACTTCAAAAATCATCATCTTATGCATATATGATCTACCGTGAGCCTAAAAAGTCAATAGAATTGCAAGTTAGCAAGTTGGTTGATGGTGGTTGGCCAGATGAATTCATCTAATAAAAAATGGGTCTCCCTAGACCCTATCTCCTACAATTTTCACCATATGAAAATTATTCAAAGAGAAACATTACTCTAAATAACATTCCAAACAACTTTCATGTTGAGACCTATAGCTAGTTTTGCTTGGAAAATTATTTTCTATGTTGAAACATTATAGGTCATTTTGTCTAAACCCTAATTTGAAAGTCAACTTCCCAAGGCCATAACTTGTTCAATTTTTATGATATGAAATATTTCCAATATGCACAATCAAATTCAAGATGTCTACTTCACCTTTGATGTTTGGAGTGGGAGCTAATTCGACTTTTATGAGCATGTGATATGAGGATACATTATAGGTCATTTTTGCCTTATACCATTGAACAAGTGATTTTCCTCAACTTCAAAAATGCATAACTATATCATTCTAAAATCAAATGACATGAAATTCGTGACCATTTTTAAGGTATTTGAAATAGCTACAACTTTTATGAAGGCAATTTTATCATTTAGAGCTCACATGAAAAGTTAAGCAAGATAGAATATTGAGATATATGAGTTAACACTTAGAAAAAATTTCAACATGTTGAAATTTCCAAACTTCCACCTTAAAATTCACCATGATCCATGTTCCAAATGAAAAAGTGTCTAACATCAAAGTTGTTTCCCTTGATCTAAGATTTCCAAAGAGTCATATTTCATGTATTTTGGATGAGGTTTGCTAGGGCTGCGCATGGTCTTAACGTGTCTGCATCAAGTAGAAAAATCAAATGTCCAAAACTTCACATTGCATTGCCTTGCCATTCAAGCATCATTTGAACTCCAGTACAGTTGTAATTGGATCAAAATGGATTGCTTCAAGGGCCTGTACACGCCCATGCAAGCTTGTGCATGACATTGCCAAATTTAGCAAAATTTCAAGTGTGCAATTATCAATCCTAAATGCTATAAATACAGGGCCTTTTAGCTCATTTCGAACACACCTTGCGTGCCAGCTTTGCCCCCTTTTTTCAAACCCTCACAATTCAAAGGAAAACCTAAGAATTTTCAACTTGAAAATTGAGTTTGAATCTCACTGTTTGAAGATTCAAAAACTCTAGGATCCAAAGCTTTGTTCCATTGCCAAACCACTTCTGCAAGCTCCTCGAGTGTGATCAAGCAAAGTTTGAAGCAAGCAAGATCCAGTTCTGCACAGCATTGAAGGTATTTTTCAGAAATCTTCTTCTCTTCGATTCTCACTTAATTCTCATCAATTCTCTTGAATCTTTAATTATTTGAAGTCCTACCAATGTAGGCAAGAAGATTGAGTTACTTTGAGGTCAAATCGAAGCAACTCAGTTGACACACCTCAAAACTCAACTCCTCATATCTTTCTATATATGTGGAGTTAGTTAAAATTGAGGTCAGATTCGTGCTCTACGCCATTTTTTCTTTCAGATTATGTCCTCCTTTTTCATTTATGTGATGGTGATTACTGAACAAGTCTGATGAGCCTCGCCTGAGAAGGTGACCGGAGTTCCAGCACCGGTGGTGTGCTGGACAGGTTCTGAGCCATTATCTTGTTTAAATTCTTTTAATCTTGAGTGTTGCTTTTGAATACCATTGGTGTGGCACGCTGACTCAAGTGTACCATAGAACGCGCGTTTTAGACCACTTGATATGCCACCTCAATTAATGAGGGAGATCAAGTGGTCCAAGTTTTTTCTGATTATTTCAATTTCATTTAATTTATTTTATTTTCATTAATTCATATTAATTTTAATATTGATCCAAAAAAATATGAGAGTTTCACAAAAAAAAATTTAAATAAAATCCTCTTTCGTATTTTGAATTAAAATTATTTTTTGGATCATTATTAATATTTTTCATGATTTAATTGATTTTATGAATATTTTTAATTGTTTAAAAATACATTTAAAGTTTCCAAAAAGTCTGAAATTTTTTCTCCAAGGTCCTTTGACCTTGTTTGACCTATGATAAATTTCATGGCCATTTCTTTGGTGTTTTGATGAGATTTTAGGAATTTGACAAACCATATTTAATTTAATGCATTATTTTTAGTATTTTTAAAATTGAATAAATGTCAAATAATTGTGTTGAGCCCATTTGATTGTTTGTATAAGTTTGACTTGTGTTGTTGGGCCTTGGTCAATGTTAATTTGACTTTGTTAGGTTAAGATCATTGGATTTAGGGGATAGATGGAATTTACATTCCATCTCCCAAAATGAATGAAGGATCTTAATTTGGTAAAAATCCTCCTTTGTCCAATTTGAGTTTTGATTCATTCCCCTCCCTCTTCATCTAATTCCCCTTCTTTATGCATCTATTTTATTTGATTTTTGATATCTCAAAATCCTAAGGATAGTTGATTGAAAAATCAACATAAGTATGGATGAGATTAGGCCACCTCTTTTGCATATTCTTTTTATATGTGGTATATTTCATGAGCATAGTCCATTATACTATGTCTCTAACATGCATTAACATGAAAATTTCATTGTCCGACGTCAAATAGTTGTGACTTCTACATAAGTCCAATTATGATTGCTTAACATAGCGCTAAATTTTTGAAACAAAAGGCATAGCATTCTAGTTAGTGAGATTGTAAGTCTCCCCTCTTTCATGGTATTATGTGGAAACTTGGCCTTTTTTCCTTCCTTTGGAACATGTCTTGGTTCAAGGATCCATGCTTGTGATAAGTGGGTTGGGTGTTCTCCAAAGAATGACTTAAACAATAAAAAAGAAAATACAATACTAACTACTAACTCATTAATAACTAACATTTAATTTCAACCCATTTACTTTTAATGCACTTTAATTTTTAAGCTTCTATTCATTTGCCATTATTCATACCAATCTAATTGTTTATGCTAATGTCATTTTCACCTTGTCCACTTGGACCATATTTTTGTGATATATTTTGCTTGTGTATATTGTGTTTGTTTGTGTGGTCTTTGACCATTAATGTACATAATAAGAACAAACACCCTAAAAAACATCTTGTGTGGACTTTTGGTTTGATCTGAGACAATTGGACAACACTCCCTATGCAAAGGACTTGGCCAATGCCAACTTTCCTGTAACCAAGTGCTTGAAATTTGAAAATCTCTCCCTCCTTTTAAAAAACTTCTTTGTTTATACTTGTCTTTTTTTAAAAAAACTTAGACCCTTTGCAAATTAGAAACTTTGTCCTTATGCCATTGCACTTTTTAACTTCTTTTCTTAAATCAAACTTGTAAATAAACTTAGCTATACTTGACTTAAAATTTTCAAAAAGCCAAAAAGAACTAACTCATTCAAACCATTTTCTAGGCCCTTGTGCCTTTCAAACTTAATTTTTAATTAAAAGCAATGCATCCACTTTGAAATTTGTATCACGAACTACGAGGTTTTGATCCCTTATTTTTATGTTGGTACGTAGGCACAAGTCTGAAGGTCTTGTCAAACACAAAAATATAATTAATGAATTCTTTTCTCATCCTCCCATTCTATTTGTTTGTAAACATCATTTTGTACAAAATACATATGCACACAAGAAATGGTTCCCTAGGAGTACCTAGGACACTTTGGGTGCTAACACCTTCCCTCTGTGTAACCAACCCCCTTACCTGTAATCTCTGGTATTTTATTAGTTTTGATTTGAAAACTTCTTATTTTTGGGTTTTGTTCGTACTTTTCCTTTTTCCCTTGGAAACAATAAAAGCGCGGTGGTGACTCTTGTTATTTGATGTCTTGTTTATCCATAGCATGATGATCATGAATTTACCGCTACAGGTTTCACTTTGTTTTATTTTTCAACTAACCTTAATTCCATTGAGAGATGGTGCTTGGTTTCTCTTGTTACTTATGTACATAATCATGTTTCAAATCAAGGCAAGACAAAGGTCTTTTGGGCCATGTAAAAGGCAAGTATATTCATGGTGATTCAAAGGTGGGTCATGTGTTTATTTCCATGCCACATCACTTAATGTTCAAGCTATATTCAAGCTAACTCAAGCCCCAATCAAGATTTCATCAAGGGTTGCTCATTATATCATCATCATGGTTTGTAATGCAAGAAAACATCAAGATTGCAAGGGGTGTACAAGTGTGGTTGACCTAATTTGCAAGTATGCCCTACTTTTGGTCCAAACCCTATCACTTCTTCAATTTTAATCCAAATTAAAATATCCTTGGATCTAAATGTTCCTTTTGAGATCCTCTACAACTTTTATTCAAGGGTAAAACATCAATTCATCCATTTAAGACCTCATTTGTGCCATTGGCCAAGTTGTCAATTTGAGCCAAAACCTTGCCATGACCCCTACTTTCTACCCTTGCCATTTTTACCTTAATTATACTTTTGAACCTGTTCCTTTTTCATTGTGTTAAGCTTGTGGAAAATATCATTTGGCCCAAGTTTGGCTCAAATTGCACGAGGTAATCAAAAGTTATGTCACCATGAACATTGGAACTCAATATGACCTAACATGCTGCAAGGTGCCCATTTTCAGGTCACGACCTCAACTTCACAAGCACACAACTTTCACCTTAAAACTCCTCTTGGATTGATTATTTTTGCATATTTTTCTACTCCATGAAGTGATCATTTGGCTCAAAGAAAAACACAAAACGCACGAGTGGATTGAATTTGGCCTAAGCTTGAACTTGGTGATCCAATTCTGTTTTGGTCCGTGACCTATAATGTTGAAACTTACACAAAACACTTTGGGACCACTTCTCATGTGTGCAAACCAATTACCCATGACAAAATGCATCTAAAGACAACTTGAAATGACCTGAAAAACTCCTAATCCACAAGTTTGGCACTAAACTTTCACACACACAGGATCTGAAAAATTCCCACTCAATTCACACGAATTCAAGGCAATTCCACATGTATTTTAATCCCATTCCATTCCCTATAAATAGTGGAAGCTATTACATTCATTTTCAAGCTTTGAAAGTCAAAGAAACCCTGCCACCATTGAAGTCTGATACCTCCAAAAACTAGTCACTCTTTTTTTTTATTCAAGATTTTTTTCCTTCCAATTCTTTGCCTAGAATCCTTCATCGGCATCCTCTGAAGGTGTTTGAAGCTTTGCTTTATTCTGAATCCATCTGTAACCTTGCTTCCGGTTCCACCAGTGTTGACTTCTGAAGCTTCAATCGTAAAGGTAGATTAGAGTTACCATTTCAAGCAAATAAGTTACCATTCTCTTTGTGAGGTTTCTCTGATAAAAATCCCTAACCTCTTTGCCATTTCTTTTAGTTATTAACCATTTAATTTCACTTTGAAGAACTATGGTTCTTCAAGTTTCTGAGCAAATTCTCCCTGCTCATTGCTTTGATGCAGGGAGACTAAACGATGAAGTGTTTCGCATTTGAATCCATGTTTGATTCATGGTAAAAACACAAGTTCATGACTTTGCAAAATATTGAGCTGAGGTTGAAGACAATCATGCTTCCCTCGTGTTTCAGTTTCACTCCAATTTTCAAATATCTGACCAATCATGTTCCAGCGTGTGTTTTTTTCAAATGTTTTTGTCTGTTGTGACCCGGTGTAGTGATCCCCATAGTGAGCGTGTTTTGACTTTGAGTTTTGGTCACGTGATCAATCGGCTAGACTTTAGTAGTCAGATCTAGTGGCTCTTGTTTTTTCACTTGTTTTAATATTAGTTTTATTTTGTTTTTATTTTCTTTTTCTTCCAAAATTAATTTTAAATAGCTCCTTAATTATTTTTTAGTCCAATTTTTTTTCATAATTTCATTAAATACATTTTATATCACATACTATTTTTGAATTTTTTTTTAAATCATTTTTGCATTAAATATTATTTTTTCTTATTTTTCACTTAATTTTCATTTTGTATTTTTATTTTAATCATTTTAAAACTTTTTTGACCCCAACTTTTGAGGATAAACTTCTCATATTTTTGCTGACCTTCCACATTTTTCTTAAACTTTGATTTGATGCTTTGACCTCTCTTTGAGATTTTTACTTTTATTTTTCTTTATTTAATCAATATTAAATTATTTTAAATCATTTTTAATTCTTTTTTTGTTGATCACTTATTATTTTGACTTGACTTGATTGCTTGGTTGATGTGTTGTTCCTTATCTCAAATCATTGATAGATGGACTTAAGATTGATCAACCTTCTTTGATCCAAAACTGTTGATAGATGATTATGAATCATCTTTAATACTTTGCATCAATATTAGGTTAACCATCGACGCGCCATATTTTGAGTCCTTTGATTTGAGGATAGAATGATCCCATGTAATTGGCTTGATTCTCTCTTTCACTTCTTTCCATCTTCATCTTTTTCCTTTGCTTTTCTCATTGTGTGTCATTGTTGTTTGATATTAACTTTGTGTTAATTCTCTAATTTGTCTGACATATACATTGTCATTATCCCGATATCATTAACTAACTATTAACTTCTAACATTAATCTTACTTTTTACCTTATTGACATTTACATTATTATCATTCAATTCAAGTCATTTAAGTTTATGTCATTTACTTAATGCACGTTAATTTCATGTCTCATTATCATCATATCATTTCATCTTACCATATTCATTTGTTGCTCTTATCCTGCTTGGTTATTTGCTTGTTAATCTTAATGAATCAAAACATGATAAAGTAACTTGGACCTAATCTTAATCTTATGATTTATATTGAATATTGAAGACCTTTTGAACTTTCTACTTTGACTTAGAATTTAGGCCCTTTGCTTGACTTGGAGTGATCTTAGACCCTGAGACCTTGTGGACACTCTGACTTCCTTTTGTTCTTGTGGAACCCTTGGGTTTTTGTGTGTTGTTTCTTATACTTTTTGACTTATGCCTCTTGCATTCATCTGCTTAGGATTAGCACACTCATACACACACATGGATTTCTCTTGGGCTACCTAACAATGAGACCCTAGGTTAGCTTTATATGTTCATGCATCGTTGTTTGTTCATCAATCCAATTCCCCTTATTTGGCTTGGTCAAGTTTACATTTGATAGACTAAATCCCCCCACCTATTACATTTTCCTTTGTCTTTGTCAAGTGACCATAAGTCTCTTGGTCGCTTGATAGGACTTGCCTCTGTCGCTTTAGAACATCAAACTCTAAACAATTTCAAGCCCCACAGTGAACTATAACTTCCATCAACAATCATTCATCTGACTCATCTCCACCATCATCTTTGGGACCCTGCTCCAACAACTTGTCAATCATTGACTAGGCTTGCATGCCATGAGCCTTAAGAAATAGATAATGATGAGAGGGGATCTTCCTTACACTTTTCTAGAATATCTCTGAGTATGGGATGAATATCCCAGTTGCTCATAGTATTTTCCTCTATTCATCGGCTTTAGTGCAATTCTAGTTAGTTCACTGTCAAGTATACCTCTAACCCATATGGCTCCTCTCTTCAGATCCTTTTGGTTTAAACACCATTACAATCACCTTCTTTTAGGGTTGACACCTTCATGGTTATTCTTTGGGTTGATACCTTCATGGTTATTCCTATTATTTTCCTTCTTTTAGGGTTGACACCTTCATGGTTATTCCCACTCTTTTCATTTTTAGGATTGACACCTTCATGGTTATTACATGGGTTGACTCCTTTATGGTTATTTTATTGGTTGGCGCCTTCATCCCCTTTCTTGGTTTAAACACCTTTCCCTTACCATGTTAGACCAAGTGCTTTGGTAAGACACTTGTCATGTAAGTCTCTGGCTTTGACAAGTTTCCTTTCTATTAGTTTAAACACCATTGCAATTCCTTTTCTTTTGGGATACACCTTTATGGTTAACCCCCATCTTTTCTTTTGGTTTAAACACCACCCACAATCTTATCTATTTTTCTCAGTCTTTGTCCTTCGAACTACAGAGCTCTGATTTTCTCATTGCACTGTAAGAATACGTAGGTACGATGATGTGAATCATTGGTGAGCATTTTTATTTCCTTCCACTTTCTTTATCTTGTTCTCCGAACTACGAGACTCTGAATTTCTCATTGAACCATGAGAATATGTAGGCATGAGGTCCCCAATCCTCCTCGAGCATCCTTTTTCTAAACCCTTTTTCTGTTTTGTAGATACACGAAGATAGAAACACCCATCCAGGAAAGAGCATTCAAGACGGTTCCCATGGAGTACCATGGATGTGAGGGGTGTTAATACCTTCCCTTACATAACCGATTCCTTTACCCATTTCTTTGTGTTTCTATTTCCCCTTGGGTTTTCTCGATGTTTTCCCTTTCCTCTTTTGGGATAAATAAATTTCAATGGTGACTCTGATGTACCTTCGAGCGTGCGATGCGTTCGGTGGGCCTATTTCAGCTAGCTTCAGGGTGAATAACAAAATTCCCATTAACAGTGGGCACCAACATGGACTGGTAAGGAACAAAGGCACCATCATTTGCAACCTGATGAGTAAAGTTCTAAGGCATCCCCTAGGGATAAGCAAAATCATGACCACTAGGCCCTGGAATAGAGCCTGATTGATTGGGAATAGGTTAAGCAACAGTCTTAGTTAGAGTCTCAATGACAGCAGTTGTAGCGGTGTCTTTCTGAGTACGAAGGTACTCAAGGATAGTGTCCATATTTCCCTAAAATTGGGCCAAGGTCTCCTTGTAAGTGATGTTTTCTTTCTCGATGTCATCCATGATTTTCTGACGATTAACTCTGGTAAGATCTATGGTGGAGACTCGTCGTCTTCTGGGTGAGGAAGGGAAAGGGTGATATTTTTTTGGCTTGTATGCATGAAATGCAAATGTATGCATGTATATATATATGTTTTTTCATGTGTATATAATGCAAATAAGTATGTAACATCCATTGATTCAAAGGTTTGATGATGCAATAATTTAGGTTCAAAAGTTTGGTATATACACGATGATGCAATAATGGTATGCATTAATGTAGGTTAAAGGTTCAACATATTCTAGATAGTTTGTATATAGTTCTAGATGTAGGTTCAAAGGTTTGACAAATTTATGATTTTCAAGGAATGTAGAGTCTATGGTTCCTGCAAAAAAATCCCATATCCCCTCACAGGTAGGTTCTAGTCTTCAAAGGTGATCCATAAAAGGCCTCCCAGAGTTATGGATCCAAATGAAAATACTTTTCCGTAGAAAATTATTGTAGGAAAATGGTACTTCCAAGTGAATCTAGTCTGGGTGTAGGTATCGTGCCAACCCAGCATGCAAAACACAGGTCAATACGACTATCCATGATTCCATCCTGTGTGTATACTCAAGCTCGGGTGTGGAGCTTCTCTCAAATCACAAATCCCAACCCACAATGGAGAATATATAACATATGTCTAGAATATAAAGAAATAAATATGAAATAAATTAAATAAAGGTAAGTAAATAAATAAAGATAAACGCCCAAACAAGCAAAGAAGAAAACTGCAATATCCATTGATTCACAAGTTCATCATATTCTGGATACTACGTCTATACTTCTCGATGTATGTTCAAAGGTCCGACATATAAATGATAAAAGGGTATGTAGAGTCTTGGTTTCCTATAAAAACCCAATATACCTTTACAGGTAGGTACTGGTCTTCAAAGAAGGAAGTTCTTAAAAAGGTCCCTAGAGTCATATACCCATTTTGAGATACAACTGCCTGGAAAAAATGACTCGTCGAACAATGATGCTCCCAAAAGGATCTACTGGTGTGACATCTCATGTCAACTCTGATTGAGGCATAACACCAAGTACGCCAACATGACTCTTGCCAAATACTATCCTGTATGTATACTCAAGCTCGGGTATAAAGCTTTTCTCTCATGTAACATCATCCCAACCCAACAACAGAGAATATAGTTGATATCTAGAGTATGATGAATATTTAAAGCAATAAAGAATGAAATAAATTAAATAAAGATAAAGAAAGTAAATCAATAAAGATAAACACCCAAACATGCAAAGAGACAAACAAAACTAGGCTCGACTTGCTTACGGATTCCCCCACAAAGTCGTCAGCTGTCGTGCCACAAAAAGTACCTAAGTGCATCTTACGCTTGAATATATAATAGAGTCACCACCTAACTTTATTTATTCTAAAGGAAAGGGAAAATATTGATAAAACACAAGGGAAATAAAAATAGGGTAAGAAAGTCGGTTATGCAAGGGGAATGTATTAGTATCCCTCGCATATGTTGTACTCAACAGGAACCATTTTGATTGTTCTTTACGGGGATGGGTGTCATTATCTAAGGGTTACTTGCGAATGATAAAAGGGAAAAAAATAAGTTTATGAATTACTGTGCTCGTCAAGGATTCAAACCCTTATTCCTACGTATTCTCATAGTGCAATGAGAAAATTAGAGCTTCGTAGTTCACGGTAGAAAATACAGATTTGTTGGTTGATTTTAGGGAACAGGTATAATAATATGTAAACGTTAGTTGATTCTAATCCTTGTTCGAATGCTCTAAGATTTTAGTCTGACTGCTAAGTAACATATTATAATAATTATTTTATGAAAAGAAATAAAATTGTTTTGAAAAAGGTTTGTGCGATAAAATAAAAAGAAAGAGTTGCTTGATTTGAATTAAAAAAAAAAGAGAAACTAATTGAGTTGAGAAAGAGTTATGAAACGAGGAAAGGGGTGTGAAATGTGTTATGATATAAGGAAAGTGTTGCTTGGATGTTGTGGAAGTATTGTTTGAACCATGAGTGTGTTGTTTGTATCCATAGGTTGGTGTGTCTGAACCAAAGAGTGTTTCTAAACTAAGAATGAGGCATTTTAACCGATAACTGGTGATTAAATAGGCATGATGGTATGTTAACCAAGAAGTGGTGATTAACCTAGGAATGAGAGTGTGGTATTTTAACCGATAGACGATGATTAACCAATGCATAAATTGTATATTAACCAAGAAGTGGTGATTAACCCATGAATAAGAGTGTGGTATTTTAACCGATCAACGATGATTAACCAATGCAGAAAGTTTCTTGGGCATGGAGCTCTTATGGCAATGCATGAAGAAGAAGGGTATTTTAACCGTAAGAGGTGATTAACCAAAAGAGAGGGGCCTAGTTCAAAGATGGGTATTTTAACCATAAGGTGATTAACCCGAAGGATGCATGGATGTTAAAGATAATGTTATGTTAGGTCAAAAGAGAACAGTATTGTGGTTATTGATTGTTGTAGTGTTATCTGTAGGGAAGAAGACTTAAAAGTTATTTGATTTGAATTGCACTAAAGTCTATAAACGGAGGCGAATACTTTGAATAACTGGGTCCTACGCCCCGTACTCAAAGGTGCTCAGAACAAGGATAGGAATAATCCCTGTCATTCTTCTCCATTGCTTAAGGCTCGTGGCACACAATTCGCATCATAACTAACAAGTGTCTGCAGAGGTAGAATAGTCTTTTGGAGTGCTTGAAGGATGAAGCCTAACAGTGGTCTAGTCTTGATGTCCAGAGACTTCAGGTTCTTGAATGTAGAGTATTGAACTTGAGTGATCCAGTGTAATGCAAATACTAAGGTAAAAACAGATCAAGTGATTAAGGGACTTATAATCACTTTACTAGATAGAGGAAGCAGGCAATAGTCAGAACAAGTCTAAGACAAGGTCCAATATTAAGTGTAATCAATTGATCGAACATGAGCTTAATCAACTAATTAAGGGGTGATTATCAGACTAAGGTCATTCTAAGCACATGGATTTATTTGGTAAAGAATTAAGATAATCATCATAAACCCTAATTTTCTAATTTGACTTAATTGGAAAATCTAAAGGGAAAATCTAACTAATTCTAATTAAGTCTTAATCAAAATCTAAACATTAAACTATGATAGTTTTTAGTATTTTCAAGAATTTTCAATGTGTATAAAATATATGTATTTATGAATTAAAATGAATTTACGATGACAAAACTAGAATTAGTTTAAAAAACAATTGATTATTGAAAAAACAAGTCTTGCAAGGGGTGTGGCCTTGGCCATTGAGGCGTTGGACTCAGCCAAAAGCCCAAAGAAATGTGTTTGAAGTAGCTTGGTTCAAGAATGGGGTGTATTGAGAAAATTAGAGGTGCATGGGTATATGGTTTCATGGGCTTCAATCATCCAGGTGCACCGTTCAATAAACTAAGGCTAAGAGGAGTGTATGTATCAGATCAAAGCATTCCTTCATTTCACTTGTTCAAACCTCTTTCTCTCAATCAGACCTCTTATTGACGCTATAATCTTCCATGCTAGAGGTGGAGAAGTTGATCCCAACCACCAAATAACCTCCTCATATTACTCGTCTCAAAACCCTCTCCCACAATCAAACCCTAATCTCGTTACAAACCTCATAAAGGCGTTAAACCTTCATGAACCCTAACTATTGAAACTGAAATTAAATTAAAATGGAGGCTTGAAAGGAGCTCAAACCTTATGGGTTTGGTACCTCTACATAGAGGCTACATGGAAATAACACAATAGAGATAAGGAAGCAAAGTTAGGACGACCAACCTACATGGTAGAGGCAAGCGTTGGTGCTCTGTTGAAGAAGAAGATGATGGAGGTGCAGAGTAAAGAAACCCAGAGATATTCAGGTGCTTATTTCAAACTCTTCCAAGCCTCTTTGTTATTATTCTTCTTCTCAGGTCCTTATGAATGGAAATGTTACTGCTCTTGTTAGTAGATGATTTGTTTGATTTAGACCTTGCCGTTTAGTTATGGTTGAATTGGTAGTTAGTATTGAACTACATTAGTTAATTGAACTTCATTCTTTCTAAGGTATCTGTTATACCTCCTTAGAACTTGAAGCCTTTAAAGAGATAGACTTCTTTTTGGTGTCCTTTGCTTTCTCCTTCTTTTGACTCTTTTCATGTTTCTCAAGGTTCATGAGCTCTTGCTCATGCTCTTGAAGCTTACCAAACAATGTTGTCATGTCCAATGTTCTTAGATCATTGGCTTCCTTAATCGCGGTGACCTTTGGTTGCCATTCTATGTTAAGACATCTTAATATTTTTTTAGTAGCAACATCATTAGGGGTAGTTTTATCAAGAGCATTTAACCGATTGATTAGATGAGAAAATCGCTTTTGCATATCAGCAATGGTTTCACCATCCTTCATATGAAAAAGGTCAAATTCTTGAGTCAAAGTGTTGATTCTAGCTAGTTTGACATCATTGGTTCCCTCATTGGCAATTTGCAATGAGTCCCATATAGCTTTAGCACTAGTACAATGGGACACCCTATAATACTCATCAACACCTAAGGCGACGATGACCATATTTTTGGATTTCTAATCATAGTTGTACTTTTTCTCATCCTCTTCATTCCACTGTGCTTCAAGTTTATGTATAACAACGTCATCTGCATTGGTCACAATTATTTCCATAGAACCATCTTGGATGACTTTCCATACCTTCTTATCAACATAGTTGATATGAATATGCATACAATCTTTCCAATAACTGTAGTTTTCACCAGTGAAAATAGGCGCTCTATTGTATGCCCCTTTAGGATCGTTATCCATTCTCTAAAAAGTTATATGTGAAGCACTAGATGAACCGTTGCTCGTGATACCACTTGTTAGATGATAGTATCGATCTAGAAGGAGGGGTGAATAGATCACATATTTAAAATTTTGGCGCTTTTTAAAATTATTTTTAAAGGTTGCGAAAGCTCCCTAGACCACGATCGTCTAAGCGATCCATTACAGGAAAGATCAGATATGCGTGAAACCTAATGGAATGACTAAGATAAAGCTAATCAACAACAATATTAATCAATCTATCAAATACACAAATCCTTGATATAGCTACCACCAATGATGAATTAAAACAATTAGAAAACAAGCAAAATATTGATAAACTTATGTGAATTTATTTTTAGCAAACACTTGGTGTGCACACTACACCAAGTTTTAATTTCACTAGAATTGATTGTGCAGAATTTTCCTTAGTTACAACCAAAGTGATTGCAACAATTTATCAAACAGCTTTAATGCACAACAATTAAGCGAGATGAAGTTACTAATTAGTTTCGCACAAGATTCAATTTATGCAAAAGTTAAAGACTTAGAGAAAAAGATAACAATACCAAATTTGTTTAGGCAATTCCCCTTTCGTCCTCGCTTCGGGTATGTCTGCCCCCAATTCTAAAACTAGAATTGAGATATTTATTATCAATTGCAAAGTTTATACAAGAGAAGAAATAATCACCACCAAGCAACCCTAAGTGTTTTTGTAGATCCTATTCACTTCTCTCCTCTTGGTTCGAGTTGAACCAAGTGCTTCAAACGTTGCAAATAAACCTCCGATTGTAGCTACCTTATTGCAAGAACTCCAAGTTCTGCAAAACTATAGCTCGGTTGATTTCAATTGCGACATGCTTGAATCCAAACCTTTCTTCACAGTCCTCCGGTTACCATTACTCGTTCGAATGAACCCACCGTTCTTCAAACCTTTCACTCGACTGAATCTATGAAGCAAAGATTTGTGCAAAAAGCCCCAAATCTAGGAGGACAAAACCCTAAGATTTTATTCAAGAAAAACCCACTAAAAACCTCTACCCAAACCAAGATATACAATCCTATTTGGACGTTATCACCACAACAATGCACTATGATCAACAAAAATTGTTATGTGTAGTTGTTGAAACATGCAATGAAGAGAAACTTTAGTGTATATCTTTCACTTTTCTTGTTAAAAAATAAAAATGAGACTCAAGAATATATATATATATATATATATATATATATATATATATATATATATATATATATATATATATATATATATATATATATATACTCGACCTGTTCAGACCCGCAATAGCACAATTCAAATAAAACAGGTTATGAGTCGACCGCAACAGGGCGATGTGTCCACTCATCTTATTTTTCCAGAAATGACTCGACTTATGACTCGACCTGATTAGACCCGTGAGCTACAAAGAAAATGACATGCATGAATGAGTCGACCACTCCAAAGCATGAGTCGACTCAAAGATTTTAAATGGTCAAATATGAGTTATTAAGATGTATTTTAGTCAATCCAAACAATTCTCTTATAAACCTAAGGTACCAACAATGATCAAGTGCAATATTGGCATATATGAGATGCTCATATATGCATAGACACATTGAATTGATACTTTGAGCATGTTAAAGAATGAATGCACTCTATGATATGATGACATCGTCCAAAGTACACAATATGAGCTACTAAAAGGTTTGACATCATTAAAACAAGGACTAAGAACCTTTGCCCTCACACAACCAGGGTTACCCACCCCTAAAACACATGTGCCTTACTACTGTAAAGAGAGAAGAACATTCTGATGGTTGGGTCAACCCCTAGCCACTGAGATATGATCTCAAAGTCCTTGATTAGACTCCACCATTATGTGTGATATAAAAAGGATCCGTGTTGAGTTCCACGAGAACTTCCTCATCAAAGGAAGAAAATGGGAGGCGAACCCTAACCTCATGGGTGGTAGGTATATAAAAGTAAAAGGAATAAGTATATGAGGCATCAGAAACGACCAAATGAAACCTTTCCTTTAGGGAGCACGCCTCTAGAATAACTTCTACGTCACCTGAAGAAGTGAAAGTAATTTTCAGATTGGGGGAGGCTATGTGGTTGTCGATGATGTAGGAAAACCTAACTACTCTCATCATCATCGTGTTTCCTGGGAAAATAGAAGGAAAATAGGAGTCATTATATCTTCCATCAGTGTTATTATTCTCGAAATTAAGAGAACTCTGGCAGCTATTGAACATGCCTAGTTCATTAATTTATATTCAACAGTCCTATCGGGACACCTAATATTCCTATAACTATAGATCCACAAGGCTATACATTCATCAAGAGAGCTCAACTAGGTTGTCATCCTCATCTAAATCCCTAATAACTGTTGTAAAGAGAATGAATGGGAAAAAAAGGGGAGTACATGAGTAGAACTTGAGCTTGTAAAAAGGAGGAAGTTACCCAAGGTAGGAGAAATAATTCGCCAACTCTAAACATATAAGTTCGTGAGGAAAGGAAATATTTGGCTCTCGTCTCCTTAAGTAGGGAGGAAAACTATGGGTTATCAAAGTTTTCAAGTTTCAAATTAGATGTGAAAGGGTTTTGCAAGTTTTAACACATGCCAAAGGGAAAATACCAATTAGGCGTTCCAAGGGTAAATCATCATTGTTGGCATTAAATGCCTCACACACTTTCCCTATAGCAAATGTGTCAAGAGTTTCCAGATGACACGCATCACACAGACGGATACCTATAAAGGCGCCTGAGGGATTCTCTTAAATTTCTCCTAAGGGAATCTCTTAAGTATCGCATGAGGGACTCAACTAAAGTCTCGTGTGATGAACTCTCTTAAGTCTCTCCTAAGGGAATATCTTAAGTCTCGCTTGAGGTACTCTCTTAAGTCTTGCCTGGGGGAATCTCTTAAGTCTCACCCAAGAGGGTCATTCATGACCTAAGCAGCATGAGATAAAGCCTTAACATGGCTCTTTATAAAGATCCGAAGATGAGTCAAGGGTTAAAACACTTTGTCCTCTATCAACCCTTGTGCTTGAGGGACTGTGTAGTGGTATGATTTAAAGAGATCTTTGCGCGAGGCGAGAGGCACGTTGTTGTCCCTCCGTTCTTCTCGAATTACTATTGCACTAGTTTGATAGCCCCCATTTCAGTTCGAACGCCCCTTGATTGGACGTGTCGTTCATAACACGCAATCATGTGTGAAGCATCTATTGGATCATCAAAAGTTATATAGGAAGTCATGAGACTTAACCGCACATCTTGGATTTCAGGGAATCAACCACCACACTCAAATTGGTTACTAAAATATAAGGGATTCAATTTAGATCTCTGGTTTATAAATACATCATTTTTATTACACTAAGGGACAACCAATGACACCAAAAACTACGCCTATATAACAATTGTATCCTGCTTTGAACTTTTCCAGTTCATAATGCTACTGTTTAAGCAAAACACTTAACCAAATTGAGATCTAAAGTCATATTTATTTATTTGAAAGCTAGCATCGATGTATCTTATAACATTGAGCTCTTCATGACCTCCATATATCAAGAATGAGTCCTTAGTACTTCACAAGTACTTAAGAATATTCTTGACATTAATCAATGAGCATCATTGGGATCAGACTGGTACCTACTCGTTGCACTTAAAGCATACGAGACATCCAATCAAATACATACCTTGACATACGTAATAGGTCTTTCTCAACATGCAAATGAGATTTTATTCAAGTGATCCCTCTCTTCCTTAGTTAAAGAAGATTATGTTTTTTATAGGCACAAGACGTGTTGCATACGAATGAATCCTTTCTTAAAGTCATGCATATTAAAGCGTCTAAGCACACACATTTTTAACACAATTGTTTTTATTTGTTCTTACATTTTTGGTTCAACCATTCTAAGCATCCAATCACCTTTACAAAATTTAACTTTTGTTTTGTTTTCTAATCTATGATACCACAATTTTAGTAAATGTTCAAAAATATGCATATGAAAATTTAGTTTTGTTTTGGGTTGACCAAACACTTAATAAGACCAACTTAATCCAACAAAAATGTTACATTCACTTACCTAAAAGTAGACCTCCACTCAAGAGCATTATACATGAGCAAAACTGTTTTCCTCGTCTTAACTAGTGATCTACATTCAAGGATTCTCTTCACTCATACATGATCAATTGAGATGATTCTAACCATCTTTTCTGTATAAGCATGACTCTAAATCAGGTTAAAATATTTGCGAATTTATACCTGAAGTTTTGCCATACTTAATTCTAATTCTATTTTAGTACATATTTAATTTTAGTTAAAAGACTAATACATGGAATGATAAGTTAAGTTTAAATTTTAGATGAGATATGTTTATGTTTATATAATCTTGTTTGTGGTTTGGAAGAGATAAGTGAAAAAACAAATAAAAACAGTATATTCAAATTTTTAAAATAAAAATATATTTTACTTTGAAAATCTTTAACTAGTATATTTAAGATATAACTTAGCCAAGTAAGAAAATAAAAAGTGAAGATATTGATTGAAGGTAAAAGAAAGAAAAAAAAGGAGATTGTAGAAAGACGTGAAAGGGCAGGTGAATAGATTGATAAGTTTGTTTGTTTGTTTGTTGGGGTTTGAATTCATATGTTTTCCGTTCCTTTTGAAAAAGCAATAAAAGGACATCACAAAAAGACAAACAGATTCTGTTTTTCTGCCCAAACCCCAAGACCGTGTGTGTGCATTGTGCAACCCAAAACACCAAGCATTTTTTTTTTATTTTTTTTTTGTTTTTCTCACAACCCACACGAGCGGTTCTTCAACTGCATGTACTCGATCTACATCACACACCATTCACTTTTCCAGACAGGCAAACCCAAAACCAAAATCAATAGTACCCCTTTATTACCCTCTTTAATATTATTCAGACAATTTTGGTCTCTAAATACTTCATTAAATTCTTAAACTTATGATCAGTATAATTGGAGTTTTGGGTTTGAATCTAATATTAAATTCTACAGTGTTAAATATTTTGAAAGGGAATTTTATCTTTATTTGAAGAATTAGTAGGTAGTTAGTTGAGAAAATAATAAAAATAAATAAATAAATTTATATACACGACGGAAGCATATTAAACGACTCACAAATTCACTATTTAATTTAATTTTTTACAAAACAAAACTATAAACTTTCTCATTAAATTATAATTTTTAAAAAGAAAATTATAAATTCTTCAAACTATAATATTTTAATGAAAAAGTTACAAACTCTCTCTCAATTCAAATTTTGATTGAAAAGATATTAAACATTCATTCAATTATAATTTTTGAACGAAAAATTGTAACTCTCATTCAATTACAATTTTTGGACAAAAATATTATAAATTCTCTCAACAAACTATTTTTGAACGGAAAAATAGAAAATCCTTTCAATAAACTATTTTTAAGTAAAAAAATAGGAAACCCTCTCAACAAACTATTTATGAAAGTAAAAATAAAAAACACTCTCTGAACACACAATTATCCAAAATCGCAATACATTCAAAAGACTACATTTTATTATTTTATAGAAACTCAAACTAACTATTTCTATTTCTATTAATATTTTAATTCTATTATCTTTCTACTGTCCGATGCGGAACTTATATTATTTGATCCGATAGATATGGACAAGTTCAAAGTCCTATAATTATATTTTAATTTCTCTACACAATTATCTATTGAATTATATTAAAGAAACAAACCCAAACCTCCTTTATTAACCGATAAAATGAATGTTTGAGTTCAAATATATTTTTGAACACGTACTAGTGTTAAATCTCTTAAAAAAAAATTACCGTCTATTTTAATACTCCCTCCGTTCCATAATGAATGATTTATTTGGAATTAAAAAAAGTTTCAAAATGAATCATCAATTTCAATTTCTAATGTATTTTTTCAATTTTACCCTCTAATTAATATTACTTTTAACATTTATAATACATAATAAAGATGCTTTAGTAAAAATATCATTATCTTTTTTATAATTATTTATTTTTCTTAAATGAAAGAAATTATCAACTCATTTATTGTTTGACGGAAAAAATAATTTAATAAAAGAATTAGTCATTGCCGCTGTAATATCCTATTAATATATAAAAAAAAATAAAAAATAGAAAACAAATTAAAGGGAGAGATTTATAACTGCTTCATCACACATGCAAAGCACATAATCCATTTCCCTCTTGTGATCTCATTACCTCTCTTTCTTCAAGTAAAAACATACTACTAGTAAACGGCACAATCGTGTGGGTTCGCATCTTTGTGTCTGTCTCTCTCTCTCTCTCTCCTATGTTTGAAAAAATGTCATTCATTTTCCTATTTCTTTTCTCTTCTCTCCTTTAAAACGTTGCTCTTTTCTTTTCATTCTTACAACTCAACCCCACTTTGTGAAAGTTGAAACTCTGTGCTTTACTTCTTCTCTTCTTCCATTTATTTATTCTCATCTCTTCTCTCTCTTCTCTCATTCACTTTCACTCACGGGTGAATCTCATACATGGAATATACACCAATGCTATTAAATCTCTCACTCTTTTCATTTTCACATGCTTCATTTTTCATTTAATAAACCAACAAAAAAACAAACTATTTCTCTTTCATTTTTATGTCTGTTTTTCCTCTTCCAGCATTTGGTCTCTTCTAGGTACTAGTGTTTCGTCTCAAACTTCAACTTTTTTTACCGTTTTGTTTTTACTTGAGTCTCCGTTACTGATATGAGTCTTTTTCCTTTAACAACCCCTGAAATGGGTCTTGAGATTTTCAGACCATCATCAATGTTTCAGTCCAAAGAAGAAGATGTGTACTTAGGGGTTCAGAGAAAAAACCTGTCTTTGAAACTTGGTGATGGTGTAGAACAAAAAACCTCTCTTTCTGTGAAAACTGGTTACTCCAAGCTTTGTTCTAGAGGCCATTGGAGACCAGGTGAAGATGCAAAACTCAAAGAGCTTGTTGCTGAATATGGACCTCAAAATTGGAACTTGATTGCAGAACATCTTCAAGGAAGATCAGGTAAAATCATTAATGACCTCTAAAGTTTATATTTTGATGGATTTTAGTTTAGAGTAAGTGCATGTTTGGATTCATCAAGAATCAAGAGTTTAGCAGAATCATAAACTTAAGTATAATTTTTTAAGTCTAAAGCTATGAAACACAGATACCCTGAAAATGACTATGATTCTTGCGACACCGTCAATAATTTGAAAAAAATGATTAAATTAAATCTAATCACAAGGTCGGTTCAGGTGTCCGATACAGATACACCTTTTTTCCAGAGGTGTAGGTGTCTAAAGTTTATGTTTTTTTTGTTAACTATCATATGGGGTGTGAAAAAAAAATTCTGTTTGATTATAGGGAAAAGCTGCAGATTAAGGTGGTTCAATCAGCTAGATCCAAGGATCAACAGAAGCACTTTTTCTGAGGAGGAAGAGGAGAGGCTTTTAGCTTCTCATAAAATGTATGGTAACAAATGGGCTATGATTGCTAGACTTTTTCCTGGAAGAACAGATAATGCAGTGAAGAATCATTGGCATGTAATCATGGCTAGGAGGCATAGGGAACAGTGTAGTGTGTATAGAAGGAGAAAGCCAGTTGTTGAAAGTCTTTCTAAGGGTTTGAAATTGAGTCTTTCAAACAATGCAGTTAGTGATTCAACTATGTCAAGTACAATAGATGGGAATGCCTCAACTTGTACTAATCTCTCACTCACTCCCTCTTCAGTTAAACTAAGTCCTCAACTATTTGATAACCTAGTGGCTAATGTTCAAAGTCACCAAGGCTATGGATCAATATTAGGTATGCAATGCTTCATCCTCTCCAATTAGGTCTATGATAGTATCAAATATTGTTTTATGTCGCAAATCTTTATGTTACGGTAAAATGTGGCCGATGAAGTTTGCAATTGCGGTTGCACTCTGCAATTTAAAAACGATGAAGTTTAGTATTATTAACATTTCCTTCGTGAAACCTCTCTATCACAACATAGACACATCTGAAAAAAGATGTGTCAAGATGTGTTCGTATTAGTGTCGATGTATTTTAAATTATTACTAATCTTGAGTGTAAGTCTATGTGCTTCATAGTTTGAAACTCAATTGTTACATAACACTCTATGTTGTGATATCTTGCAGGTAAATCTAGAGAAAGTGGTGTGGAAACAAGTTTTGACAAGTATTTTGGAGGTGTTAAGAAGCATGAAAAGGTGGAAAAGCTCAAAGTAATGGATGTGGTCCAGTCCAATTATTCAGATTCAAACTCATCAGAAGTATCAGTATCTGAGTCAGTTGGCACCAACAACCATAGGTCCAATATCTCAATTTCTGGTGAAAGTGTAAATGTTGGTATTAACATACTAGTACCACCATTCATTGATTTTCTTGGAGTAGGAGCTAGCTAAATGGAAGAGAGGTTAGGAAAGTGAGGTAGTCAGGGTCAGGAGAACCGTTTGTGTTGGGTGAAAATGGGTCTGCTGTAGTGTATTCCCTTATGTACAGTTTCTTCCATAAAAGGCAAAAAGTAAAAAGTGAGTGAACAATGGAAAAGGAAAGAAAAAAAAGAGGCATTAGTTAAGAAGAGAGAGAGAGAAAGGACTTAATAACAATTTTCTAAACTCCTGGTTTTGGACTGTTTCTGAAATAGCAGAATAGTAAGGGACTTGTTTGTTATGTTTGTGGTACTTTTGGCATTTTGTTAATCAGAAGCCAAAGTTTTATGACATGGATGGATGGAAGGATGTACAACTTATTATTAATGTTACATGAATCAAACCAACTAACCTGTTCTTTGAATTACTCTTCTCAGTGCTACATCATGTCATTGGTTTTTGTGTTTTTTTTTCTTTTGGTCATGTCTTTGCTGTTACATGTTTGACCATATTTGATATGCTTACTGGTTTAAGGCAATTGTTTTATGTCTATATTGGTTCAAATAATGTTTCTTTTTACCTAACTGGATGATGCCAAATTTGTTTTTGCCTAATAGAATTAGGGGCTACTTCTATCTAAGTAATTTTATTTAAGGTAGTACACAGTTAATCCAGATGATTAATCAAGTAATGCAGATTAAAAGAGGTTAATGAAATAATTCCTAAATTAATTGCATGTTGATTTCATTAATGGTATGTAATCTCAATAAAATAATTAAATATATTCGTAAAGTATTCTCTATGAATAATAAGTTTTGTTGTTGAAAATAGAAAAGATAAATTAAATAAGAGGTATATTAAAGACAGATACTAGCAAAACATAGTGAATTTTTTTATCAACAAAACTCACTTTTCCCTCCTTAATTTTAATATATATCCAATTTTTCCCACACATATCTTAATATATATTCTTTTTAAACAATTTTTTTTCAAGGACATGTGAGTGTACTATCCTCTTAGATATATTTTGAATGATGTTAAAATTAAGACACTTAGGATCTGTTTGATTTATTTTTTAAAAACTGTTTTTCTCTTTTCAAAGATTTTAAAACTAAAAAAATTGTTTGGTTTATATTTTTTAAAACTTGTTTTGCAAAACTGTTTTAACTTTTGTTGTTTTTAAAATTAAAAAACTAAAACTGTTAAATCTTATTCTCCTTTTCTCTTTTCAATATTCTTATGCATATTTTGGAAACACAAAAACACCAAAAAAAAACAATCACTTTTCATTAATGGCATTATCGCAAATAATTGATTTAATTTTTTTTTGTTATAATAAAATATAATATATTAATTTATCCCATAGATCTAAACAAATTATTTCAATTTTTCTTCTATATATTATATGCATTATTAAATTATATAACAATATAACATAAATTAATATTAAGTTGATAATAGTAACACTTAAAAATTTGAATTAGTTTTTAAATATTTATTAATTACACAATTATAAATTTTAATTTTATTTTAACAGTTATTAATCCGTTCATAGAAATAAAAACACTGTTTTAACTTAACATATAATTTATTAAAATTAAAATATATATAAACTCTATTTTAATAAATAGGTCTAAAGTATATGTATTATTAATTAATTTTTCAAAAATAATATTTAGACTTAGTCCTTTTATTTTAGCGGATTCACAAAATTCGTTTTATATTTTAAATTCAAATAGTTTTGATTTTTCTTAGATTTTTTATCTAAAATTAATAATATATATTGGACATGTGCCTCCATTCATAAGAAAGGGGTGAATTGTAGAGGTTTGATAACCGTTGATTTAAAACAAAATTGTTTATAAAATTAAAGTTTTAAATCATTTTATAAAAATAAATAAGCGGTAGAAATTCAAAGTAAAGAAGTTAAGTGAAAAATTAAAAAGATAAAGAAAGAGAAATGACATCAAAAAATTATAGAGGTTCAGTCTAATTAAGTTATTTACTTCTCTCCCCAATAATTAATCTTGAGAGTATCTACTATTCTTAAGAGCTTTTAAAAGGCTATGCTCACAAATTCCTTATACAAGAAAATAAAGTTGATAACTAACTTTCAATCAAACAACAAATAAGGCTTGAAGTAGTTAGTACAAACAACAGACAAGACTTGAAACAGTAAGTTTTCACACCAAACAAAGATTTAGTTCAGGCATATCTCGAACCGAGATAGATTTTATACGAGCTGACCACAAACTGAATCGAGATTTTTATCAGATTGATCTCGAACCCACTGAATTTTACACCAGACTGAATTAAGAAACTAAAGAGATTTTACACCAGACCAGATCACGAATCAATAGAACTTTTAATCGGACTACGCTCAATAGATAGATTACACAAAAATATTTTTTTTATTAATCTTAATAATAGTCCTTTTCATGTTATATTAATTAATAACACATTTTTAAAAAAATTGAATTATAAAATAATTTTTTTATTTTCTCATCTTTAAAAACTGTTTTTAACAACTAGTAAATCAAATGAATATTTTTATTTTTTCATTCTAAAACAGTTTTGAAAAATTAGGTGATCAAACAAATTTTTTAGTTATACTTTTTTTAAAAACATTTTTTCAAAACAATTTTATAAAATATATTTTGAAAAATAAAAAGCAAAACTAATTCAAACGGACCCTTAGTATTTGTGTATATTGAAATTTTTTTATTTATGTTTAGATGCGCATTTTCATCTCAGGACATTTAAAAACAATTAAGAAGCATCTTTACAAATTAAAAATTGAATTTTATGTGAAAAATATTATTATGGATCAACTCATATTGAAGTTTTATTTAAAAGAAAGATGTTGCCTTGTTTGAGTCGACACTTGAAGTCGGGAAATTTTACCTTGTACCCCTACAATTAATCCCATACCCCTACAAAAATTTAAAAATTCCCATTTTACCCTTAATTGGTTTTAACCAATTTACCATTTCATTTTTACCATTCAGTTGAAAATTCCAAAAATTACACTTTCACACCCCTCGCACCGGAACACTTGCAAAAAGACTTCCGGTATGTATTTTTCCAAACCGGAAGACTTTTGGGAAGACTTCCGGAACACTTAAGGAAAGAGTTCCGGTTCACATAAAAAAATTTCAAAAAAAATTTGCATACCGGAACTCTTTGGAGAAGTGTTCCGGTTTGCTTTTTTTGTGTACCGGAAGTCTTTCTTTAAGTCTTCCGGTACGTGTTTTTTTTTTTTTTTTTAATTTTTTTTTTTTTTTAATATTTTTTTTTTTTTTTTTACAGAAATGGAAAATCTTCCCAAAATATGTGTAGATACTACTGGTGCGTTTATGACGACGGAAAGATTTGGTACACGAGAAGAGGTTATCAGATGGATTAAAGAGGTTGGAATCGACAATAAAGTAACTGTTATTAGCAGTCGTTCAGATACTGAAACGGGGAAGAGAGGGAGAAGTAACAAAATAATATTTGGCTGTGATAAAGGTGGGAAACACAAGATTAGTGATAGTGGTACCCAAAGTGCGTCCAAGAAATGTGGATGTCCATTTAAAATCAGGTCGACTCCGGCGAAAGATGGATCTGGTTGGAAGATTGATGTAAAATGTGGGTTACATAATCATGGTTTACCTGATAGATTAGAAGGTCATTCGTTTATTGGTAGGTTGACCACAGATGAGAAGCAACATGTCGCTGATTTGGCAAAGAGACATGTAGCACCTAGAAACATTTTGCTTTCCTTGCAAGACAAGTTTCCTGAGAATGTCACTCGTATTACGCAAGTATACAAGCATAAGAGTGTGATAGAAAAAGAGATAAGAGGTCCAAGGAGTGAGATACAACATCTGTTTAAGCTTATTGAGGATGCAGGATATGTGTATTGGAGTAGAAAAAAGGATGACTCGGAAGTGGTGAGAGAGATATTTTGGGCACATCCTGATTCAGTGAAGTTGTTGAATATATTTCCGATTGTGTTAGTTATGGATAGCACCTACAAGACAAACAAATATAGACAACCTTTGTTTGAAATTGTTGGCATGACATCGACTGAGTTGACTTTTGCTGTTGGATTTGCATATATGGAGTCTGAGCAAACAGAGAATTTTTGCTGGGTATTGGAGAAATTAAAAGAGTTGTTTGTGAAGAAAGACATGTGTCCACAAGTGATTTTGACAGATAGAGATCTTGCTTTGATGAAAGCAATTGAAGTTGTGTTTCCCAACTCGATTAATTTGCTATGTAGATTTCACATTAACAAAAACGTTGGTGCCAAATGCAAACAACATGTGGTGAATGACCTGCAAAAGACGATAGACACATTATGGATGGAAGTTGTCTGGGCTAGTGATGAGGTTGAGTATGGTCAGCGGTTGCATCAACTTGAGCAAGCATGTGTTGATTATAGTGGATTTATTAATTATGTGAAAGACACATGGTTGACTCCACATAGGCATAGATTTGTTGGAGCATGGATTAATCGAGTCCTACATTTGGGTAACACAACGACTAATCGGTACGTCTTATAATTTTATATTTGATTTTTTTTTTATGTTTTTTGATGTGTTATTTTCAATATCTGATATTTTTAATACTTGATATTTTCAATATCTAATGGTATTTTTTATATCTGATATTTTTAGGGTTGAATCTGCTCATTGGAAGTTAAAGCAGATGTTAGGAAACAGTATAGGTGACATGGTCAAATGTTGGGAAGCCATGAATAACAACTTGAGGTTACAACTGGGAAACATTAGAGCTTCATTTCAAAAGACAAGATTTGTGTCTATCTTGTTCAGACTCGTTCTCTGCAGTGAAGCTAAACCGGATCTAGATACCCAACTCTCCATCTGTGGTGGAAGAGCCAATGGAACCCTAGAATTCAACTTCAGTCCATGTCCGGCAACCTTCAACTCTTTCTTTGGTCCTCTTTCCTAAAAACAATTAAAACACATATTAGAAAACAAATTATAAAATATTCAACTATTATTCATTTTCAAATATAGTCCGTTTACTTACCTCACCGAACCATATATGTCGAGCAACATCATGCTCGTACTTCACCAAAAGCGATGTATCGTACGGCCCTCCTGGATATCCAGTCGGCTCAGCTGCAGCTGCAGATGAAGATGCACCCCGGTCTAACGTGCGGACTGGAATCCGGCCATCTGCACCTCTTCTTCGAACCACTGCAAAAATAATGTAAAAAAAAATAATTAAAAAAAAAAAAAAAAAAATTACGTACCGGAACACTTCAAAGAAGAGTTCCGGTACACATCATCCAAACCGGAAGACTTGAAGAAAGTGTTCCGGTATACAAGTATACAAACCGGAAGACTTTCTAGAAGACTTCCGGTTCAGTGTCCATAAAAACAACAAACCGGAACACTTTAGAGAAGTGTTCCGGTATACACTTTTCAAACCGGAAGACTTACTCTTAAGTGTTCCGGTATACAATGCAAAAACGCCAAAAAATTTTCTTCTCCGGAAGTCTTCAACGAAAATGGTAAAAAAATTTTGAAACGGAAAATATACCCTATTTATATGAGGGTATTTTGGTCAAAAAAATTTAAATGTAGGGGTATAGGGTAAAATTTTCTTGAAGTCGACTCCAACTGAAATTGTGGCAAGTCAAATGACTTTATCTTGATTGGATCGACTCCTACGCTGCTTGAGTCGACACATAAAAGCTGAAATACTTCTATGAGTCGACTCCCACTTATTTGGAGTCAACATATTATGTTTTAATTTTTTTCAAACTTGTAATTTTTCAAAAAATTGTTTTTATGTTATTTTCCTCCTCTCTCTTAAAATTAAGAACATATAATTTTTTTTTTCATCATCTTCAACCTTCTTCTATGCATACACCCAACAAATACACATAATCATTTTTGTTGAGTGTCATCTAGATAAAATTGATAATGTCCAATTTATGATTATTGTTATCAAATTGGATTGAGTATTCTTTGTTCTCTCTCTCTCTCTCTCTCTCTCTCTCTCTCTCTCTCTCTCTCTCTCTCTCTCTCTCTCTCTCTCTCTCTCTCTCTCTCTCTCTTCTCTTCTTCTCTCTCTCTCTCTCTCTCTCTCTCTCTCTCTCTCTCTCTCTCTCTCTCTCTCTCTCTCTCTCTCTCTCTCTCTCTCTCTCTCTCTCTCTATATATATATATATATATATATATATATATATATATATATATAATATATATATATATATATATATATTATATATATATATATATATATATATATATATATATATATATATATATATATATTGATCATTCACTTAGTGTGAAATTTGATAAACTGATAATTATGTTTGTGTTGAAGTAATTCAAACTATTTTGTAAGATAATTGCAATCTAAACAATTTCAATTGGTTTTCATACACAAAGGAAAATCAACTTGGTGTTTATTGCACACCAAATATTTGATAAATTGTCTTGGTTATTTTTTGTTTCTAATTCATTTGAAATTGATTACAAAGTGTTTAATTGTTCGAAAGTTATTTTAGAAAACATATTGATTTGTTTCTCATCATTGTTTTACGTTTTGTTACGGTTTATAAATTATATGTATATATGATTCTTCTGATAACGGTTTGTGATAGACGAGTATCTATCCCAAATTGCTTTCTCTTTCCATAGTAAATAACTTTTTTAAACAAATTTTTTAATCGAAGAAAAATTTATTTGCAATCTATTCACCCCCTAGATCGTTGTCTTCGTCTTTTTTACATAGTTTTCAAATTGAAAAAACCATTTTCTAAACCAAAGAATCGATTGCATGGATGCATCAATCAAATGTCACCTTTCAAATTTATAAAAATTTTAAGGACATCAATCGATTGCATGGGATGAGTAATCGATTGACACTGGTTTAAATTTCAAAAAGTTTCAAACGTTTTAAATGATCAATAAATTGGCAATCCCTCTCAATCGATTGACACTAGTGATTTTCAGAAAAATACTTTTGTGCATTGCATCTTTTCTTGGATATCCTTTCACATAAAAATTACATCTTATCATAAATTTATCAAGAACTATGTCTTGATTCAAAAGATGTAAGTGTCCATATAAATAAAAAGTATTTTCTCTGATCAAACTCACCTCTTTCAAAAATTTATTTCCTGAGTATTTCATTGTGTATGTCATTTTCAATCTTCAAGAACTTGTGCATTATTTTCATATTCAAATAACGTGAAAATTCTTGAGCACTTAAAGATATATTGTGATACACCATAATTTTGAAATGGAAGAAACTTTATTGTTAGGATTTATTCTATCATACTGCATAAAACTTATCTGTATCAAAAACTCAATACTTGTATTTGTATCTTGTTGTCCAGGATTGTTGGAAACAAGAAGGATGGAAAAAGAAAGTGTGTTTCTTTTTCTGTTTTGTAAAATGACAAGGTGGTTTGTCTTGATGATTAGGTTATAAGCTTGTGTATAGAAGGTAGGTATAGACTTGTAAAATTTTCTAACAATATTGAAATCTCTTACAATGTTGAAGGGGACTAGATGTACTCTCAGGTTGTGGGGTAAACTAGTATAATTTCCGGTGTTCTTTACTTTCTCCACTTTACTGCTTTCATCACCTAACCATAAACTAGAAAATAAAGAAACACTATCTCTAAAAACCATCAAATTTTAAAGTACCTAACTCACCCCCCTCTTGTGTGCACTTTGAACTTGCAGGTTGTACAATACGTCTCTTCTGGTAAAGTACGAGCATCATATTGCTTGCCATATATGGTTTGGCGATGTAAGTAAATGACAATTATTTTATTTTGAAAAAAATTTAATTTTAATTTTAATTTTTATAATATATACTTTAAATTGTTTTCAAGAGAGAGGTATGAAGAAAGAACCCAAGGTTCTTGTATACGGGAGCAAGTTTATGGGATGGGTTCCTCATGTCTCCCACCTGAGATGGAGAGGTGGTTAACTGACTCTAGTCTATCTTTACTCTAGAGAACCAGTTTGTCATGGATAGACTAAAACTTGGTATCAACATTTGTAGAGAGATGACATCTAGATACATCGTCATTTCACATGTCATTTGGTGAGATGAGCATTACTCTAGATTATTTATATTGTCTGATTCACCTCTCGACCAGGGGTGAGTTTTGGGCCCCTCGAAGTGTCACTAAAGAAGATGATGTTGATCTTGTTGTTGATTATTTGAGAGTGTCATTTAGTGAGGAAGCACCACAAGCCCGTTTTTGCAGAGGTGCTTATTATAAGATGGAATGGATGTACGATTTATTTAGATGTCATCGATATACTTTTAGATGAAAATTTTCTACTAGAGCCTACATGATGATGATGGTAGGTTACACGATTTTTGCAGACGATACTTTTAAGCTTATCGAGGCACGATATGTATCATTACTTATCGACTTGGATGGATGTGGGAGATATATTTAGGGAGCAGCTGTGTTGACCACTCTCTATAGATATCTCAGAGATGATTCCATGTTTACTTGCAAGAAACTCGAAAGATATGCTATTATGCTACAAGTATTTATTTTTATTTTATTTATTTATTTTTATCTATTAATTTTTTATTAGTAGTATTAATTTTGTAATAGTGCTGAATTCATGAGTATTTTCTAACTATTGTAAGAAGAGGAGAGAATTGGAAAGCAACTGATGGTTGTGAACTTCCTCGAGATATGATATGGTCGTAAAAGCAAGGAGCACTAAAGGTGGATGAGTTAAAACGTGTACTGGACGAGCTGACGCTTGTTGATGTCATATAGCACCCATTCAAGGATCATATAGGGGTGTATCCATTTGATGATATATGTTTGTATAGAGGGTGAATGAAGTGGGGTGACACAGTTGTTCCATACATGCGTGACAAATGTATATGCCAATTTGGATTCAGGCATTAGGTTCCACCCCACATCTTGATTATATGATGCATGATGCTAACATTAAATGTATTGGTTAGCATATTGATGTCCTTGACGTGATCCGTTCGATAAAGGTGGTTACCACTTTCATATGATGCATATGTTGGATATTTGGAGTGGTATTATCGTGTTTCACATACTCGGTTGGTACCGCACCTCGGGATGAGCAGAGAGAGGTGTCAATTCCCTTTTATGAGGCATGACCGTCCGATCCGAGTTGGACACATGTTTCTACCTTGCTTCATCGTTATCTCTAACGAGTAGGTGCTAAGGAGGAAGAACCACAATTTGCTGAATTATTTGAGGCATTGTACATTTTCGTAGTAGTTGATTTATGTTTCTATCTTGCATATGTATTAATTTGAGAATTATCCTTTAATTTTTCATTTATGTGTTAACTTGAGACATATGCATTAAAACCCAATGACATAGTTTAAAATTTAAATAATATTTTAATTACATAGAATTAAACTAAGCTAACACTATGTGGCACTAGAGGCATAATTAGTTGTCAATGTTGGAGACATCCTTCAAATCCTAACCTCCAAGATGTTGCTATCAGGGAACAAAATTTTTTCCAATCCAATGTGACTTTTTGCAAAGGAAACCCTTCTTTCATATTTACCTTATTAGAAAATTAATTCAAACATTAATAAACATAAATAAAGTATGTCATAAATTTAATAAAACCAATAGTAAAATAAATTAAGTACATGAACCCAATGATTTTGGTTTACAAAACCAAATCAATAAATGGAGATGTTTGATGAACGTAAACTTGTCATAGGAAAGAAGTGATGCACGAATTGCCTAATCAACAAAATGTTGCGGCTCATCTGCGCTTAGCCTACCAACAAACTAATGATCTTCTAATCTATCAGGTAAACCATGGTTATGAAGTCTATATTTTACATCAAATTTTCACCAGACCCATCTTTCGACGATGTTGATATGATTTTGAATGGGCAACCACATTTGCTTAGTGGCACTTTATGTTCCATTATTTGTATCCTCGTATTTCTCACATTTATCACAACCAAATATTGTTTTGTTTCTTCTCCATCCCTTACCTGTTTCGGTATCTGAACGAGTGATTATAAAAGTTATTTTATTTTTAATTCCAACCTCTTCTCGTGTATTGAATTTTTGTGTAGTTGAGAATGCATTAGAGGTATCTACACATATTCAGTTAACAAAATTCAATTTACCGGATAACTTACAATAAGTGTGTTGGTACGAATGTCGTAAAAACAAAATACAAATCAGATACCATACTTCAAGTTATCTAGTAAACGAAAGTACATACCAAATTGCATTTTAGGTAGTTCTCCGATAAAAAATTATGGGGTGTAAACTTCAAATATTCGAAAAACATCAATGAATAATAAAAAGTAAAATAGTAAATTAGTTACAATCAAACAAAAGTAAAGTTGAAATATTTCATAAAATGTAAAAGTGGGGATAATTAAGTGTGGGTGAATATGATATGTAATTCAAAAATTCATTCATTTTACTTTCTGGATAACAGAATTTTAAAAATAAAATAAAAAAAAGTTGAGAAAAATAATTTTAATTTATATGTGAGAGAAAAATGTTCTATTTAAAAATATTGTAGGAGTGAATATAGTTATTATAAGACTATATAAAGGTAAAAATTTTCCTTTTTTTCCTTTTCAATTCCAGTCAAAATGAAAGGCCTTTTGTTGCTATGTGAAAGAAAGGCCCGTTAAAAGTGATTATGCTAACACTAAGGAAAAATAGAGGAATTAACTTGCCGCTCTCAATTATCCTTGACATCATCTATAGTTTTAAAATTTCAAAACTGCCCCTCATAAAAAAATTGAATGAAATTTTTGTTCAAATTTTTTGGTAGGCAAAATCAAAATTTCTGGTTCAAACTAAATTTTCGATAATGTACTATAAATTTTCGATATACTAAAATTCATGAAATTTTTGGAAAGTTACAAATAATACCAGAAACTTCAACCAAAGTGAAATTTCCAATAATGTTATTTATTTGAAATTTTCAACGCTTAGGATTTTACCGGTAATATGGGACAGCTATGATTGTACCGACAATTTTGTGTGGTCCATAATAAATGTGAAGTTGTATAAATAAGGGGTCAGTTGCAGTTTGATAAAAACATCTCAAAAATATATTTTCCTCAATTTTTGATCAAGGAAGAAGTGTACTTCAACGAAGTTTCATCTTATGTAGAGTTTCGGCTTCCTGATGACACCACATATCTCGCTGCCTTGACGTCCAAGTTGAATGAGTTGTTGCTTGATATCGAAAACATAAATGTGAAAAAGATCGAGTTTCGTGAATATCATATTGATATTGACGGAAGGGTGAAATACAATCTTACTGAGTTGAAGACCGATGAAGATGTGAAGGACATGTGGAGATCAATTGTAGGTTAACAAAGGGGTCGATCGAGTTATATGTTAAGATTTCAAGGTCTGCCGACGACATAATTAAGAAGATGAAATGTCTAGAATCATCTGGTAGTGTCTAAGTTTTCTTATTTATCATTGTTTTATAAGTAATGTTTAAGTTATGTAATTCATAGTCAAATGTTAGTTTATGTTGATGTTGCATGCATGGAAGATCAAAAATATTATCTAATAATTTTTTTTTGATGAAGATGTCTTAATAATGTTACATGTAATATACAAATAATACATAAAGATAATAATGTATAAATAGGTCCCCTACGGACTATGGTCGCTAGACAGTAGCAGATGAGACCAGATCAGCAACAACGACATCTGGCTGACCATCTCATCTGCAACAATGACATCTGGCTGAACCACCTCATCTGCCACCTCATCAGCAACCACCTCATCAGCAATCATCTCATCAACAATATGTGTTATATCTGTCTCGGTAGTTGGATCATGAACATCCTGGGCATAAACAACCTCAACATCATCTATGGGTTGCTCAACTGACCTAACCAGTCGGCGTCGGATGCCATGGGGTACGCGGAACTGCCCCTGCTCAGCCAACCGTTTTTGGTGTGAACTAGTTAAACCATTCGTCCAGCCCGTATCTGGGAAGACTTAACCCCATCAGCCCTAGTCTGATCTGCGATCTATATATTGTTCTTCCTACAATAGTGTTGTCCCTACCTATGTATTTCATTGCAAAAGATGAAAAAAATTAATAACTACCGTAAATTCTGAAATTTCTGGTAAAAAATAAAGTTCTTATAACTATCGAAAATTCTGAAATTTCCAGTAATTTTTTTTTTATAATTTTCGGAAATTCTGAAATTTTCGGAAATTTCAGGTGATTTTGTATTGGAAATTTTGAAATTTCCAGTTAAAATGTTTTCATTATTATCGGAAATGGTACAAAATCACGCAAATTTAGTAATTTACGATACAAAAACTTACCGATTTTGAAATTTATGATATCGCCCAATAGACTTCAAATTTACGCGTGGGAATTGTGAATTTCAAAAATGAGTCAAAAAAATTTACAGGAACAATATTATCATTTTATACAAAATGGGGGGTGTCAGATTCAAATGGGATGTCAAGTTAAATGTTCGGAAAAAGACCAACATGAAACAAAAGGCCCAAAGTTCTATACCTGATTTTTGAAACGTAATACTCCACAATGGAGTTCATGCTGATTTGACACATACCAGCAATCACATTGAATTGAACTCTAAGATCACGTTTTTCATAATAATAATCTACAAACATTCATTTTATCGTCACAAATCATTTCAACTTCTAATACCACTTTTTATGTATCAATCGTTTAAGCTTAAAATTCGTTAAAGTACTGTACCAAAAAAGAGAGTTCTTGTTTGGAATTCCGTATATTAACTAATTATAAGTAATTTTATTTGTAAATGATCTAAAAAGTTTCCAAAAAAAATGAGTGTTTAAGCACATGAGTGTTTCTTTCTTTAACAGATTTGCCATGTACCATATGTGCCTAATTCTCCTTTATTTCGTTAACATTAACAATCATATACCAAATAATGTCAGGTTTTCCAGACAATGATATCACTTTCTCTTCAATTTTGTTGTGCTTGTCATACCTAATACAGTATGTGCTATATTCCTATTAAGAACAATTTCAAAGTCTCATTTTTACTATTATAACATCATATTTCTTGGATAAAGAAGTCATGTTAATCTCAAGTTCGACCAGGACATAAAATCTGGTTTAAAATTGTTCCTTTTAAGATTTAAGTTCAGATTCTCTAGAACGATTTATTTCATGTAGAGTTTGTTAATCACAAATATTCAATCACTTGATTACTTTTACTATTAGATTAAACATAGCAAAATGAGAGATAATAGTATGTGAAAATAAAGAGAGATTTATCACAATTATGTATTTCAGATGTGCTATTGGTCGGTCACAAGTTTATAAAAAAAATCAAGTGAGACCTCGCCAACGACCGAATATTTGATCCCGACTATTAGTGCATCGCATACTGTCAGATTTAATCGGACGAATTTTTGCATCTCATGCTGGGTTATATGGAAATAGTTTTAACTATTTACCTTATATAAACTCAAGGAAGCGACATTTCAAGTATTATCTCATTTCTTGCTCTCAAACTACATCTCTTAAACTTCACTCACTTGGGCATCGAGTGTTAACCTTACAAGGCATCCACACCCCATCGTACAGGAAGCTCATGTCACCACACTGAAAGAGCTCGTTCCCTCAGCACTACGTAATTCTCGTTCCACTTCGAAACAATGATACCGTTTGTGGAAATCGATTATTGATTCCATCGAATTTCCGTAAAAAACATTATTTCTTCACCGCTCATATGCTTTAACCTATATTATTTCTGCCCTCATGTTCGGTCCATTTTACGTAAACCATGGCAACATCTAAGTCTACTCGACTAGCCACCCAAATGTAACACCACCATCGCTATAGCGACGATTAATGCTCCTAATCCATCGAGAGAGGACCAACCTCTTCCACCAGCAAGAACTGATCCAGTTCTATGACATCTCCTTCCGTTCCAACTCCTTGGAATCTGCTTCCTTTGAGTGTCTCCCATAATACATTCCAAGTCCTTTTGATTTTTAAATCTTCTCAACAATTGCTCCAAGGTCAAATCTCAAAATAACTTCCACTGCAACCACCGGTCTCTGGACACTCTAGAGTCTCTAGCAACTCTACGCTAACCTAGGCATGCAAGAAGAAAATGAATTGCTCAACATCGTCTACAATTTGGGAGAGAAACACAACTCACATTTTGTCTCCGAAAGACTCCTTAAAATTGAATAGAACCGGGAATATGCTCCATCTAGAGACTGCTCCCTACATGAAACGACTTCTGATGACAATCATGGAGCCTATTTTCTTCTAACTTGTTTATAATGATGAATTTATTTTTTTTCTTGTCTTTTATCTTCTTTTGTCTTGGTATTGATTTGCTTTCATTTTTTACAAATTGTTGTATTGATTTATGTTATATATTTTAAATGTCATTGTTATTGTCCCCACACATCAAATTTTTTGACGAATTTAAGTTTTGAATCATTCTTCTAAATGTTTTGAATTTTTCTATATGTTTTTCATAACAGATACAATAAAGCTTCGATAGCAAGTTAGAAATACTACGAAAGACAACTATGCATGTACAAATATTTATTTTGGATATTGCTATTCATTTTTTTCGTTAAAGTTTCCAAAAAGTCAAAATTTCAAAAAATATTTATTCGGTCTAAAATAAATAATTTAAAAAATATATATTAATTTTATTTTTTAAATATAATAATTTATGATATTATTAAATAATTATAAATATTGATTTATATTATTATTAAATTTTTTATTCTAGTCATTGATTAATGTTATTATTTTATTTTTTATCTTAATATTACTATCACTTTTATATAAATAAAAAAAGTCCATTATTTTTAAATTGTTAAATAGAGAATCAACACTACAAGAAAATTGTCCTACGGTGTTTTACCTACGGACAAATAAAAACCATCACTAATTCTTTTTTATTAGTTTAATTTATTTATCTTTAATTATATTTTGTTTCATTATTATTATTATTATTATTATTATTATTATTATTATTATTATATATTTTATTTTATTATTATACTATATTATATTCTACACTCATCTCTCTCTTTTTCTCATAGAAACTATTAGATTCTCTCTTTTTCACGTAAATCTAAAATCTCTTTTCTTTGTTTCGCTATCTCACTCAATCTACCACTGATTCTTCCCGATAGATACAAATCTTCAATTCCTAATCACTATTTCTATTTCTTTGGTTCTCTCACCATCGATCAAAGGAAAACTTCAACTTTACCACCAAGTTTGAGTTTGTTGCTGTGGAAGAAGATGATGTCGAAGTCACAGGTGCGTTTTTCACCATTAATGGGGCCTTCTAAACAATGTATATTCTGATTTCAATGACATCATTCTATTTCACATTTGCACGAAGTTGAAGGTGCTTCGCTAGGGAAGCTGTCAATAGTCAGGTTTCGTAAACAATTTCATTTCCCTTTATATCATTCATATCACTAAGTTAGGTTTATGCCTCCAATACTCGTTATTTTTGTTCCTAGGATTTGAATACTTTACCTCCCTTTTCTTTAAAATTTAGAGAAAAACTAAAGCTAATAAAAGAAGCAGAATTGACTTTTAAACATGTGGTTATTTAAGGGTAGTGTTGGAGTGAAGATCTATGCATTGTAACACCCCATTTTTTTTATTAGATTTTTTATTATATTTTAATTGTTTGAATTATGCATTTTGATGATTTATTTTATGGCTGGACATTGACGTAGTATGTATCCTTGAGTTAGGGGTATAAAGAGATGATAGAAGTAAGTAGAATAATTTAGAATTGTTTTGATAATTAAGAATAATATTTTATTTATTTTTATTATATTAATTAGTGAAGATATAATAATTGGGCAAAATATAACAAATTGAGAAAGTTAGTGGGAGGAAAGAATATGAGATAATTAAGTTTGAGTCAAGTTGGTTATTTAGAAACGTTTACCCTAAAAATAAAAAGTTAAGCGGAACCTAGGTTTAGGGAGATTTTCACAATACATGACATTTGAGAAAAAGGAAAAAGAGGCAAGAGACAAGGTGTTCAAGGGAAGAGAGTGAAAGTCAGAATTTTTGCAAGGAATTCAGGTAAGGACGATAACTTGTTTCAATAGTAAAAGGTATGATAGAATGGTAGAATGGAGGAACAATTAACCTCCTTAGGATTGAGTGTCTTGATTCATAATTTTGAATTTGGATGCTATGATGGTTGTTATATGATGATTATATGATGAGTTTCGTGTGTCTTATATGCGTGTATTTTTTTCTATTTTGATGATTGAACCTATATTCACAATTGTTACAATTTCAAAGGTTTTAGACAGAATTTTAAAATAATGATTAGATTATTTAATTGTATTAAAACTATAAATTAACTTAAGATAATTAGAGTATTGCATGGGTTGTAATTTTTTGAGCATTTGAATTTTTATGGAATCGAAATCGGAGGTCTGTAAGGCCTCAAAAGATGAAAAATGCAAAAAACTCTGCATTTTGTCTGTCACGACCGCGCTCAGCGCGGGAGCCTTTCTTCGTGTTTTTTTTGTCGAAATCGTTTTGGCCATAATGTTTGATTCGTAAATCCAAATCGAGTGTCGTTTGAAGCGTTGGATATCTGAAATAGAAGGCTATAACTTTGTTCCAGGGATAAAATAAGTTTGATGAATATTTCATTGACGTTTTTGGGGTTGAAGAAGATGAAAATTGTGCTGAAAAGTTTAGAAAAACAACTTTTTAGTAACGCCTTCGTGCACGGTTTTGATCATAACTTTCAACTCGTGAATCATTTTAGGTTGGGGTTTGAAGCATTAGAAATCTAACTCTATGAGATATAATGTGATGGTGATAAGTAAACTGTTTGAGTATTATTCCTATGCCTAATGTGTTGGTGAATGTTTTATTCATACGTTCGATTAATGAATTGTTGACATATCCCGACGATTTTGGTCATAACTTTTATTCCGTAACTCCGATTTTGATGTTGTTTGAAGTCTTAGAAAGATAATGCTCAGACCTATAATATGGTAGTGATTGTTGATATGTTTTAATAATATTCACATTCCTACTATGTTAATAAATGTATTAGTTTATACATTTGGTTGATGAATCGTTGCATTATTGTAATATCGTGGTGTGATAATTATGTTGTTATGTAGATGATGTTAAGATGTTGACGAGTTGTTGCTGTTTGTTTATATTATTCATGTGGTAACATGAATTGGTTATTACATGATGAATGATGTGATGCATAAATGATGAGATGTGTGTGGGGATCCTTTAGGTGAACCTTGTTGTGTTAATGCATGTTATTTGAGAGTCATGCATCTTGGTGTAGATCGGAGCGAGTAGCTAATTCCTATTCCGAGGGATTAGTGAAGCGTTACCTATGTTATAGCAACGATTTTTGGGGAGTCTCGATCCCTTTGTGATGGATCGGGTGCGAGTAGCTAATTCATATTATAGGGGATTAGTGAAGTGTTACCTATGGTGATGGTAGTGATTTTGGTATGCTCCGATTCCAAGAGGGAATCGATACTATGGTGGAGATCATGGAGTGAGATGAACCTGAGTATTCATATTTGGTACCACATGCATGTCGACTCAGTGTTGAGTATATTGCATAAGTGTTGCATTTGTATCGGTTGTTGTTGATGTGTTGTTGGATGAGATGTTGTTGCATATGATGTTAATGATAATTGATATATGGTTTTGTATGATGTTGATCATAATTGAGATGTTGCCGTGAATGATGTTGATTATAATTTGGATGTAAGAATGTGATATATTGTTGTGCATGATTGTGTAGATGTTGTACTTTATTCTTCATTCTATATCGTTATTATTGAAATGAATTTTCATCCTTTCTGTTTGAATGTTGCCTTTATATGAGCATCATTCAGATACTCAAGAGTTGTATTGCTGAAGTAAGTAGAAGGTGGCTCTTGGATTACTTCTTTATTTTGTCACTTTTACTAGTGGTATCTTGCTATGATCATGTAACATCGAGTTGAATTAAACGCTTACTTTATTCCTTATGTCTGATTATATTGAAGTCATAAAACTAATTTTGTCGTTGAGAATTCTTAAGATGTTGAATTGATTGATTACAACTCTCTTATTTTGTTATTACATTGATGTTGAGAGTAGATGTTATTATTTGTTTTATCTTCCATAATTGTGATGATAATTCCGTTGCGATGATACTTTAAAATGGAAGTGAGCGTGCGATGACAAGTTATGAATGTCTTATTATGTGAATATATAATAATGATAAGATGAGATGGATGTCGTGTAAACATCCTAAATATGATTCAAATAAGTTGGATGTCGTGTAAGCATCCTATTTGCAAATGTGTGTATTGAAATTTATCGTTGAAACCCGTGTTATGGAGCAGGTCATGTGTGTTATGAATGTGTGACACCCTACGTGGTTTTATTTTATATTTAATTTACGCGATAAATTATGTGTGGGGTTTTGGATGTTACATTAGTGGTATCAGAGCAGGTTGGTTCGTCCGACCAGGTTGTTTAATTATGTTTGTTCCCTAGTATGTGACATCTGTGTGAGAAAACTGTCGATGCTTATTTTGTTTTCCATTTGCAGGTTGAGAATGAAACAAGTGGGGGAGAAGTGTCTAATTCTCTTGGATGTTCTAACTGTATAGAGCTTGGACATCATGTTGCTGCATGCAGGAGTGCAGTGTTGGCTAGTTAACCTGTTTTGAGAATGTTGTGCTTTTCTGAATCCAAAGATAGGTCAGATTTGAGGATGGTATCAGTTAGAAAAATGGTGTGATCCTTGAGGGAATACGACCAGGTGTTCTCGTTGGTCACTTCCTTGCGAGGGGGAAGGTGATGTTTTGGATAGAGATGAGCCAATTGTGTGTTGAGTATCCTGACGTGTTCACTGAGGATGTGTAGGTTTATATTTTGTTGGAACAAGTTGATGTTATTCTTGGAATGAATTGGTTGGAGTTAAACCAAGTGTTTACCAATTTTTTTGATAAGTTGGTGCAGTGTGTCGCTGATTGCAAGAGCTCAGGCGATGGAAAGTTGTTTTGTTCCTAACACTGAAGATGTTGTGGATTCGAGATTCCTGTCTGCCGGTCAAGTTGGGAAGTCTTTAGGGAAAACGATCAGGTATTGTTAATGTTGTTTCTCGGAGAGTAGATGGCGTTGTGACGACTAGTGTTATGCCAGTGGTGTGTGATTTCTAAGGCTTTCTTGAAGATATTTGTGACTTGCTTCCAGAGCGTGAATTTGAATTCGATGGAGGTGAAGAGTTGACGTTTGTATCAACTAAGCAAGTGAGAGAGTCCGTGAAGGATATGGAATAAGTATTTGTGATGTTAGCTTCGTTGGAAGCTAAAGGAAAGGGAGTAGTTCGTGATGTTCATGATGTGTTTCATGTGTCTCAGTTGAGGAGATACATTTCGGATCCATCTCATGTGATCCAGGTGGATGATGTGCAGATGAGAGATAACTTGACTATTGAGGTATCATCCGTGAGGATAGAGGATCGAGAAGTGAAGCAGATGAATGGTAAAGAGATTTCCTTAGTGAAGGTAGCTTGGGGTGGACCAGCTGGTGGGAGCATGACTTGGGAGCGCGAGAAGAAGATAAATGAGTCGTATCCGACTCTGTTTTCCTCAGGTAATTTTCGAGGGCGAAAAAATCTTAAGTGAGGGAGAGTTGTAACACCCCATTTTTTTATTAAATATTTTATTATATTTTAATTGTTTAAATCATGCATTTTGATGATTTATTTTATGATTGGACGTTGGCGGGATATGTATTCTTGAGTTAGGGGTATAGAGAGATAATAAAAGCAAGTAGAATTATTTAGAATTATTTTGATAATTAAAAATAATGTTTTATTTATGTTTATTATATTAATTAATGAAGATAGAATAATTGGGCCAAATATAAGAAATTGAGAAAGTTAGTGGGAGGAAAGAATATGAGATAATTAAGTTTGGGTGAAGTTGGTTATTTGAAAACGTTTACCCTAAAAATAAAAAATTTAGATGAACCTAGGTTTAGGGAAATTTTCACAGTACATGACATTTGAGAAAAATGAGCAAAGAGGCAAGAGACAAGGTGATCAAGGGAAGAATGTGAAGGTTTTAATTCAGAATTTTTGCAAGGAATTTAGGTAAGGATGAGAACTTGTTTCAATATTAAATGATATGGTAGGAGGGTAGAATGGAGGAACCATTAACCTCCTTAGGGTTGGGTGTCTTGATTCATAATTTTGAATTTGGATGCTATGATGGTTGTTATATAATGATTATATGATGAATTTCGTGTGCCTTATATGCGTGTATTTTTTCTGTTTTGATGATTGAACCTATATTCACCATTGTCACAATTTCAAAGGTTTTAGGCACAATCTTAAAACAATGATTCGATTATTTAATTGTGTTAAAACTGTAAATTAACTTAAGATAATTAGAGTATTGCATGAGTTGTAATTTTTTGAGCATGTGTCTTCTTACAGAATCGAAATCGGAGGTCCAGAAGGCCTCAAACAATGAAAAATGTACAAAACTCTGCATTCTGTCCGTCACGACCGCGCTCAGCGTGGGAGCCTTTGTTCGTGTTTTTTTGTCGAAATTGTTTTGGTCATAACGTTTGATTCGTAAGTCCAAATCGAGTGTCGTTTGAAGCGTTGAATATCTGAATAGAGGGCTATAACTTTATTTCAGGAATAAAATAATTTTGGAGATTCTTACGTTGACATTTTTGGGGTTGAAAAAGATGAAAATTGTGCTGGAAATTTTAGAAAAACAACTTTTTAGTAACGCCTTCTTGCACGGTTTTGATCATAACTTTCAACTCGTGAATCATTTTGGATTGGGGTTTGAAGCATTAGAAAGATATAATATGATGGTGATAAGTGAATTGTTTGAGTATTATTCCCATGCCTACTGTATTGGTGAAGTTTTTATTCATACATTCGATTTATGAATTATTGACATATCCCGACGATTTTGATCATAACTTTTATTTCGTAAGTCTGATTTTGATGTTGTTTGAAGCGTTAGAAAGATAATGCTCAGACCTATAACATGGTAGTGATTTTTGATATGTTTTAATAATATTCACATTCCTACTATGTTAATAAATGTATTGGTTTATACGTTTGGTTGATGAATCGTTCCATCGTGTAATTTCATGGTGTGATAATTATGTTGTTATGTCGATGATGTTAATATGTTAATGAGTTTGTGTTGTTTGTTGATATTATTCATGCGGTAACATGAATTGGTTGTTACATGATGAATGATGTGATGCATAAATGATGAGATGTGTGTGGGGATTCTTTAGGTGAACCTTGTTGTGTTAATGTATGTTATTTGAGAGTCATGCATCTTGGTGTACGGACTTCGATCTAGTTTTGGTGAGTCTCAATCCTATGGGGATGGATTGGAGCGAGTAGCTAATTCCTATTATGTGGGATTAGTGAAACGTTACCTATGTTGATGGTAACGAGCTTTGGTGAGCCTCGATCCCGTTGTGATGGATCAGGTGCGAGTAGCTAATTCCTATTATAGCGGATTAGTGAAGTGTTACCTATGGTGATGGTAGTGATTTTGGTGTGCTCCGGTTCCAAGAGGGAATCCATCATATGGTGGGGATCATGGAGTGAGATGAACCTGAGTGTTCATATTTGGTACCCCAAGCATGTCGAGTCGATGTTGAGTACATTGCATAAGTGTTGCATTTGTATTGGTTGTTGTTGATGTCTTGTTGGATGAGATGTTGTTGCATATGATGTTAATGATAATTGGGATGTGGTTTTGTATGATGTTGATGATAATTGAGATGTTGTCGTATATGATATTAATTATGATTTGGATGTAAGAATGTGATATATTGTTGTGCATGATTGTGTAGATGTTGTACTCTATTCTCCATTCTATATCATTATTATTGAAATGAATTCTCATCCCTTCTGTTTGAATGTTGTCTTTACATGGACATCATGCAGATACTCAAGAGTAGTATTGCCGAAGTAAGTGGAAGATAGCTCTTGGATTACTTCTTTATTTTTTCGCTTTTACTAGTGGTACCTTACTCTAATCATGTAACATCGGGTTGGGTTAAACACTTATTTTATTCCCTATGTCTGATTATGTTGAAGTCATAAGACTAATTTTGTTGTTGAGAATTCTTAAGATGTTGAGTTGATTGATTATAAATCTCTTATTTTGTTATTACAATTAATGTTGAGACTAGATGTTATTACTTGTTTTATCTTCCATAATTGTGATGATAATTCCGCTGCGATGATACTTTAAAATGGAAGTGAGCGTGCAGTGAAAATTTATGAATGTCTTATTATGTGAATATATAATACCGATCAGATGAGATGGATGTCGTGTAAACATTCCAGGTATGATTCAGATAAGTAGGATGTTATGTGAACATCCTTTTTATAAATGTGTATATTGAAATTTACTGTTAAAACCCGTGTTATGGAGCAAGTTATGTGTGTTATGAATGTGTGACACCCTACGTGATTTTATTTTTATATTTAATTTATACGATAAATTATATGTGGGGTTTAGGGTGTTACACACACCAGTAGGTTGAAAAACATGTTGTGCTTCCATCCAATGAGGAGCATCCACTGACTGAGTTTTCCAGGAGGTGGAGATCTTATTGCAATAAGCATCTCAACTACTTTTTCTTTCAGTTTTACAAGTTTGGAATGCCATTTTTTATGCTTTTTCTTTCAATGTTCACTACTTTTATGTGATATTTCTTAGGTTGAGTTTTATAGGGGTTGCGATTTTCCGTTTTTGGCATAGTGCATGTAATTTGAGGCAAGTGGGTATTATGAACATGGCTGAGATACTTGAGAAGCAATTGACTTCAGAGTTGTCAAAGATGATGTTACAAGAAGCTTTCACTCTTGGTCGTGCTTTCAGCCATTTTCTTACTATAATGGATATAACTGAAACTCACCATAGGTAAATCATCCACAAATATGCTAAGGCTTTATTTGGATCAACTTATTCGATAAGTTGTTTTCAACTTATTTTCATAAGCTCTCCAAGTTCAAGATAGTTTATGAAAATAACTTAGAGTTTATACAAAAGTAGTTTAATCTTATTTTATAGAAGTAACTTATAAAAATGCTTATCATAATAAGCGCTTATGTTATAATAGTCTACGAAATAACATGACTTAAAAGTTTTGGTAAGTTCAAAGCACAAAATAACATGACTTAAAAGTTTCATTTGCTTATCCTCTTCATGTATGTGTGACTATGATAGTCTTATTATAACTTCTTGGTTTCAATAGGTGACATTTACTCTTTTTATAATATTAGGTCTATATAGGAGGATATTTTCAATACGAATGGGAGCAATTCCATCTATCGTGATGTCCGAGGTACACCTTAATTCCTTCGAATGTCAGTTATAAAATGTGTATGCTTTTCCATAAATAGTATGATTTTATTCGATAAAAAGATGACATAAATGTTGCTAAAATATTACCTTGTGTTGCAATACTTCCGGTTGATATTTAAGACAGGCTGGAAGCATAACCACATTGATGAACTGGTTTGGTGCATGACTATACTCTTATTCTGTTTAATTTCTCATGAGTTGGAGCCTCTATATTAAATGCATTATTTTTCAAATTTATTTCGTTTAAAGGAATAATGATAAACATTGTTATCTGATAATCATTTTTCCATTTTATTTCAAAAAACATATAGAACAAGCATGTTTACTTTGTAATTATAATTTAATATTAATTAAAATTTTCTGTTGTCAATTTGATCTTGGATGAAATTAAAATTTTATTTATAATTGAGGCAATCATAAAAAAATGTGTAGGTTTAAAAAAAAACAGGATTTTGTTTTTCTTTTAGGATGATAACCCGAGGTAAAAATGTTTGTCAGTCGGTAAAATACAACTGACACACAAAAATCCGCTGTTAGTCGCATAGTATAGTGCGGGGCTAATATATCTATCGGTGATTGTCTGGGATGATTTTTTCTATCAATAAAGATCAATTTTCTATAGTGTAAAAGGGCGAATTTATAAATAGAATAATTAAAATGTTTTAAAAAACTTGAAATATCATAATCAAAAGTGAATTTAAAATTTATTAATATATAGTTTTTCTTCTACAATATTGTAAATATGTATGAAATGAAATGTGTATACCTACTATTATGATTAAGATGTGTCACTAACTATAAAACTACATTTATACAAATATAATTAACCTATACCAGTAGTCGATCAGTTGTCCCTAGATATATGTAGTTTATATCCTCTGTTCCTTTGTTGTCACTATAATATGTCACTTATTTTTAGTATTTACACTAAAAAAAATTGATATAATTTTTTTAAAAGGTTTAAGCAAACAGGTTTTTCAATTTTTTTTAATTTTAAATTTTGTTTACATGTCAAAAATGTTATATGAAGGTGAACTAAGTAATTAAACTACAAAAGTATTGAAAATGCAATTTAAAATAAGGGAATGAATAGAATCGACATTTTGTTTTTAATATAACAAGGGAAGATGGCGACTTGTTCAGCAAGTTATCTTAGCTAGGTTTGATTTTGAGAGTGAGTTTGAACTGTTACTTACTAAACAACCTAACAAGTCTTCAAGTTGAAGAAGTTAGTTTGAAATATTAATAATACAAAAAATTTGACATGTACCAAGGACAAAAATCCAGGGCAAAACTAAAAACCATTGATAAAGGCCGAAAAACTTATATCAATTGATCTTTGCTTTCGTCAATACTAACGACAACTTTCCGTCCCAAAATCATATACCAACAAAGGGGTTGGACAAAATTTTAAGACTATAGTAACGATTAATTACACTGTTTAATATTTTTATCCACCAGATATTTCAGTTGGTAAATGACGAAATTAACCGTTGATATATGTTTTTTATTTTACAATTTTTGTCTATAATTAATATTTTTTAATAATCAAATTTTAGCAATTATTTCGATACACACCGCACAGAATATAAAACAACATCAAAAAAAAATTCAATTATATTTGTCAAAATAGCAAGTCATACAAACATATCAAAATAATAAAGTAATTTCAATTGTATAATAACCACCAAAATAGATGTACTACGACAACAACAAAAACACAAAAACATATTTAAAATAAAAGTAGTTTCTAATCTTACTCTTTTCCATCTTCATCCGTGGATAGACTTTGAGAATTTGTCTAACTTGAGGCAATAAAAACATTTGTAGCCAATTAAAAATAAAATAAAATAAGTTTGACATTTACCATACAAATATGTACTTTGACGATCAAATATAAATTAGTCTTTTTGTACAAGAAAATCATATATCCAACATCCTTGTGGATTGACACTGAAAAATACCTCAAAGATCTTTATCAAGAATGTCTTGATGAATTTTCTTTTGTCAATCACAGCCTCACTTCCTACTTCCAGATGAATAATTTGTTTAGGATTGATCTCATACTTCTCAAAAAGAGAAGAAACCACCATCAAATTGCAAATACAAAAGTTAATCTTCAAGAGATAAGATTAAGATAAATATAAGTTGCAAAATTGAATTTAAAGTTTCGACATTGAAGTCATATAGAACGCATCACACAAGACACTAGTAATGGAAACAACACATAAGACATTAAGTATGACTTCTACAAGGTTTATTCATGCAAAATTAGAAGTGTGACAACTTTACTTGATTTCATTGAATACTAAATACCAAACTAAATGCTAGTTGCAACAAATTTTAACAATGAGAATAGTTAAATTCATTAGATAAATAGTACCAAGTCAAAATAATTTGAATAAACTAATCCACCTATTCATTAAAGCTTGTTAAAATACTTGCCTTTAGTATGTGTGCGAAAACGCACAACTATGTAACATGGTAATAAAACACCAGAAATTCAGGTATGAGCAAAGAACCACCTACAACAACACGAGGGGGATATCCGAAGTTTAAGCTACCTCAAGCTACTATAAAAGTTGAGCTTGTAATCATTCATGACTACCAACAATTTTAAGGAGCTAGTGGTCGTGCTGATGTTAAAGAAAATGAAGCAGAGGTACTAGAAAATTCAGTTGAGAGTAATGAAACTAATAGGAATTTTAGCAAGGGAAGAGGATACAATCAAGAAGGAAGAGGTACATGAGGTTTCTTAAAGGACAAGATATGCACACATTGTGGCAAGAATAGCCACACTATGGATATATGCTACAGGAAGCATGTATATCTTCCAAATTGGAGAACATGAAGAGGAAATGCATCTGCCAACAATGTTGGATCTCACTTTCATTAGTAAAAAATAAATAAAAGAATATTGAGTTTTGGTATTAAGAATAATCCTCATTCAACTACCCGTTTTTGGCAACTACATAAAAAACTAAAACAAAACAACAGAATGGAAATAAAATAGCCTAAAATAAAATGCATAAAAATAATATATAACTAAAAAAATTAACTTTCATGGGTTATATCCTTTAATGTCATTAGTTTTTCATATTATCATCCACCTTAGGGTGACATATATGACACAAAAAACTTACAAATTCACTCCAATTTCATATTGGTAAACAAGATAAAATATGATATAGAAGAATTCGTGAAGTAAAATAAAAGAATAAAATAAAAAAATAATAAAAATAAAAGAAAACAATTTTTTTAAATAAAGTATAGATTTTTTAAATAACTGCATAACAAATTTTTTAACCCATAATAAGAATTAAATTCAATATAAGTTAAATGGTCCAACTGTAAGAAATATTGCTTACTTTATTAAATATCAGAGATCTGTACAAAATAAAATTGACATACGATTATGGTGAATTTTGAATTTTGGGAATCAAATACATTCAGAGCAAGAGATAAAATTCAATTCAAAATTGGTGTTAATTCAATAGACAAATATAAGATTCATCCCTAAAGACTTATGCTACCAAGTTATTTGTCTCTTCTTTACAAAGTTAAACCAATATAATAAATTCTCACTTCATCTTTTAATAACTAATATTTTAATAGTTTGACCATTGTTTCACTAACAAATATTATTAGTGCTAATATAAAAATTATTATGGTTTATTTCATAACATTTTTATATTTTATTTTTTAAACCATTTTTTAAAATAAAAATAATAAACATGAATATTTTTAATCATAACTAACATGAAAATTATTTGTTTCATCACCTAATTAATACCAATTCTTTTAATATTGGGAGTGTCAATGCCTCTCGCAATACATAATTGGGTATTACTAAACTAATATCGACATGTTATTAAAATAAGAGCGGTAGCGCTCCCGTATTTATTAGCTCAATATAATTAAATCGGTTATCTCCAACGATGTCAAAAACTTGATTACCAATTTAGCAAATGTACTAATCATTGCAAGTATTAAATTTGAAGATAAATTCTCTAAGTACCGACCTTGCAAACTGCAAGTTAATTTCTATTTATTAATTTTTGCATTTCGTCATAATTTGAACAAAATGTTTTGATAGATTGAAAGATTAAAGGGTAAGTTATAATAAAAAAATTATGATTAAAAATGTTAGGGATGGGTTTGATTTTGTTTTCGTCAAGAGTTCTAAATAAACCTTAGGAATGGACTTTCTTAATTTATATAATTACCGTTTTTCTAAAATATTTATATCTATTTTTTTAGTGAACAAGCCTTAAGTTTTATTTTAATTCACAATCTCTTTGGTGAAATCGTACACAAAATTAAGCCTTTAAATTTAACATGGATTGATATAATTTTAATGAATTATTCCTATCTTTAGATATGACCAAAATACTGCACTAGAATCATAATAAAAAATGGATTGAAAAATAAAATTTTTAATCTTCGTCAATCGCACTACATCCTTTTTTCTGCGCACTGCTTCATTGCAGTTACGTTATTCACGTCGCTCCCTTTTTCTTATGTGTCACACTTCACTTCATTTGTGGATTTTTTTTAGTTTCATGAGATTTTGCCAAATGACTAGTTTCTTACGCATTCTTTTGATTATTGTTCTAATTCTTCTTCGTTCTTTGTCATCTTAACTGTATAGTGAAAACAATACAAAAATTTGTCTAATTAGAATGATTTCACCATAGATCTGACTTTTTAACACTTACAATGAGCTTTAAGCAAATAACCATTACCTAACTCTTTCTGAAAGGACATGGTCGTCTTAAAGGCTCTCTAGAGAAATATACTTAAGAAAATAAGTAAGCATCCCTAAATATAAGAAAATCACATGAAATGTCCAAAATATTATATAAATAAAGTCCCGGAGGATGAAGATTACAAAGGGCTCAAAGAAAAAGAGTGATAAAACCCATATGGGTGTGATTACATAAAAAACCATTAATGGTGTGATGATAAAACACAAGGGGGACTACGATCATTCGCCAACTTCCTTAGGTTTCCTTTCTTCTTGTACGACATTCTCACAGATGACTTCCTCATTAGGAATCTCATTCGTCTCAAGATGTGCGTCATCCTACTCAACTAGAATGTCCTTTTCAAAAGAAGGGGCATACGTCTTTGGAGGTGCCCCATCCTCTTTGCCCAAAAGTTGATCGTCCCAGGACTACTTTGAATAGATCTAGCTTGCTCAGGTCCAAGTTAGGGTAGAGGAAAACGACTTATTCTTTGGCATGTTTGAAATACTAGTCAAAAGTATTCATTAACTCATCCTTGCAAGTAGGAAAATTATCATCCAATTTATTCTTAGAGAGAAGGGAATTCTCAATAGACTCTTTTAAACTGCTTTTTGATAAGTAAATTTTAGCATCATCATCCGCCTTCATCAAAGCATCTTTAAGTCTCACCTCTAAACATTTTAGTTTATCCCTCTCCTTAGTCATACTTTTCACCGACTATTGCTTTTTAATTATTTCCTTCTTTGTAGTGGTCAAATCAACTTGCAGACCATCCACAACCTATCTTCTTGAGCATGAGCGTCAAGGAGCATTAACTCCATCTACAAGTCCCTCCCAATGTTGTTTCCCACCATTGTACAACCTCCAATTTTCCATTCGAGCGACCGCTTGGAATTCGTTGGGAAAGTCTTCATGAAAGGAATTCGGGCGCAGGTGTATTCTTGTGCATCAAATTGATCATTCCACAATAATGACAAAAGGTGTTTAGGAGGCTCAACCTGGATGAGTGACCCTACATGGTGCTCACCCTCTTCATCATCATCTTTGATATTGACGGTGACCTTGTATTTCTGACTAGAAGCTGAAGAAAAGCTTCTTCAGAACCCCATGTCTTCATAATCTTAAGGGGACAAGGTTCAACAATGATGTTTCCTTCAGTGCCATTTTTTATGCATTTAGTGATGAGACTGCTCAAATGAATTTTTAGATTGTCAGTCCATTAATCATTATGCATAACTTTCTTATTGTTCAAACGAGCTTTCCTCTCAATAATTGAAATGGATGACATATTTCCTGCAAATAGTTAGAAAATGTGATAAGTAATAGGGCTAGTAAAAGAACTGTAACCTAGAAATAATTACAATAATAAAGTTATACAAATACTCATCAATCTTGCTATCATCCCCCTGTTTGAGCTTTATAATCCCTAGAGCTCATGATGGAGAACTCATCCCAAAAGTTAACCATTTCCCTCTATATGATAATGAGGTAATAATAAGCAAATTAAGTGATGGCCTCTAGGTCCTTAGTCCAATACAGAGGGAATAAAAGGGCGTCATCCTATCAAGTCATGACAATGGAGGCTCTATATTGCAACTCATACTCACAAACCTATCATTATAGTTTTTGTAATGGATGTAATGAGGCTTAAATAAGGTTTTTCCTGATAATGCGTCCAGGGTCGATGAGCTTCAATTTAACCCCGTCTTGGTACCATAGAAGGAGAAGAAAGTCCCTACAATAGGATTGGCAACCAATCAATGACACGTGATCTTAAATTCCCTAGTAAAGGTCAAACTGTTTGGAAAATTTTGAGAGGGAGCAACATTCATATTAACGAGAACCTCTTATTCAAATAAAGTGAAAGGAATTAATACCTCTAGGTCTTGGAGATTGGATATGCATGTAGAAGAAAGAGTTGGGTGAGTTTAGTGGGAAAGCAATGTTGGCCCCTTCAATCATACAATAGGGATCGAGAATGACGTCGCTCTCATCGTCCATCACAGAAACGCTAATGTGCCTCCAAAAAGAGGCTACTCTTTCGACACATATATCTGGGTCTCGAAGCCCTTGACGCCTATATGCTTAAGAGCGTTGGCCGTCAATAACTCCTTGAGATTTCCTAGGAAAGAACAGGAAGAAAGAGAGTTATTATATCTTCTAGAACCATATGTGCTCTCATAACATCCAAACATCCCCATTTCTAAAATCATATCGTTGATTGTCCCATCAGCTCGCTCAAAATTCTTCACGCAATGTGAAATTCTGGCGTAGTCAGAATTCAGATGTTCTACTCCAAGTAATGACATCTGATCTAACATTGTTACTAATACAGCAAGACAGTTATACAAATTAAAACCTAGTACTGATATGCACACATTCATAGATGTCACGACATCTGCTACTATATCACCATAGAATGGAAGAACACCCAGTTCTGTCCATCTGGTACAAAGACACAGCAGAGATCCAACATAGCACTTACTTCTGTTGAGCTTGCACAATTATCAGCATGATGTCTCAACATTGATTTGAACATCACCTGTTACAGCATTACAGGTTTACCTTATTTTATAACAGACAGAATAATAACGAACAGAAGGTAAAAACACAGGTAATTGTTAACCCAGTTCGGTGCAACATCACCTACGTCTGGGGGCATACCAAGCCAGGAAGAAAATCCACTATCAGCAGTATTAATTCAGAGTTAAACTCCCCCGTTTACAACTCTTCACTTAATCCCTACCCAATGCAATCTATACCTAGGAACTCCTAGATAGAAACCTCCAGTTTCCATTCCTATCACTACAATTCCAATGTAATGCTAAACAACTTGAACTTGCTTCACAGCTTCGTTCAAGAACATAATCACTCTTGCCTACATGCATTGAGTTACAAATACTCTCAGCTTTGAACACTGAGAAACACATGGTAACCTTCCCACAGATTGGGAGGTTTACCTTACACACACCCCTAAATTTTCATTCTATGAGGCTTACAAAGACTAGGTTACAATATGCTATTTATAACCTAATCACCCAATTGGATTTGGGCCTTCAGAAATCGCAGCAAACTTGTTCTTTGCTGTTACAAAACCAGTAGAAAGTTTCTGCTACAATCAAGGTCTTCAATCTCTTAGTTCCTAAAATATCTCCATATTTAGTTCCTAAAATATCTCAAGACCTCCACAAATAATGCCACATAGGATTCTAACTAATTTCCACATATTAGTGTGCTAACAAATAGGCTATTTGTTAGGTTCCTTAATTGTAGCTTGGTTGTTGGTTTCCTGGATTTTAGCCTGAGAAAAATGCTGAAACAGAAAAACTAAACAACCTACAATATAGCATATGCTGTCAGGAATGAATGTCACAACATTCAACTTGACATCAAGGTCCATATGCTAAGTCTGTTTTTCCTGAAAACAGACTGTATAAATTTGTTGATCTGTACAGGACCAATCTGTCCATTCTACAGTAACAACTTACATTAATAAATGTCAAAGCATCCAATTTGACATTTACACATTTAGCCTTAAGTCAGTTCTGTTATCCTCTTGAAGAACAGACTGATAAACATACTGAAGTGTAGCAGAACACCACTCTGTCTATTGTTCAGTATATGTTGTCAATGATGAATGTCATAACATCCAGTTTGACATTCAGACAGTAGGCCTTATGCCAGATCTGGTATTTCCTTGATCACCAGACTGAAAATAAATACTGAGTTCTAACAGAACACCAACTGTTCTATTCCTCAGTATCTGCTGACAGGGATGAATGTCATAACATCCAGTTTGACATTCAATGAATCCTGTATTAGCTAATCCTGCAGTAAACTACTCAAGTGTGTCATGACATCAGTCAAGACATCAGAGTACAATTAGATATTCTAACCTACAATGCAGTCACACAAACACCTTCACAGCATGTCATGACATCAGTCAAGACATTAGAATCCAGCTAGTGTTTTACCATACAATGCAGCCAATCAAACATCTACAAACTCCCCCTTTGGAAAATTTTTGGCTAAAACACTTTGGCTTCACAACAGAGTCCATAGCAGCGTAAAACACACATCTAGCAGGAAATTAACCTAGCTAATACACTCAGAGTAACAACACACTCACACAGATGGAAGTTAAATAAAAACTTCACATAACAGCACACATACAGAAGTTAAATAAAAACTTCTAATTGCAGCACACATACACATACTCACACTCATAGAAGTGGAACCTCAGCTGCAGCACTACCTCTGGCTTGGAGGATCTTCAATATCTATTTAGCAAAACACTCTGTTGTCCTGGGGCATCACAGGTGTTACTCCCCATTTTTGTCAAAAATGTTGCCAAAGCAACACTTTAAATTACAGACCAACATAAACAGAATTACACACAAGTGACAGATACACAATCTTGATTTTACTTCACAGTTTCAATCAAGAATACCCCCTCTTGATCTTGCTTTACAACTTTGATCAAGACACTACCCACTTGATCTTGCTTCACAACTTTGATCAAGTAGTCACACACTGTCTTCACAGCAGGTATATCAGGTGCCATACCTTGTTATCTGAGAACACATAGACCACAAGCTTGATGATTACTTGCAGCACAAAGACAGAACTCCCCCTGTCATGAACAACCAACTCTCCTCTTGAAACTTGGAGATCACACATGAACATATCCAACACCCCAAAGTTAGACCTTCACATACTTCCTGATTTAAAGAGAACCCAGACCACTTGATGAATGGAAAACATAAGACTCATCTTCATGTCTTCAAGAGCACACCCTCTGTTCAACCCTCTTGGCTAAACACATCCACACTCTGTGTCAATCTCTCTTCTAACCAGAACAGAAAACCACTTCACAAAATGTTCTAACATTCGTTAGGACATCCTTCACACCATAACAAGGAACACCGTCTGATAATCTTCAGATATCACTGAGTCACCAGCTTGATCCAAAAGAACCCAGACATAAATTGGGACATATACATTCTCATCCCATTACGAGAGATAATCTTCCATAGATAGCTCATAACTCCTACCACAAGTTCCAAGAGATGAATAGAAAACACCTCCTTTTGTCTTCAACTTACTACTTTTCTGCTCAAAAGTAATTTGTATCAGACTTTCCTCAAGAATAATCAGCTGCCATATGTGGATTATCTTGATTCTTCGAACTCACTTCTGAGATAGACCAAATGCCACTGGTTGATTACCTCCTTCATGAATCCTCATATGAAAAAGTCAAATGCCATTCTTTGACCTCTCCACGTTTATCAGACCTCTCCCAAAGATATTCTGACCTTCCAAGTGAGACTTGAACTTCAAGCTACATGTTGAACAAAACTTAGATTTTCTAAGACATGAACATGTAACATCCTTTCTATCCAGCAACTCTAAAGAACTGCAACGAGAACGACCTTTTTGAAGTATCCAATCTACAACCCTGTAGACCTTTCTATCTCAAGTTGATGTGCCACTTCACCAACTAAGAATCTGATGTTGAACCACATGTCACAACATTGTGTTTTGACATCTAGCTGTTGAATTCAACTCCTTCTTCTGCCACTTGAAAGAACTTCCTCCCTTCACAGAACAAGAGTTCAATGTTCTCATAGACTTGATTGTGGAACCAAGTTTGAGTAAACAACCTCCATCCTGCAGGTTTCCAGTTAAGTCATCCAAGCTCACACCTTGATGAATCCCTGCTTCTTCTCCAAAGACATCAGACACTCTGATGCACGAGTCTTCAGAAGGACCAGTTAGAAACTAACCCTTCAGCTATACCAAGGATTTCACTTCCTAAAGCAAGGCTGTTTCCATGATGTTAAGAATGCTTCCACTTGTTCTTAACTTCATAGTGTGCATTAGCCAATGCACTTCCTTACTTAGATCAGAGATAAACTGATCCAAGTAACCACCATCAAGACTATGATGTCTTCTTCTTCTTGTACACACCAAGGCTGAACATGTTTCTTGCCAGGAAACCTTTTCAGAGATCATATGCTTTTGCTGCCACCAAAGAGATAGATCATAAACCAATGTACTATCCTTCCTGTGATTCTGCACAGTGTCTTGAAGAAGAGATGTTCCAACATCTTTAAGAACATCAGTTATCTTGAGCTCCAAGGATAATCAATTAAATACTTGTACTTGGCCCAAGTTGACATTGATCTTAAATCCTTTCCCAATATTCCTTTCAGATACTTCCACCATAAGACTACTTTGAAAATACTCTTCTAGTGTCAACATCTTCTGCTTGCAAGCACTTCAACAGTTTTGAAAATCTTCTCAGATTAAATTCACCCTTAGGAATGAGAGAGATGAATTCTTCCTTGCAAATGTGTCACATAACCACCAGAACCCATGTGACATAGGTCAACAGCCAACCAGACCCTCGGCTGACCAAATGTGAGGAGGTTAACCAAAACTCCCCCTCAAATTAACAATCATGGAAACTTCACACCAATATCCATGCATTGTACAGACATGTCTCAACATGACATACACCATCCCTACCAGTGGCACCTAACTCTATGAGTTATACCTATACATACTCCAATCACACCAATCAGACTTCAGCTGACCATAAGTACTAGTGAAAAACAACACCAGTCAATAGTAGATATGCATTGCCAGAGCATACTACCTCAACCAACCTCTGAGTCTTCATATTCTCACTCCTTAAAGGAACTGCCACTTCTGAGCGAGGTGTTTGAATAACAAGATTCATAGTCCCAATCCTCTTAAAAGAAATAGCAATCAGGTTACCCCATTATTGACTTCTAACATCCAGGGGACTTGTCTTCCAACACAACATAGTACTTCAGGGAACAACTACCCAACCTTGATCAATCTACAGGAATAAGACAATCGGTAGGAAATTGCACAATGCACATCTCAACCAGCTCCACTTCTAGAGATCAGACTTCTAATAGTGACCTTCTTGAGCACACACACAGTTGACCCTATCCATGTCAACTTAGCACACACAGATGTCTCCTCTTCCAGGTCAGGAGTAGGTTCCAAACAAAAGTATCCCTTTGTTTGACACCTAAAAACATCTGTTCTTCAACCAACAGCTGCATACTTGTTGAACAACATGTTCTAACATCACATAGAACATTGGTTCCACCTCCTTGGTACAAACCCTCCTTGAAAGTCTTCAAGGTCTTCATATACACTACCCAAGAGTGTAAAAGAATCAGTGATCAGGTGATTCTTACCATCCTGAAGAGAGAACGTCATGATGGGTGGACTTGAGGAGACTCAAGTATCTTTGACATCTTCAGTAGGTTATGATGAAATCTTGAATACAACAACCTTTCATCCACAAGAGGAGAAACTACATCAGAGTTTGAGTTTTGCCAAGTATTATGCAGCAGAAATCATAATACAACTCAACTTATGTACACACCCTTCACCAGATCAGCCTCCAAGAACATACCAGGCTTGAATATGATTCAATCCTAGCACAGTTGTCCCACACATAGGCCAATTGCCAACCACTAGAGACCGGTACCCATAGTTCCTGTCATGAATAGTCCATTCACCTACTTCAAGGAACCATTCAGGGAACTCACAGAACTTTCCACGGGTTCCAACATCAGTACTAATATAACTCCTTGCAAGATACCAGAAAGTATCACCCATGGATCTCATCCAGAAACAGAACAGGATGCCTGCTCTGATACCATTTGAAATTCTGGCGTAGTCAGAATTCAGATGTTCTACTCCAAGTAATGACATCTGATCTAACATTGTTACTAATACAGCAAGACAGTTATACAAATTAAAACCTAGTACTGATATGCACACATTCACAGATGTCACGACATCTGCTACTATGTCACCATAGAATGGAAGAACATCCAGTTCTGTCCATCTGGTACAAAGACACAGCAGAGATCCAACATAGCACTTACTTCTGTTGAGCCTGCACAGTTATCAGCATGATGTCTCAACATTGATTTGAACATCACCTGTTACAGCATTACAGGTTTACCTTATTTTATAACAGACATAATTATAACGAACAGAAGGTAAAAACACAGGTAATTGTTAACCCAGTTCGGTGCAACATCACCTACGTCTGGGGGCATACCAAGCCAGGAAGAAGATCCACTATCAGCAGTATTAATTCAGAGTTAAACTCCCCCGTTTACAACTCTTCACTTAATCCCTACCCAATGCAATCTATACCTAGGAACTCCTAGATAGAAACCTCCAGTTTCCATTCCTATCACTAAAATTCCAATGTAATGCTAAACAACTTGAACTTGCTTCACAGCTTCGTTCAAGAACATAATCACTCTTGCCTACAGGCATTAAGTTACAAATACTCTCAGCTTTGAACACTGAGAAACACATGGTAACCTTCCCACAGATTGGGAGGTTTACCTCACACACACCCCTAAATTTTCATTCTATGAGGCTTACAAAGACTAGGTTACAAAATGCTATTTATAACCTAATCACCCAACTGGATTTGGGCCTTCAGAAATCGCAACAAATTTATTCTTTGCTGTTACAAAACCAGCAGAAAGTTTCTGCTACAATCAAGGTCTTCAATCTCTTAGTTCCTAAAATATTTCCATATTTAGTTCCTAAAATATCTCAAGACCTCCACAAATAATGCCACATAGGATTCTAACTAATTTCCACATATTAGTGTGCTAACAAATAGGCTATTTGTTAGGTTCCTTAATTGTAGCTTGGTTGTTGGTTTCCTGGATTTTAGCCTGAGAAAAATGCTGAAACAGAAAAACTAAACAACCTACAATATAACATATGCTGTCTGGAATGAATGTCACAACATTCAGCTTGACATCAAGGTCCATATGCTAAGTCTGTTTTTCCTGAAAACAGACTGTACAAATTTGCTGAACTGTACAAGACCAATCTGTCCATTCTACAGTAACAACTTACATTAATAAATGTCAAAGCATCCAATTTGACATTTACATATTTAGCCTTAAGTCAGTTCTGTTATCCTCTTGAAGAACAGACTGATAAACATACTGAAGTGTAGCAGAACACCACTCTGTCTATTGTTCAGTATATGCTGTCAATGATGAATGTCATAACATCCAGTTTGACATTCAGACAGTAGGCCTTATGCCAGATCTGGTATTTCCTTGATCACCAGACTGAAAAGAAATACTGAGTTCTAACAGAACACCAACTGTTCTATTCCTCAGTATCTGCTGACAGGGATGAATGTCATAACATCCAGTTTGACATTCAATGAATCATGTATTAGCTAATCCTGCAGTAAACTACTCAAGTGTGTCATGACATCAGTCAAGACATCAGAGTACGGCTAGATATTCTAACCTACAATGCAGTCACACAAACACCTTCACAGCATGTCATGACATCAGTCAAGACATTAGAATCCAGCTAGTGTTTTACCATACAATGCAGCCAATCAAACATCTACACAATGTTAATACAACTATGTCCACTCTCTAACATTATAGGGTTTTATCACCTTGTCACTCTCGCCTAAATCTCTAATAATCGACATGATTTAAAAAGAAAAGGGTGAAGAAAATGAAGAAGGAGTTATACATACATGCGAGTCGAGGTTAACAAATTTCTCTAAGAAAGAAAAATGGGATTGTTTGTTCAAAAATGGAATGGAGTTTCCATTTATAGAATCAAAAGCTAGGTCAAATAGACATTAATAATCTCTCACTAGGCCCTCCAAAATTATTGTGAAGCCTCCCCACGTCTCTAACACGTTCAAAGTCCCAAGCCGTTTGGTTTTCCCAAGACAACCCCATCATTAGATGGATTTAATATTGCCCATGCCAGTGTTAGTGACACTAGAAAGACTCGCCCTAAGTTTCACTTAAGGGAGCCTCCTCAGGGTTTACTACCCGACCTAAGCTTTGTTTCAAGGGATCACCCATATCCCATTATGATGAATAATCCTAAGTATCTAACCGCAGAGTTTTCTTAGGGCCCTATAAGCTAGGGTTAACCACTTTGCCTTTTCCAAGGCCTCATGTGTTAGACGATGACGCAGAAGCAAGTTACCAATATCCTGGATAAAAAATCGTCTAACGGAACTCGCTATCAAAAAGCTCAAATATGTATATTAAAGGAAATAGTATGATAATGATTCACAAATCGATCAACAACAATTAATCACAACTAGTTGAACGCGGAGTAATATGGACAAGTCTATCTCCACTGATAATTCACCCAAAAATACAAGTGATGCAATTTATCAAACACTTAGTGTGTGATCAATAATGTTTGGAGTTCTATGTGGTATTGTTGTTCTAGAAATCCAATCATGACCAAATGGTTTGTGATCTACACAACAACACCAATTTCAAAATGTGTTAAAAAGTATGATCCAAACAAAAATGATCAAACAATCAATGTAATTGACAAGTTGCGAATTGAAAATAAAAAAGAGAAAGAAAGAGAGATAGATAGATAGAGAGAGAGCACACAAGGATTTGTTTAGGAAGTTCCCCAATCGGCCTCGCTATGGGTACGTCTGCCCTCATTTAGAATTTGAATTGAGATATTATATTATATCTTACTTTGAAAATATACGAATACAAGAGATAAAGAAATCTAACCCTACAAACCTTAGGTTTGCAGTTGATTTTACCACCTCTAAAACCCTTGATCAAATATTGATCAAGTAAACAATAATGCCGCTTTAATTCATTGTTGTCACACCATTTCTTTGAAAGAAACCCCTTGTTCTTCAAAGATTTCACTAGGTCGAATTAATTCATAGCGCACACTTACTAAAACCCAAGAACCTCTCATTCTTCAAAGACTTCACTCAGTCGAATCTGGATTGTGTAATCTTGTCGAAAACCTTCAAATCCTAATGATCTTGAAGGAAAACCCCACCTTGGTTTTCTTATTTGAAATCCTCAAAGTTCTCAACCCAATATCAATGGTACAAACAACCTAATTGGACATTATTAATCCTATTCTAGATGGAACCCAATCAAAAAATGATTATGTGTAGTTTGATTGTGTGTATGCATATAAGAGATATTGAAGATGATGAGAATGCTTTAAAATATCAATTTCGTATAGGTTTTACTCACTAGAAACCTTACTACATAATGATGCATATATATATATATATATATATATATATATATATATATATATATATATATATATATATATATATATATATATATATATGTAAACATGTTAGAAGCAAAAGGAACACAAAAGAAATAGAAAACAAAAAGCAAATTTTCAAGATTTTTGATATATAGGTTGACCTATACAAGTAATGTGTTGACCTATACATGTTGTGTGTTGCCTATGTGTCAACGTGAAGAGGCAGCACATGAGTCAGAACCTACAAGATTTAATAATGCAGCATGGGTGTTGACCTATGCATCGTATGTGTCAAAATGTAGTTGAGAAAATTCTTCAATAAGTCAACCTATAATCGTATGTGTTGACCTGTAGACATTTTTTCTTCTATAGATCGACCTGTAAAGCGTATGTGTCGACCTATAGGCAATTTTCCACCCAAAAATGAATTTTTGATGCACAAAACAATTTCTTGATGCATAAATCTTCCTTAAAGCATTTCGAATAATGTTGTCATGCTTCCTAATGAAAAATATACAACTAGACTCAAGTTGATATCATCCAATATACATAAACGCTAAAGTATCCTAGTTTTTACATCATATAAAACACATCTAAATGGAATTTTGCACTCACATACTCCCCTTTTTTATGATGGCAAAACTTGAGACAATGTGTTTCGTGTCCATGAAAGGCTCCCCTTAAATGTATCCATCATAGATTCATATACTTCTCCCCCTTTGACAAGATAATAAAAAAGAAACAAAGTTATTAGCAGTATCAGATGACATATACAATATACGATATAGAGGCAGTTCCAAAGATAAGACGTGCACTCACATATTCTCATCATACATGAAAATACACAAAAAATAATAAACAAACCAACACTACATATTAATCATTTAAAATAGTAGACATAATACATAACCATTGTCACAACCTCAAATGAATAAGTAACATTGTTAATACATATACCACAACAAAATAAACTAATTAAAAGAACAATACATAATAACTCAAAGCATGACTCAACAAAATGCATAATGAAACATGAGATCAAAAGACACAATCCAAGACAATATCACAACATTTTATTCAAAAGAACTTCATATTCTTCCTCGTCCTCTAGGCATTGGCCTGTATCCACATGCCATCCTTGACCATCATTCCCATAATGATAATCCAAGAATTCACACATCTCTCTCTAAAACTGAGCATAATGATGATGATTGTCATTCTGAGTTGCAATCATGTGGTTGATTCTGGAAATATTGGCAACATGATTTGTGTCCATCTCATTCCTTAATAACACAAGACTCTTCGTCACATACGAAGCAAAAACCTCAAATTTGGCATCCCGAGTAGTCATATGCTCCTGCATCAGACGAAACTACTCCATTTGTGCAGCTTCAAAGGCATCTCGCCTTTGATAATCCTCCACATGCCTCTCGTTTTTCCTCAATTTCATATTCTGAAGCATTGTCATGATAGAGGAAGTATCAGCAAAACCAGTACCATGATCATCTCCATGAGGAGCATCTTGAATTACAACATCTCCCTCAGGAACTTCATGAGTAACTCCCATATGTTGATCATCATCCATATGAGCTTCAGCTATATCATCACCAAACCTAGCAGGATCATCAAAGTTACAATTTTTCCTACTATTTTTACCTGCACGGAAGTAGTATACTCGATGGTTTATGTCCAAAAAATACCCCAAGTTAGTAAGGGTTTATCGAGAAAACTCTTGATCACATCCAGGATATTTGTATGTGAGATTAGGCATGCCGATGCCGAAGTAATTCATAATTGTAGTGATCATGGAGATATAACAAAAGGATGTTCCTTTGTTGTAATCTTTTATAGCAAACATATAAGAGACAAGATAGTGAGGCCAATTGATCTTGATTTTGTTCAACATAATGTATACCAAATGAATTTCAGCAAAATCAATGCGAGAGAATCCGCCATTTTTAGGACGCAAGACATGAGAAACTAGCCACAATAGAATTATAAGGACCATTTTCAACTTCCCAATGGTAATGGAATCATAACCATTTCCATCCCGAGGAGCTTTAAGTAGCTCGCTCACATGAACGTTCCATTTAAAGTGAATATAAGTGTGAATATCCGTCACCAGTGGATCAACTTCTTCATCATCATCAACATCAATAATAGTTATACCAAGAAAATTTCCTAGAATGCAACCCGGAGTAAAAGATATAGATGAGGTCTTTGTTATAGTCTTGACAAAGCTGCATAAAATAGTCAATCTGTTGATGTGCAACAAGGTCAGCCACTGCAGGGATGTCCAAACCAGCAACCACACTTGCCTTCCACACATATTGTTTCGCCACAAGCCTAACTTTATATTTTTATTCAAACTCTACACCACACCTTCTATAACTAAGAAAAATGGAGTTTCTACAATAGGAGAGGATGAAATGGCCTTACTTTTACCTTTGACATCACTTTTAGTCTTAGAGAGCTTAGGAGCCATGGAAATTATTGAAATAAAGTATGCACTCCAAGTGTTTGATGAAATGTTTGAATGAAAAGTGAATGACTATGAGAGATTAATGAATACCCACACACTCAAATAATACACACAATCAAGGAAACACACAAATAAGTGAAGATGAGACACAAACAAGTGAGAATTCAGAGTTTTTGTGAGTTGGGGTGAGATAGGATTTTTGAAGGGAAAATGAGAGAAATAGATGAATAATGCAAATGATTTTATGAAAATAAGAATGTTAATGATATGGGATGAATGAAACACGCAAGATTTAATGTAAATTGAACGAGTTTCAAGGTTCAAGATGAAGTTAAGAGATTTAGGGATTTATGTGCAAGTATGAGAGTGAAGAAAATGATTTTTTTTTAACAAATGAAGGTTATAGGTCAACCTCTGAATGCATGTGTTGACCTATCAAGGTTATGTGTCGGCACATACTAAAACGCATGCAAAAGAAATAAAAAAAATAGTTGTATGTGTCGACCTATCAATTACATGTGTCAAAACATACTGCAAAAGTTTTTTTACAAATGCAAAAAATTGATTTTATGTGCCGACCTATACAAATTTTGTGTCGACACGTAATCTCCAAAACTTGAAAACTTTGACACTTGTGTATAAAGAATGACTTTTGAGGACTCAATTTGACTCATGCATGAATAATTGATGAGAGACTTATGCATATGATTGTTTTTCATGATTTGTTAACTTATAACATGCAAATATGTAAATGTAGGCATGAGATGGTAAAAGATATAGATCAAGTGTGAATACATTTAGAATAAGGCCACTATAAACATGTAAAATAAAAACACACAATGGTCACATTTGAAAACTTTGGAAGTTAACACTTATTACATACATCATACACACAATATCACATACCTTTGAGAAATAAAAAAGGTAAAAGAAGAATTTACTTGCAAAACAAGAAAATAATTGAAATGATATTACGTCATCGTACGAATGATGAAGGACGCACAAGCATTCCACAAGGCACTCTCGAACAAAAGTTGAAATGAATGCAAAACGTGCCACAAACTCAAATGAAAAACGAACGCTTTTACCACTTTTCCCTTTGCAAGAGTACTCAAAAGTGCGATTAATAATGTATCTAAGAGTCTCATTGACTTGATGATTATCCTTATATTTGGACTTTCAATCTTGTTCAATCATGATAATTATCTTGCTCCCCTCATGTTTTATCATTTTAGGTTTATCAATCCTTAATATGATGAACTTAAGTATGTCTTGTTGAAGATAACCTACACCATGAAATACAATACCTTTTCCGAAACTTCTCGAATAGAAAACATTAATAATAATCAAAACATTTTACCAATTAAAAGAAACAATATAATTTAACCTCATTGGTAACACAATCCATCCTCCTTGCCACATAGTCAAAATAATAAGGAGATGTCATCCGTATTATACCCTGAGCCTCCATAAATAATATCACATACTCTTTTCATAGAGTCAAGACATTTATCCTATAAGATCAAAGAATAGTGCTAGGTACCCAATCTTCATTGGGTCCTTGATGATTAATGAAACCTTGATTGCATTTAGACAGCCATTGAAAGGCTCATTTAGGAACAAAAAGTCTCCTAAATTTGCACTTTGCAATAGTGTGACCATTTTTGCAACAGTAATGACAATACAAGTTATGAGAAGATGAGGTTTTTTCTATTAGGACCCTTTTCAACAACAATATACATTCTATAAGGCCTGTGATAAGGCATATCATATTTAGAAGTATTAATATAAAAAAAACCTTAGGTTGCAAAGCCTTATCCAACTTGGCTTTAAGAGTTCTTGACTCTTTTTGCCAAATATGACAAGTTTCACAACCAAACTATGAAGGTTTGACATCCTCACTCTTATCTTTTAAAATATCTTGCATAGATTGCCTTAAATCTTCCATATTTTTTCATTTTCCAAAATTTTAGCTTCTAAATGATAAAAGATCCTTTTATTTGAAGCTAGCTTTATGATAGCATTTATGGCTTGTATTTGTAGATTTTCAAAAGATTCTTGTAATTGAGAATAAGATAAGTCATGAGTAGTATCAAGGTTAGAGTGAATTACAACCTTTTTCTTCTTCTTTCCATTTGCCATGAGGCAAATCCGGGTCAATTCTACGCTTGAAGTTGATCTTTCATCACTTGAGGAATCGTTATGACTCTTCCAAGAAACACATGTTCTTCTACACTTGCGAAATCTCTTGTGACGACCTGGCTCTTTATCTTTCTTCTTCATAGGACACTCTGGCCTATAATGACCCACTTTACCATAATTATAACATGAGCTTCTAGAATTACCCTTCTTATTCTCCCCTTCCTTTGAAGAGTTATATAGCCTTCTTGATTTACTTTGGTTCTTTTTTGAGTACTTATTTCCATGCTTCCACATGTATCTATTAAACTTTTTGATGAACAAACTCATATCTTCTTCATCGGAATACTTGTCATTTTTTTTTCATAATCACCTTGCTCCTTATGTGAGAACTTTGAGCTTGAAGTCGTTAGAGCAATATACTTCTTCTCTTCCAACTTGTCCTTACCTTTCTCTTTCTTTACCTTCATCCCATGCTATTTTTTCGTGTTTTCCCAAGCAAGAGAGTTCTTGCTCGTGTTCTTCCAACTTTCCAAACAAAGTAGTGAGATCAAGTACTTTTAGATCGTTCACCTCTTTGATTGCAGTGACCTTGGATTGCCATTCCCTATTAAGACATCTCAAAACCTTATTAGTAGCAATATCATTGGAAATAGGCTTACCTAGAGCATTCAACCAGTTAATAAGATGTTTGAACCTATTTTGCATTTCGGCAATGGTTTCACCATACTTCATATGAAAGAGTTCAAACTCTTGATTCAATGTGTTGATCCTAGGTTGTTTAACCTTATTAGTTACCTCACGGGTAACTTGTAATGTGTCCCATATAGCCTTGGCGGTTTCATAATGGTAAACATGATAAAATTCATCATCACTGAATGCGGATATGAGAATGTTTTGTACTTTCCAATCGTAAGACCATAATTTCTTAGCATTATCATTCCATTGATTTTCCAATTTTGGTACGACGACGCCTTCACCATTGGTAATAGAAATTTCATTAGGACCATTGATGACGACGTCCCATACACCCTTATCAACCGAGTTGATATGGATACACATACAAGCTTTCCAATAGCCATAATTTTCGCCATTGAAAATTGATGCTCTATTGTACACCCCTTTAGGTTCGGTAGGCATTATATAATAAGACTATATTAAGTAAGGAATTAAGTTGAGCTTCTCATACCACTTGTTAGGCGATAGACCTAGATCTAGAGGGGGTGAATATATCCCGAGTTAAAAACTTGACAAAAATTAGTTTTAAAAATTTATGACGCAAAAACAAGTTACAAATATCCCAAATCAAAAATCGTTTAACTGAACCTGCTATCAAAAAGCTTGGATATGCGTATTAAAGGCAACAATATGATAATGATTCACAAATCAATCAACAACAACTAATCACAACTAGTTGAATGCAAAGTAATACGAACAAGTGTATCTCCAATGATAATTCACACAAAAATACAAGTGAGCCAATTTTTCGAACACTTAGTGTGAAATCAATAATGTTTAGAATTCTATGAGGTATTGTTGTTCTAGAATTCCAATCATAATAAAATGGTTTGTGTTCTACACAACAACACCAATTTCAAAATATGTTCAAAATTATGATCCGAACAAAATTGATCAAACAATCAATGTAGTCGACAAGTTCCAAATTGAAAATAATATATATATATATATATATATATATATATATATATATATATATATAGAGAGAGAGAGAGAGAGAGAGAGAGAGAGAGAGAAAGAAAGAAAGTACACATGGATTTGTTTAGGCAATTCCCCAATCGACCTCCATATGGGTACGTCTGCCATCAATTCGAATTCGGATTGAGATATTATATTATATCTTACTTTGAAAATGTGTGAATACAAAATATGAATAAATCTAACCCTACAAACCCTAGGTTTGATAAAGATTCTAGTACCTCCAAAACCCTTGATCAAAGATTGATTAAGTAACCAACAATGCCGCTTCAATTCACTGTTCTCACGCTACTTCTTTGAGCAAAACCCCTTGTTCTTCAAACCTTTTAATATGTCGAATTAATTCCAAGCGCACATTTGTTGAAACCCAAGATTTACGAATCCGATCCATCTTCCAACGCTACTCATTTGCCCAAGAACCTCCCATTCTTCAAAGACTTCACTCGATCGGATCTAGATTGCATAATCTTGTCCAAACCTTCAAACCCTAATAATCTTGAAGGAAAACCCCAACTTGGTTTTCGGATTTGAAATCCTTAAAGTTCTTAACTAAATATCAACGGTACAAACATTCTAATTGGACGTTATTAACCATAATCTAGATGGAACCCAATCAAAAAATGATTATGTGTAGTTTGATTGTGTGTATGCATAGAAGAGAGATTGAAGATGATGAGAATACTTTGAAATCCCGATTTCGTATAGGTTTTACTCACCAGAAACTTTACTAGACAATGATGCATATACCAAGTATATATATGTTAACATGTTTGAAGCATAAGGAATAGAAATAAAAATCAAATTTTCAAGATTTTTTATCTATAGGTCGACCCGTACATGTTGTGTGTTGCCTATCTGTCGACCTGAAGAGGCGACACATGAGTCAAACCCTACAGACTTTAATAATGCATCATGGGTGTCGACCTATGTGTCATACCCCAATTTTGTCCGGGCATTTTAAAAATTTCATAAATTCGATTTTTATTTTAATTTGCATAAGTTGTACAACATAACATGCATTTCATCATTAATAATATCTAAAATATCAGTCGGAATAAATTCTTGAAAATACAGACAAATTGGTTAAATCTTTTCTCAAGAACGTGCAAAATCAGCGGGTAAAAAGTTTCGAAATTAAACTCACAGACGCCAGTATTATTAATCTACGCTTTGCGTAGTTTAGCCTGATGTGCTCGTGATATTTTTCGGCAACTTGTTCAGCTGCATTTTAATCCGTCTGAGCCTTTTAACTGGTGAAAGTTTATTTTAGAATTTGAAGAAACGTTGTATTTTTTCAATAAGTATATTTTGTGCTGATTATTTTAGTGTGTCTGATTAATTTTTCGAGCAATCGTCCGACTTCTATTTATAATCGATCTTTTATTTCTTTGTTCTAGTATCCAAATTAGAGATTGTTTTATTATTATTATTACTTAAATAAAATTATTATTTAGGAATTTTTAATAAATATTTTTCTTTAATAATAAGTAATAATAATGGTTAACAAATAAAATATGTTTTTAACATTGGATCCATTTTTTATAGCCAATATTAAAAATCTTAGAAAAAAAAATCTTTTTTGACAGCTCATGTCCCTCTCATCACTCTCTTAGCCTCTCTCTCTCTCACGTGAAAGGGAAGCAGGGAAAGAAAAAGGAAATAAATTGAGACACTCACCTCAAGTTCTATCCTCTCACGCCACCTATCACACTCACTCACGGTATCCTCTCTGCACTCATATAATAAACACATTTCCCTCACCTACCAAGAAAGCACCTCACTCTCTCAAAAAATATCACATCACCAGCTACCATTCATCATTCTTCACACGCCTCCTTCACATGCTACAAAAAGGAAAGAAAAAACAGAAAAGAGGGGACACCCCTCACTCACCTGAACACTCCAAAAAACTCACCAAGTAAACCAACCATCAACGAAAACGTAACCTCGCGGTTTGCCGTCACGACACCACAGCACCCGCTGATCCAACCATCCAAATCCCTCACAAAACCGGCGAAAAACACCATTGTCGGCACACCTTCAAAACCCGCCGCAGAACACCACATCGACACCATCGCCTCGCTCATCTTTTTCCTTCCGCCGAAATCGACACGGCTCAGCTCATCACCGACAAACCTCCGTTCGTGTTCGAATTCACTCTTTACACCGTCGACCACAACCTCGACTCACCCCGTGTTTCCGCAACATCGGGAATTTGAGCAACTTCGCCTCGTTTCTTTCCGCCGTGCTTCCACAACCGACGAAACCAAGCAACAAACCTTTCAGCTTTGCAACGACAACAAATGACAGCAGTGACACCACTTCGGTAAAAATCTAGATTTCGTATGCTTACTGTGTTGTGATTTTGAGAATAACTCTGTTATTACAGTAAACTTTTATCACTGGTTTGTTTTGAGAATAATTCTGTTACTACAGTAAACTTTTATCACTGGTTTATTTTGATAATAACTCTGTTACTACAGTAAACTTTTATCACTGGTTTGTTTTGATAATAACTCTATTATTACAGTAAACTTTTATCACTGGTTTGTTTTGAGAATAACTCTGTTATTACAGTAAACTTTTATCACTGGTTTGTTTTGAGAATAACTCTGTTATTACAGTAAACTTTTATCACTGGTTTGTGTTGATTTCTCTTGTATCACAAATTGTTGCAACTATTATAGTAATATGGATATTCTGAAATTGATTCCATTTGGTAGTCGGTTTGAATACGACTTTGGCCTCATTGTTCTCTACTGATTTCATATTGTATTTTAGTTTATAGATTATCTTACCAAGGTGTTGCTATAACTAACTCTAGAAGGTTTTTGCTGTTATGATAATTTGTGAGCATTATACATATTGAATTGCAACTTATATTTGGCACGTCCAGTTGGTTTTCCGTTTGGCAAAGTGTTATATTGTTGTTATGGGCAAGGCTTTTGTTTATTGTTATATCCAACAGGTTTGTTGATGTTATTCTCTTTACGTCCTGTTAATCGTATCATGTTGATTTTGTGGGCATATTGAACTTCATGATGTGTTATGTCGGGGTAATTTAGTATTGATTACAATGGATTGGTTACAGGTTTAATGCTATTATTTTCTTGCAGCGGAATTAAAATGGTTTGACATCGCGTATAACAGTTTATGTCATGTTTTCCTGGATGTTATGCTGTTTGTTATAACCACTGTTTTGGTTTTGATTCGGCTGCAGTAATCTATGCTGATGGGTATGTTGTAATATTCTTTTCCGGGGTGTTTTCAATGTGATCGTGTTGTTGTTGTTGTTGTGTGCTTAAGTTGTCGCGTTTAAAATCAAATATCATTCGCAACTTCGACGCGTAAATGTTTCGATTATATTTCTGTTTCAATTGCATATTTACTTCCTTTCCGATTGGGTCATACCATTTTGGTATTAGATATTATAATGTTGAAAATACTGTTATAAACAAGAACTTGTATCATATTCTGGTTCTGTTCTAGCTGTTGAATCATGTTTATAGCTCTAATAGTTGTTTCGGTTTCAATATGGTTGCATTACATGTCGGCTTTATTGCATAAATTTCAATGCCGTATGTTCTGTGATGGAGTGTGTTTCGGGATGAATAACCTTGTAAATATTCATAAGTTGTTTTTTATTATGCTACATTATTATGCTAGTTTCTATAATATTGATTCAGTGGGAGATTCTTATAAGGTTCAAGGTATATCATGTACTGTTTTTCTATAGGCTTTTCTTGTTTGTTCTTCCATTTCTAAACATTCTGATATTGTTAAGTTTTTTTTTTTAAATTATTAAAGTAGTGTACATTGAATAATTAGATTTTAGTTTTGTTTCTAATAGTATAATGATTATTAGTTATTGAAACTCAATTTTATGTTTTGTTCCCAAGAGCACAATTGGTTTTATTTTGGTTGGTTATGTTAAAAGAAACATAGACTTTTTATTTAGTCTGTGATGTAATCTCTTTTATTTTACCATTATGAAAATGAATTTTATCTTTCTATCCATGGGTATCCTGTCATTTATAGTGTGTCCATAAAGAGTGCAATGTAAATATAATATTGTGTTGCTACTATTTCATTCAGGAACGAAAAAGGAGATGGTTTTGAGTTTTCAACTCCTCTCCTCGATTATTTAAACACGAACTCTTTTACTCGATTAATCTAATAATAATCATTTCTAATCTATTTAAGGACAAATACATCAAATTATTTTACAATAAGAAATGAAAAGGGAATTGACTTTGAGTTTTCAACTTCACTCCTCAATTGGTCGAATATGACTTCTCTTACTCGGTCAGTCGAACAATTGTCATTTTTCCGCAAACATACAACTTAATCAAATCATTTTCTTAACAAACTATACGAAAAAGGAGATGGTTTTGAGTTTTCAACTCCTCTTCTCAAATGCTTGGATATAAGTTGTCTTACTCGGTCATTCAAGTACTTGTCGTTCATTCTAAAATACGTCAACCATATACAACCTTATTTTCATAAATACTCAGATGAAACAGAAAGCGGTCTAGAGTCTTCTATTCCCTTTCTCGATTATTAAGGTACGAGTTGTCTTGCTCGATTACCCGAGTAATCGTCATCCAGTCAAAATACCTTAACTATTATCAAATCCTTTCTATAATTAAAGATGAAAAAGAAAGCGGTCTAGAGTCTTCTATTCCCTTTCCCGACTGTTAGGATACGAGTTGTCTTACTCGACTATCCAAGTAATTGTCATCCAACCAAAATCATCTCAACCAATCAAAACATCCAACATATTAATCCCACTTTTCACCCCCGTGTGACCAAAACTCTTTTCAGAAAGAACGCTGTTTAATCCTTTCTAACGCGCACAATAAACTAGTGCTTAAGCCTCCGCTGAGAGTAGACTAGCCAAAGTTTAGCCTTTAGAACGTGATCTAAACAGTTGTTCGGTAAAAGACACCAACCAACCGTAGTTCCCCGAACTACGAATGCTCTGATTTCCTTATTATGCCATAAGGATACGTAGGCAGAAGATTGATGTATCTTCGTGAGCACACTAATAAAAAAACCCCCCCTTTTCCCTTTCTGAGGTTCCCATCAATTTCTATTTACAATATATTTATAACCCGAAGATAACAAACAACGTAAATTAACACTCGAATCGCAAAATTGAACTAAAAGGTTCCCGTTGAGTACAACGGACGTGAGGAGTGCTAATACCTTCCCCTTGCGTAATCAACTCCTGAACCCGAATATGGTTGCGACGACCATTATTCTATTTTTAAAGGTTTTATCGATATTTTCCCATTCCTTCATTGGGATAAATAAAGTTCGGTGGTGACTCTGTTCGAACATAATTTTTTCCGCGACCATCGCGAGGAATCGTATTTTTCGAGATGCGACACTATGCATCGTATATGTCGACCCATACTTGAGAAAATTCTTCTATAGGTCGACCTATAATCGTATGTGTTTACCTGTAGGTAGTTTTTCTTCTATAGGTCGATCTGTAAAGTGTATGTGTAGATCTACAGGAAATTTTCCACCAAAAAATGAATTTTTGATGCACACAACAATTTCTTGATGCATAAATCTTCCCTAAACCATTTCCAATCATGTTGTCATGTTTCCTATTGCAAAATGTACAACTAAACTCAAGTTGATACTATCCAATGTACATAAACGCTAAAGTATCCTAATTTTGACATCATACAAAACACATCTAAACGGAAAGTTGCACTCACATCGTGCTTGAGGGGTTGTAGACTTGGATAATTTTATTGGGCCCTAGAAGGAATAACCCAATGTGACATAAGTTGAGTCAGTTACATCAGTATTGGGTGAGTGCTCCTGTGTCGGGCCATAGGCCGCCCAAAATGTATGAGAAGTCACCCTATTAAGCATGGGCTTAGCCACCCTAACTGAACCATATTTTCTAATTTTTCAACTGATATGGTATGTGACATAAACATTATCAATCAAGGGATAAGGAATAGCCGTTTCTTCCACAATTTTAGAAAGAGCCCAATCTTCTCACGTTCACACCTTTAACTAAAATAAGGGGAAACCACTCCTCTTTGCTTCTAATTTAGGCCCGAGGGGTCTAATATATATACCTTATTTATAGAAGGGTGAGGGATCTCCAATTCTCGTAAAAAAGACACATAGAGAAGTTATCCATAATCTATACACATGCGATCTCTAAACACACTAAAATACCCTAAAATCTCATATAGGCATATACTGGTAGTGATAGCCATCTTTACATATTTTAGCCAGCACATTTAATATTATTAACTATATCACAATTTATTTCTTATTGAATATGGTCAACTAAGGGAAACGTTAATTAATTATCGACTTAATCACCTTTTTGCTTTCTTATTTTGACCTTATGATTCATTTTGATATCATAACTTTAAAAAGGACCATTTAGACCCTTAAGTTTTTGTAACAAATCTGATTAATCATTATCGTTCATTCTATTAGTGAAAGTTAATGAGTGAGACTATGTGGAATTATTTATGTTGATTTTGCCAATGTGTATGCCACCTAAGCATAAACCACGAAATTTGTCGTTAAATTTATCATAAAATATGAAGAAGATAAAATATGGAGAAGATGAAGAAGTGTAGCGTAAACCTCGAATTTGGTTGCTATATCCACTATAGAAGAAGAAAGATATGAGGATGAATAACTTAAACCAAGAATTGATCACTACATATGTTGCATAAGATAAAACCAAAAATCAGTTGCTAAGTCTATCACATAAGATGAAGAAGCATAACTGAAACCAAATACTTGTCGCAGAAGATGAAACAGGCCGCCAAGATCTATCATATATGATAAAATAATATTATCATTTTGTCATATTGTGCACTTCAAATACATGATATTTCATACATACAAACATGAAGTATAAAGTTTGAATCCTGCTGACGACGTCAGTTGTAACGATAACTATTTGTATCAGTTGAATTATGATTTATTGACTATCTTATTTTATATTTATTATAATTTATATCATATTCCTTTCTATTATTTCACTGCCACTCTCTTATTTTATTTTTATTATAATTTATATCATATTCCTTTGTATTATATCACTGTCACCAATCGAACAATTAATAATACAAAAACTGGTTTTCAACCAAAAAAAACACATTAAATCTCCATTTTAATTTTAACTTTTTATAGCATACCAATAGACTTTTTTTTAACCATCAAATTGTGAATGCAATTGTAATTTTAGAGGGAAGACATAACGTTTTGTATCAACCAAAATATAAAGAGTTTCAATGTTACATATATCTATTCTATTTTACTCCATCATTTACTTACGTTTGAAATTCCTCAACTAGACATCTTTTTTATTGAGTAGGGGAGAAGCACAATTTTGAATTGTCCAATAGTTTCTACTCAAATATGAGGTTTATATTGTTAATTTAGAGGGTTCCATTGTTGTCCTAATGGTAAGGATGTGAGAAAGGGTATGTTTCATATGTGTCTCATCTTAACATGTTTCACCTATATAGCGACGAACGCAAAAGTTCCATACGGATGCAATTGAGAATGATCGGGATTTATCCATGAGTTGGGCATGTCGTCATCATAATGGTCTGATTCATGACACTCGTGGGTTAGTGGAGGTCAAAAGTCACATTGTTGTTATTATTAAACCATCCGCAATTGACTTGGATAATATCGAAACAAATAAGAAGCTTGTTTTGGATGCAAGGTTGCTTGAGAGAGTCCTTACAACACCTATCTTCACTGAGAAGAGTATACCTATTAGGTGTCGGCTTGCTTTCTCTCGGGCATTGAAAGATGATCTTTATAAAGTGGTTATTGATCTGAGATCAGTAGGTGCTTGGGTTCGACTATTAATTCTTCCTCGTTGTAATTTACAGATGGTTAAGCCTCATAATAGGTTGGATCATAGGTATGGAAATTAGAATTCCTTGCAAAAACACCATATTTTGGAATGCTTTGCTACACCTGAGAAACGCATATAGTATTGCCAAGTATTGGATTGTGTGTTGGGAAAATATAAGCAAGATAACTTGGGTCATTAGGGAGTTCATATTGAGGAGAAAGATAACTTGAGTAATTAGTGAGTTAAGAAGAGATTAAGTTCTTAATCAAATATCTTAATCCTAACTAGTTAGTAAGAAGTGGAAAATTAATAAAAGTTATGAAGAGTGGTATTTTGGAGATTTTAAGGGTTTGACAAGGGCAAGATGGTAAAATCATAATTTAAACTCACTAAAAGACAAAGCAATTGTCTACATATCATTACAACCTTCTCATTCTTCTCATTTTATTTTCAAAAGATAGTAAAGGAAATAAGAGAGACAAAAGATAGGAAGAAACGAGGAAGAAAAGTCATGGAAGAAGAGGAAAAACTTGAATCAACGAAGAAAAAGGAAGTTGTTCACCTCATTTCTTATCAATTTCATCATCATCTTCCTTTCTAAGATGTGGATTCTTAAATAGTTGTAGTTTGGGGGAAAATTTTGCATGAAATTGGGTTTTAGAGTTTTGTGATTTCTTACTTTGTTGTGAAATTGCTATTTGAAACATGATTCTTGCTATGTCATACTTGTAATATTAATTGATCAGTTGCATACATAATCATTATAGCTATGTTGTATGATGTTTAGTCATGTACTTGTGTACTTTGATCAAACGAACATGTTGTCATTGCAATTGTGATTTTGCATTGCCATGTTTGTAAGATTTGTTATTATATAATGATATATATGTGTGTTATACTAACAACATGTTATGTATCTACTATACATGTATTAATGCTCATCATAACTATTTTGTTACTGTGCTTTAGACGTGTGCTCGTATTATCATAGTACTATGTGGTGAATGTGTGTTATTAATATGTTGATGTGTTAAAAGATGATAAAACGAGTTGGATTCTTAGAGATTAATCATGTTTAAAATTGATGAAAAGATAGTTGTCTATACATCCTTATATGATGTTGATTTCATGGTATGAAATGCTTGGATATGATGTAATATGATTGGATATGGTCTAAATAGTTAAAAGTTGAAGAAAATGGATTTAAAAGTGAGTTCTTTGGGAGGAAAATAGGGAAATTAAGCTCTGCATTATTTGATTCGAGTCAGGGAATACACCTGATTTGAATCAGGAGAGACATATTTTGTTCCTACCTTGTTTTTCTCATAACTCGAGTTATTTAACTCAGGTTGAGACGCGGACATATGTGTTGGAAAGCTTGTGTAAAGATCTACCTCGTGATTATGCTTAATGACACTTGTTTTCATGTTTTCTCTGTGGAAAATGATTTTATTTTTCCTTTACTTATGTGTGCCATGTTCCATAGATGATGGAAACGTAATGAATTAAAATGAACGATAATTGACCAAGTTATGTGATAATGAATGAGATTAAACTTATAATCATAATTAGGTGAGTATGATTAGCAAGGATAAACTTAGGTTATGAAAAATAACTTTGTTGTGATGCTCGATTGTTAAAGGTACTTCGGTGTGTACCCATGAGCGAGTAGTCACTTGGGATGAATCGTCCCATCTACGAGAATGCTCGAATGACATGGATGGTGAACGATACTCTAGTTGCAAGTAATGAGATTTGTATGGAAACATAGTATGATAATGTGATTGATGAGAATAATCATGTGGTGATTGATGAATATAATCATGTAGTGATTGATGAGTATAATCACGTAGTAATTGTTGAGAATAATTACGTATTTATTAATAAACCCATTTCGTGCTTATCCCGAGTTTGATTCTTACGTAAAGTAGTGATAAGGATAGACAAACCATTGATTCGTAACCTCAAAGTAGGTTAGAGTCTCATACGAGGAGTGAACCTCAAAGTCGATTAGAGTCTCATACGAGAATTGAACCTTAAATGGGTTAGAGTCTCATACGAGGAGTGAACCTTAAAGTGGGTTAGAGTCCCATACGAGGAGTGAACCTTAAAGTCGGTTAAAATTCCATGGAGGAGAAAATTTCATAGTGGAAAATACGAATCAAAGTACAGAGATTCGTGATCTGTGTCCATAGTGTCAGACATGGGGTTGGTCGGGGAAAGATACTTTATGTTTTCATTCCCATGTAGTGATTTATTGAGTTATGTGGACTCAAGATTATAGGTTTCCATACGAAGCTAAAACCATAGATACTTAAGCTTTGGTTCTATTGTGTAAGTATATACAAGTAGGACAATATCGAATGGCTTAAGTCAGAATATTATTTAGTAACTCTTTAGAGCTGAGTGGATTCATAAGAAATGAGAATCCACTGTGATTATTATCGCACCCCATTATATTGTTAAATTTACATGTAACTTAAGTCGGGATAAAAGTAAAGGTAAAGTTGTGCGAAGACGTTTCGAATAATTTGATGTTTCAATATATATATATATATATATATATATATATATATATATATATATATATATATATATATATATATATATATTAGTTTTTTTTGTTAGGCACTCATATGTACCGATACTTTCGATCATATGCACCCTTGACGTCATTACAAAAGCTTGATGGTAGGATACAATCAGTTATTGTGGGTTCTATTTGGAGGTGGTTGTGTAGCGGTGTATTCGTCGCTATATGGTTTATTGATTAAACCATAAGCAAAGCATACAATGAATCGAGTCGCCACCGCACTTTTATTTATCCTAAGGACTGGTTAAAAAGCGAACAAAAACCTAAGAAGTTTTACACGTAGAAAACTAATGAAAAAGATCAGAGAATCTGGATAAGGGGTAAATTACGCAATGGGAAGGTGTTAGGCACCCATCACGTCCTAGGTACTCCTAGGGAGCCCTTTTCACACTTGTTGTATAAGAAAATATTTATTTGTTTTGACATATTGTGCAAACATGAATGGGATGATGAGAAAAGAATATACAAGTTAGTTATTTTTGTGTTCGAACGGATGAACCCGTTGCCTACGTACCTTCCATCAAAGGTAAGGATCAAAACGCCGTAGTTCGGCTAAAAGATTTCCAAAAATTAGTGAGTTCAATTTTAAAACAATAGCACTAAGGTTTTACGTTATCCACGGGAGAAAACTCAACCTTCTGAAACAACAAGTCCACCATGTGAGAAAAGCTTCCACTCGCTAGTGAGGGGTTAACCCTATAATAAGCGAGGAAGACTTACAATTCAATCAACTAAGGACAAATAGGTGAGGTTAACATCAACCAACTAGGATAAATCAAACCTATGGCTAATGTATGAAAACTTAACAAACATGGACAAAGCCACAAAACAATTGAGTGAGTTGGGTTAATGGATTATGATTATTCACAAAAGGATGGTCAAAGTATGGTTAGATTGATTCAAAGAAGTGTTATGAAAAGAAGTTTGAAAAGTCATGGACTTAGGGTCCAAGTTTCTAATTTGAAAAGAGTGAGATGTTTGCACAACATGTATTTACAAATTTAAAAATTTCAACAAGTGAAAAGGGGTTTTGAAACAAAAAGGGTGTGGATGAAGTGTAAAACTTCCTAGAAGTTCACCTCTTGAAATCATATAGGAGATGATTCAAGAGTGTCCTTAGGAGTGAGGCAACAAAATAAGTAAGCAAAAAAGCAAGGTGATACCGGATGCCATCAATGGTCTTATACCAATCTCACAAACAAAAGCGGATACCGGATACCACTAAATGGATTTACACCAATCTCCTAAAATAAACAATGATACCGGATGCCACCAATGGTCTTATACCAATCTCACAAAAGCAAAAAGCGGATATCGGATACCAATAAATGGGTTTACACCAACCTCCTAAAGTAAAACGAAACTTGGAAGTCGGATGCCAATCTATCTGGACTTAAACCAACCTCCAAAATATGGTCATAGGAATACAAATGCCACATCACAGGGACTTACAATTGCATACTCTCATGCAACAAACAAGAGCAAAGAAGATATGAGTGACCAATGAGGTCTTACACTCTATCCTTCCACATCATGGGAACAAAAGCCAATCAACATGGTCTTACAATTGTCCTCAATGGGTAAACTCAACATAGATCACAAGGATATGCAATAATGATCATACAAGAATTAACAATCAATAATGATGAATGCACAATGGCAAGTAAGCATGTACAAATGCGACAATCAATCAAGCAAATAAAGTCATTTAGCACCCACTATAACCACACAAGGAGGCTCAATCAAAGGGTTTGACTTAAAAAGTCCACTGGAATAGGCGAATGGCGCTCTTAACCTTGCCATTGAGGGGCTAAGGTGAAGCAGATGAAAGGATATGAGGGGTGTGCCTCATCACTCTTATCTCTGGTCAGAGAGAGTATTGAATATAAGAAGGTGGGGGAGTTCAGAAAGATGGAACTCTCTCCCCAAGTTAGACTCGATAGATCTTGGGTTTGGATCTCAATGCTACAACCATGTAATGTGAGCAAGGAGAAGACACACAGAATAGTGGGAGATAGGCTACATATCTCTTATATCCACCAATTGCCTCAAAATGAGGACTTTTCCTGCTTAGGACAAACATAAACAATCACAAGCATTGCCTCTTAAGGAGGACTTCAGACAGTTGCCTGGCTAAATAACAAGCCAGGTCTTCCAGACTACATGGAGACAAGAGAGTCTACCTCAATGCAAATGCTATACAAGCAAAGCAATGCAAGTTCTTAAGAGAACTGAGCAACTAAAGGGTACCTGAAATCAATCAAATATAATCAGCATCCCAACATAAACAAAACAACAACATAATGATCAATGACAATGTACAATCAAACAATAATGTGCATAGCACAAAGCTCAAGTGAACCAAGCGCCCTACAAAACAAACAAGTTAGTTCACAATAGTCAAATGAAACAATTCAACTTGCATTAATTCATTTTAAGCACTTTGCTTCTTAACCTGAAAAGTCAAAGTCAAACTCAAACATGAGTAATAAGACCACTAGGACAAGCCTAGGGTCCAAAGGAGGGAAAAATCTTAAAACAGCAAGTGAAACATGATCAAAATCAAGGTAATTCAATTAAAAAGAGAACCTAATTGGCCTCACATCAAAACTATGCACTAATTTCATTTTATGCACAATCTAAGTCAAAGTAGTCAAGTATGAACCACATATGAGTCAACAGCATGATCATAACCAAACAAATATCAAAACAGCCCAATAAATTCCACAAAAATTATATCATAAACAGAACATATTCAATGAGCTACCTATCAATTTTCATGCCATTTGGATAAAAGGAACTATGCGAATTAAATCAACATGTTAAGGCATGCAAAAACACAATCAAATTAGGTCACCAAAATGTACACCAACTTCAATCAATGGTAAAACAGTGAGATCAAATTAGAAATGAATGGGACCAAAGCCAAATTAAAGCTATACATGTTAGGAAGCACTCCACCAAATTTCACATTCATGTGGTAAGGGATTAGTATTTAACAAGACATGTAAGTTTGTCACTCAAGAAACAATCCAAAAATGCTAAACAGCAATCAAAAATCCAAATCAATTAGAAAATGGATCAATTAAATCCACAAAAAATCAGGGTGAAACCTAACATATAAAAGTCATCTCATGCAAAAAACAGAGCCATAGGAAAAGCATAAGCATGGAAAAATAAATCATGAACTCAGCAAAGTATAGTGTGACACATATTGTCACACTCAAAAAGAATAAATCATATCTATCGAACCAGAGATCCAAAAACTACAAATTATATGTCAAAATCTCCAGGCATGAGTCAAGAATCATCATATGAAATTTCATTCAATTTGGAGCTAGCATGATTATTTGGTGATTAAAATGGTAAAACATATGAATAATGCACACATGATCAAGATCCCTAAGCCATTCCAAAATTTTACCAGGCACAACTTAAGTTTCTATGCCTAAAAAATTCTAGAGGAAATTTGGGATTCAACAAAAAAAGTCCCAATTAATTTGGACTAAAATCGAATTTAATATGATTTTTGTAAGATTTGTTGAATTATTGGAATAATTATTTAATGTTGATTATGGATTAAATAGATTTTAATTACAGCGAGTGGCAATATCGTAATAATCACTCTGCCTGGCCTAAACGCACAACAGCCATTAATGCGCTGTCACCGTGTGAATGGACGGTATTGGAGGGAAACAGGTTTTTGAATTGCCAGGCGAAGAAAGAAGATCAACAGCGAAACTTTTTCCAGAATTTCATTGTTCTTCGCGCGTGTTCATCATCTTCACCTTCAGAATTGGTTACGAGCGATTCTTCACCAAAACACGCAAATGATATATGGATCTCTCCGTCTTTCACTCAGGAACACGAATATGGCAAAGGTTTAGTCTAAAGGTTAACGCGTATAAAGATCCGATCGAAAGAAGTTTTGATGCATAAACTTTGAATCAAGATTTCTCCATAAATATTGGATGAAATTGCATGGTTCAAGCGTCAAACTACTCTACGTTCAACGATCTACTGAATCCACATGGCAATTGCAACAATTGGAAGATTCGAAAAACTCACCTTCTTGAAGCACAGTGTGAAATCTTTGCTTGTTTTGATCCAATTCTTGAAAACAGATGAAGGATGATGATTATGAAGATGATCGGTGAAGAACTCTTAGCTCAAAGATGCACGAATCAATGAAATCCACCAGCTGCCATTGATGCTCAAGGTTTTGCAACAGTTGGAATTTGCACGTGTTTGGCTTCAATCTCCGCAAACAGAACTTGCAAATTACCTGCAAGAGATGAATCAACCAAAAACTAGCAAAAACAATGGTGAATTCTTGGAGAGTTGATGAAAAAGTGTATGTGAAAAATTTGAGAAAAGTGAGAGAATTTGAGAGTTTTTTGTGATGAATCTGAAAAAAGTGATTATCCTCTTGAGTTTCTGTTAGAATTAAGCTTATATACCAATGTGTTAATCCACCCTTAATCATGATTAGTCAATTTTTTGATAATTAGCAAATGTGCACATTTAAGCAATTTGGCATTTTTGCCCTTGGATGGCTAGAAGCAATGTAACAGTGATTTTTCAATTTGAATAAGTCACAAATTTCATTTAGAAGCTATTGGAATTGGTCCCATGTCATAATTCCATGTAATTTGAAAGTTGGACCATTTTGCCCTTGGTTTTTAATTAGTACACTTGAAAAATGACCTTTTTATGTGAAGGATTTTGGCAAAATGTGGTGATGGATTATGAAAGTACATGTTAAATGGGGTTTGCTCAAAGAAGAACCATCCAATTTGGCCATTCCATGTGAAAGTTATGCCACTTTGAATTTAGGCAATTTTGGAAAATGATTTGATCATAACTTGCCAACCATAACTGGGAAATGAGTGTTCTTGGACTTTTTGGAAAGGCAAGAACAAGATCTTCAACTTTCGTGTTGGACAAAATTTGATTTGAAGCTTGTATGATAAAGTAATTTTGGGGAGAAAAACTTTCCATTTTGGGCAGGTGAGAATTACAGGTCATTTCCATTTTGGGAAACATTTTGTCTGACTTCAAATCCTTCAACCTTGATCTTTGAAATGCCAACTGAGGCTTATATGGACATGAATGAGACCTTTCCAACCATCTCACACCTTCAAATCCCTGATTAAATGCATTGTTGACCACAATTGACTTTTCTAGGGTTTTGGTTGACTGAGCCATGTTCTGATGAATTCCAAGCCTCTTCTTCTTGAGATCTTGATTCCAAATGATATCACAAGCCATATGAACTCTTTATGAATAATCATGGTGCCCAAATTCTTCAAGAATGGTCACCATTTAGCTCACTGGCTGATTTTGACTGTGTTGACCTAGTTTGCTTCATCTGCAAGCAACATGGTTAGATGACAATATTTTTGTACTTTTGGTTAGATAACAAATGAAAAGCAATGATATACAAATGCAATACATGCCTAGTGATCAAGAACCAACACTCACAAGATACCCCACCCACTAGGAGGGAAGCTAGGGTATGCAATGATCCTTGAGGCCATGATATGAGATGTTATGGGCCATGAGGGATCTTAGGGCCAAAATTGGGGTCTTACAGATGCCCCTATTTAAGGTCATTCTAGCCGGAGAAGTGAAGTTTAGAAGTCTTCATCTCGACGCGGTAGAATGGGCTTAAATAACAGTAATGAGACAAATTTTGGTCCCTAAGAGACCTCATGATGCAAATGTATGCGTGCAAAAAGACACAAACTCTGTGGAGAATATGATTCACACAGAAGAAAAGACGATCCATCGGAGTAATTCACTCACCAGGAACAGAGACTCTAACAAGACTCTTATGGGGATAATAAAGAAAAAGAATGCGTGAGCAGGACACGACTTCAAGTTGGGGAAAACAAAACCGACGCAATGTGTGCAAGACACGACTCTGATTAGGGCATAACAGAAATCAGACTGGAGACCTCACTGGGGATGTAAAGGACTCACACTGGGGAGAGAAGGAAATTCCAAGGGAAACACTTCCATTGGAAAGACTCAAGCTGACTCAGAATGCATGTACTGGGGATAACACCACTACAGCAACACAAATAGCAACACAACTACGCTGGGGAAATCTAGAAAAGACTTTCCAGGGGAAACCAAGGATGAGATGTTACCGGTATAAGGGCAACAAACTCAGGAAGAATGAATATCTAAGACCGGTATAAGGGTGAGAGATATCAATCAATCCAAACATCTGAGAAAAACCTGAAAAAGGTACATAAACTCAGGAAAATCTGACTCCACAGGGGACCAAGGTCATAATAGGGAGCAGAAAGGAAGGAACACCAGGGATACCGAAGCATATAATAGGTGACCGACCGAAATGTGAATTGGTGTATATGCCAAGACACTCATCATCCCGAAGGAAGCTAGAAAAGCAGATTTATTTATAGGATGGATATTCAATTCCACAAGGAATATGAATCTTACTCTGCGGAGAAAACAATCAACAGATTGACCCAAGGAGTGCATGAGACATATTATTCATTACCGGCAGACCGTGAATAATATACTCGAAAAGGAAGAGACACCAGAGATACCGAGGTATATAATAGGTGACTACCCAAAGACGTGAATTGATATATATGCCAAAACACTCATCATCCGAAAGGAGGGCTTGAAAAAGCAAATCGACTTACAGGATGGACATTCGAATCCATAACAGGAAAACGAATCTTACTCAACTGGGGACACAAACCCAAAGAGTGTATGAGATATAATATCCATTACCGTCAGAACGTGGATAAGAATACTCGCATGAGATGTATTATCTATTACCGGCAGACCGTAGATAATGAACTCGCATGGTAAGAAACACCAGAGATACCGAAGTATATAATAGGTGATCTACCGAAAACTTGGATTGGTATATATGCCAAAACACTCATCATCCAAAACACAAACTGGTTAAAGGATGGATATTCGATTCTACAAAGAATACGAATCTTACTCTACTGGGGAAGATCAACAAAGGATTCCGACCAAAGAGTGAAAGAGATATATTATTCATTACCGACAGACCGTGAATAATACACTCGAAAAGGAAAAGGCACCAGGGATACCGAAGTATATAATAGGTGACTAATCAAAGAGAGAGACAATCGATACCAAGCATCCGAGTAAACGAAAGACAACTCAAAGGGAATAAATTGCAAGCATCAGGCAATTATCCAAACAACAAATATTCGACTCCGCAAAGGGAAACAACGAATCTTACTCGACTAGGGAAACACAAAAAGGCTTCGACTGAAGAGTGCATGAGATATATTATCCATTACCGTCAGAACGTGGATAACACACTCGCATGGAAGACTATCCACAACCGGTATAAGGGTTAACAAAGGATAAATCGACCGAAAAGAAGGGCATCGGGATACCAAAACTAGGTATATAATGATGACCAATCAAAGAGAGCAACAATCATTACCGAGCAAACGGGTAAATGAAAGGCGATCCGCTGGGAATGAATTGCAAGCATCCGACAATTATCCACAGGGACTGGCTGGGGATACATTGACAACAATCAATGATCCGGGGAACAAATCACTAGCAAACGGTGAAAAGACCCACTGGCAACTTCAAAAGGGATAATATTGCGAGCATACGGCAATGATCCAGAAGACAACTTGCTGAGGATAAATTGCTAGCATCCGGCAATTATCCAAAAGCAAAGAGGAATATCGACATCGAACAACGAATGAAGATAACCACAAAGAATAACCGTCATCGGTTAGGATGAACAATAAGGTTAACTCTGCAAAGGAGAGAAATTAGGGTTTACAACTACCGAATACTGGGTAGAAACCAAAGATTCAGCTGGGATAAAATTGCTAGCAACCGGCAATTATCCAACTGTACCATAAGGTACAAACTCCGATGGGGAGAACAATCACAACATGGGATTTACAACTACCGAATACGGGGTAGAAGACCACAAATCCACTGGGGATAGAGTGAATGACGGCCGAATACTGAGCACTTATTCAACTTATACCACAGGGAAACGCAAACTCTGTTGGGGATAAAAATCACAACAACAGGAAATCCACCAACAACCAGAACGAACCACAAAGGTTACCTTTGCTAGGGGAAAAGATAGGACTTACAACTACCGAATACGGGGTAGTAGCCATACTCTGGTGGGAATAACCACAAATTAGGGTTTACATCTACCGAATACTGGGTAGGAAACCAACAACTCCGCGTGGGGATGGAACGAATCACAAATCCGCACGGGAAACAAAATAGGGTTTATAACAAACCACAAACTGCTGGAGAGCAGGCAAACAGGATTTACGACTACCGACTACTGGGTAGAAGACCAACAACTTTTGCTTGAGGAATAAAAGGTATATAACCACAAATTCCGCCAAAAAGCAAGAACATAGGACTTACAACTACCGGTTACTGGGTAGAGGCCCGAAAAAATTCCACTGGGGATAAATGAAATGATGCCGGTTACTGGGCAAACCATTCATTTCTTCCACAGGGAAGCACAAGAAACAGCTGACAAAACGCCGATTCGGGATTGATCCGAAAAGACAGACTGAATCAAAACACGACCTATGAGGATATAACTCAATAGGAAAATCCATCCCAATATATGTGTTAGGAGGAAACGGAAGAAACCGTCATCCACGAGGACATATCTCAGTGGGGAACCGCAGAAGAAACAACAGACACTTTCTGCTTATGGGCTGACTCTATATGGAGAGATTAAACCCGATATCTGCTTAGGAAGATCTATAAAGAGATCTACATCACCCAAAGCAGGCGAATAACAAACAAAAGATATATGGCAAAAATGCAATATGTATATCTGAATGTTTTATGAATATGCATGAATATGCGTGATTTATGTTTGATGAATGCTGACAAAACAGACATATCTAACACAACAGGTCCAGGAATCAAACGCCCGGTACTATACTTCCAGGGGAAAAACCAACTGGAAAGCCAATCTGCTAGAGATCCGCATGCTGTAAAGCAAGGATCTGCGGGCACTGCTGGGGAAGCAGAGGCAAGAGAGTCAGCAAAACAACCCAGACAGGGTACAGAAAGTCACAACAGGCAAAACTGCCACCAAGACCAATCTGTAGGGGATCAGGAGAATCCTGAGGATATCTGCAGGGGATCTCAACATCGACTGAGAAACAAGAGTTCATAGCTCAACCAAGAACTGCTGCAAAAGCAACTCCAAACAACTCTGGGGAACAACCCACTGAAGGAGAATCATCCGAGTAGAATCTAACTGCACAAACAACTCTACTGGGGAAAGTTGCCTGCTACTCTCTTGGGGAACAACCCACTGAGGGAGCAAGCACCACACAAGTATATTCCGTAACAAGCCACTCTACTCGGGGAGAACATACATCTGAGGGATCACACAAGTGGATTCTGCAACTAGCCACTCTACTGAGGATCAAAAGTAATCAGGAAATCAATCCAATCTTCGGGATGCTAGAGCCACCAACCTACCTATACAGGGGATTGAGATAGCTTTCAACAGGCAGAAACTGCCACGACAACCATTCTGCAGACTAAGCTGGAAAAAGTGGAAAGCAACCATGCTGAGGAGAGACACAATAACTCCTGCTGGCAACTGCACTGGGGAGAGATTACTGTTGGAGAAAAACGCGAAGTCTTCAACAACATCTCTGCTTGTGACTATACTGGGGAACATCCCCACCAACAGCTCTGCTCGCGACAAATGCTGAGGAAAGCAGTAGAGTACCGGGATATCAATCCACCAACCACTGAATCTACCACAAAGGGAACAAACCATGCTGGGAGATTACTGCTGGAGAAGAAACTGAGTCTTCAACAACCACCTCTGCTTGGGGCACAACCCCAACAGCAAAGCGGGAGAAAGAGGATACAACCGAATGCCAGGAACATGAACAACTGTCTTACCTATTGGGAATCATACCACCCCCGGGAGAGCACTGAGACATCCCTGAGTATCCTTTTGTCATTGTGAATATTCACTTTGTTTAAAACAACAATTTTTGAAAAATTTATTTGTTTAAAACAATGACATTTTATCAATTAAAACATGCAAAACATTTGTTGAATTGAAAACAAATAAGAGTGCAAATAATTGGATAAAAGCTCAAATTGATTTGGTGGAATGGTAGCCTGCAAATGGCAAGACTCCATAGATCTGTACAAAATTGAAATCAGTGATATATATTGGAAGAGGGCTACATTGAACATAATGATCCTTTCTCTACCAATTTGAATCTCGATGTATGCGAAGCTTTAGTCGGCGACGAATCGAGAATCCTCTGACGAACAGACAGCTGGTGACCAGAAAGTCTTGTCAGGATGCAGTTACTTGCCGAATCCCTAATTTTTGCCTAGATTGCCCCAGGGTGAGGTACTCAATCTAGCGGGATGCAAATATACTTTTTTTTAAAGTCTCTAATTTTTGCCTGGATTACCCTTGCGGGTTCTCCACCGAGACGCTCATTTTTGCCTAAGCCGCCCTTTCGGGTTTTCAACTTAGCGAGCTATTCTGTTTTTCATTTGCATATACTTTTTTTTTCTAGGCAAAGTATTTCTTGACTGCATCTGAATTCACAGGACGAGTGAAATCCTCCCCATCCATTGTTGTAAGCATCAAAGCACCGCCTGAAAAGGCTCTCTTAACAACATATGGACCCTCGTAGTTCGGAGTCCACTTGCCCCTGGAATCGGGCACGAAAGACAAGACTTTCTTGAGCACGAGGTCACCTTCTCGGAACACACGAGGCTTGACCTTCTTATCGAATGCTTTCTTCATTCTCTGCTGATATAACTGACCATGACACATGGCAGTTAATCGCTTCTCTTCAATCAAATTCAACTGGTCGTAACGACTCTGAATCCATTCAGCATCAGTCAACTAGGGACTTGAGGGTATAATTTTTTCTTTTTTCTTTTGAAAAATGGTGAAAAAATTTTCCTGATTTTTTGATTTTTCATCTTTTCACCCTCTTCTCTTTCTTCTTTTTTTTTTTTTTTTTTTTTTTTTTTTTTTTTTTACATTACATTTGTAATGCCCCAGTTTGACTGTTTTGCTGATTCTCATGATACAGCTGAATGAGCTTCTTTTCGTGCTCAAGAAGACGGGTAATCTCATCAGGAATCTCCTTCAACATCATCTTCCTCTGCCTCAAATACAAGGAATTCAAGATTGGGAGATGGCGTTGGATCATTATGTTCAATGGGTTTAGAAATCCCTGCATAACGATTCTAGATAATGAAAAGCTTTCGAATTTACACAAGCAAATCATTTATGCAGATGAAAAAGCTGTTTTTGTTTTTCAGGTTTTTTGTGATCACTGATTTCATGCAAAAAGCAAAAAGTGAAAACAAATGGAAAAACAAATGTTTAACAATGCATTAACTGAATGAAATATCATTGTATTAAATGCTGCCAACAATGTCATCACTTCTCCTTTTGGCATGGGAGAAGGGTTTTAAACAAAGTGAACAATTACTCTGATCTATGGATAACTGTTGGAACATCCACAGCGACCCAATTGTGGCAGGCACCACCAGGAATAACAAAATTGTTCATATCCTCTGTATCTTCTTCCAAAATAGCAGCAGCTTCCTCTTCTACAGGCTGATCATCCTGGATGAATCCTCCACTTGTGAACAAACCTTGCTCATTACATGCCCCAGAACAGTAGCCAATGCCAGCCCGGGATTTATCCATCAAAAGCACTCTGTCGGGAAAATTCCTCCTTGAGTTCACAATTCTCTTGCTCAAGATGATCCATGAATCTTGCAGAGATGGCTCTGGTGTAGTACCGGCGAAGTGCGTCTTCAAAATAAATGAAGATCGCAGGGTCAGACCACAGGACGGGAGACCGGAACAAAACACCCGCTTATGCAAATGATGCATGAAGTGCTTGTGCATATGCTTGTTTTTTATTTCAAAGAAACTCGAGGGTTTTATTTGCAAACTTTGAAATATTTAAGCATTTTGATCGTATCTGAGAATATCTCATCAGATATATCAGGTGAAAAAATTTTCCCGGTTTTTTCCATGTTTGAAATTTTTTGCAAATAAACTCCTTTGAGTTCCTTGAAAATTTTCTTTGTATCTGATGATATGGATGCGGATGAATGTGTGAATGCATGAATGCAACAATCACACTCAAGGATCAAGCAAGTCACACCAAACAAAGGTCATGGGAAAGCTCATTGTATCCCTAATATCAATCATCCATTTTGGTGGATTTAGGTTTTCACCTTATCGACACCCAAGTTCCATTGATATTAACGGTACATGAACCGGCTCTAACATCCTTAATATCAATCATCCATTTTGGTAGATTTAGGTTTTACACCTTATCAATACCCAAGTTCCATTGATATTAACGATGTTTGAACGACTCAACCACGAATCACGGGTTTGCTGAGAGTCACGAGCATGGAGTCTCGGTTAAGAACCACCCAAAGGGAGTGTACTAGGGTTTAAACCTGCCAGCCATGTTCTACCAGAGGTTCCCATAATCATCGTCCCATCTCTCGGATATTATCGGAGGAACGAATACTCGTATTCCAAAAATATTCTCAAGAGAGGCTCTTATGAGTGTAGTATCGTGTAACAATCGCATCAGAACTTACATCTGAACGACCTCCGCACTACGTCCTAAAAATAGGCCAAGATGGGTTTGGTAAACTAAGGTTCTTGGCTTCTAAGGCACATGATTGAACGAATAATGCCTAACCACAAATAACTTGTGTGACATTATCAATCCAACATGACCTCCACCAAGTGAATGGACTCGCAAGTCAACTGGCTAAGGAATACTCCACACCAGTCAACAAGACTACGCCATTCTCCTATCCTAGAGTGCACTCGAGTTCGGGTATAGAACTCATCTCACAGAGATCACCAAAGCAAACAGCAATTGTATATCAAGCAATTCAAACATTACAATCAATACAGTTATCCCAAATTGTACAAAAATATGTCAAATAACACATAAGCAGATATTATACAACAAGAGTGAAAAGTAGGCAATACCACCAGGGAAGGTCTAATGTGTACTCCCCAGCAGAGTCGCCACTTTTCTGTAGCGGTGTATTCGTCGCTATATGATTTATTGATTAAACCATAAGCAAAGCATACAATGAATTGAGTCGCCACCGCACTTTTATTTATCCTAAGGACTGGTTAAAAAGCGAACAAAAACCTAAGAAGTTTTACACGTAGAAAACTAATGAAAAAGATCAGAGAATCTGGATAAGGGGTAAATTACGCAATGGGAAGGTGTTAGGCACCCATCACGTCCTAGGTACTCCTAGGGAGCCCTTTTCACACTTGTTGTATAAGAAAATATTTATTTGTTTTGACATATTGTGCAAACATGAATGGGATGATGAGAAAAGAATATACAAGTTAGTTATTTTTGTGTTCGAACGGATGAACCCGTTGCCTACGTACCTTCCATCAAAGGTAAGGATCAAAACGCCGTAGTTCGGCTAAAAGATTTCCAAAAATTAGTGAGTTCAATTTTAAAACAATAGCACTAAGGTTTTACGTTATCCATGGGAGAAAACTCAACCTTCTGAAACAACAAGTCCACCATGTGAGAAAAGCTTCCACTCGCTAGTGAGGGGTTAACCCTATAATAAGCGAGGAAGACTTACAATTCAATCAACTAAGGACAAATAGGTGAGGTTAACATCAACCAACTAGGATAAATCAAACCTATGGCTAATGTATGAAAACTTAACAAACATGGACAAAGCCACAAAACAATTGAGTGAGTTGGGTTAATGGATTATGATTATTCACAAAAGGATGGTCAAAGTATGGTTAGATTGATTCAAAGAAGTGTTATGAAAAGAAGTTTGAAAAGTCATGGACTTAGGGTCCAAGTTTCTAATTTGAAAAGAGTGAGATGTTTGCACAACATGTATTTACAAATTTAAAAATTTCAACAAGTGAAAAGGGGTTTTGAAACAAAAAGGGTGTGGATGAAGTGTAAAACTTCCTAGAAGTTCACCTCTTGAAATCATATAGGAGATGATTCAAGAGTGTCCTTAGGAGTGAGGCAACAAAATAAGTAAGCAAAAAAGCAAGGTGATACCGGATGCCATCAATGGTCTTATACCAATCTCACAAACAAAAGCGGATACCGGATACCACTAAATGGATTTACACCAATCTCCTAAAATAAACAATGATACCGGATGCCACCAATGGTCTTATACCAATCTCACAAAAGCAAAAAGCGGATATCGGATACCAATAAATGGGTTTACACCAACCTCCTAAAGTAAAACGAAACTTGGAAGTCGGATGCCAATCTATCTGGACTTAAACCAACCTCCAAAATATGGTCATAGGAATACAAATGCCACATCACAGGGACTTACAATTGCATACTCTCATACAACAAACAAGAGCAAAGAAGATATGAGTGACCAATGAGGTCTTACACTCTATCCTTCCACATCATGGGAACAAAAGCCCATCAACATGGTCTTACAATTGTCCTCAATGGGTAAACTCAACATAGATCACAAGGATATGCAATAATGATCATACAAGAATTAACAATCAATAATGATGAATGCACAATGGCAAGTAAGCATGTACAAATGCGACAATCAATCAAGCAAATAAAGTCATTTAGCACCCACTATAACCACACAAGGAGGCTCAATCAAAGGGTTTGACTTAAAAAGTCCACTGGAATAGGCGAATGGCGCTCTTAACCTTGCCATTGAGGGGCTAAGGTGAAGCAGATGAAAGGATATGAGGGGTGTGCCTCATCACTCTTATCTCTGGTCAGAGAGAGTATTGAATATAAGAAGGTGGGGGAGTTCAGAAAGATGGAACTCTCTCCCCAAGTTAGACTCGATAGATCTTGGGTTTGGATCTCAATGCTACAACCATGTAATGTGAGCAAGGAGAAGACACACAGAATAGTGGGAGATAGGATACATATCTCTTATATCCACCAATTGCCTCAAAATGAGGACTTTTCCTGCTTAGGACAAACATAAACAATCACAATCATTGCCTCTTAAGGAGGACTTCAGACAATTGCCTGGCTAAATAACAAGCCAGGTCTTCCAGACTACATGGAGACAAGAGAGTCTACCTCAATGCAAATGCTATACAAGCAAAGCAATGCAAGTTCTTAAGAGAACTGAGCAACTAAAGGGTACCTGAAATCAATCAAATATAATCAGCATCCCAACATAAACAAAACAACAACATAATGATCAATGACAATGTACAATCAAACAATAATGTGCATAGCACAAAGCTCAAGTGAACCAAGCGCCCTACAAAACAAACAAGTTAGTTCACAATAGTCAAATGAAACAATTCAACTTGCATTAATTCATTTTAAGCACTTTGCTTCTTAACCTGAAAAGTCAAAGTCAAACTCAAACATGAGTAATAAGACCACTAGGACAAGCCTAGGGTCCAAAGGAGGGAAAAATCTTAAAACAGCAAGTGAAACATGATCAAAATCAAGGTAATTCAATTAAAAAGAGAACCTAATTGGCCTCACATCAAAACTATGCACTAATTTCATTTTATGCACAATCTAAGTCAAAGTAGTCAAGTATGAACCACATATGAGTCAACAGCATGATCATAACCAAACAAATACCAAAACAGCCCAATAAATTCCACAAAAATTCTATCCTAAACAGAACATATTCAATGAGCTACCTATCAATTTTCATGCCATTTGGATAAAAGGAACTATGGGAATTAAATCAACATGTTAAGGCATGCAAAAACACAATCAAATTAGGTCACCAAAATGTACACCAACTTCAATCAATGGTAAAACAGTGAGATCAAATTAGAAATGAATGGGACCAAAGCCAAATTAAAGCTATACATGTTAGGAAGCACTCCACCAAATTTCACATTCATGTGGTAAGGGATTAGTATTTAACAAGACATGTAAGTTTGTCACTCAAGAAACAATCCAAAAATGCTAAACAGCAATCAAAAATCCAAATCAATTAGAAAATGGATCAATTAAATCCACAAAAAATCAGGGTGAAACCTAACATATAAAAGTCATCTCATGCAAAAAATCAGAGCCATAGGCAAAGCATAAGCATGGAAAAATAAATCATGAACTCAGAAAAGTATAGTGTGACACATATTGTCACACTCAAAAAGAATAAATCATATCTATCAAACCAGAGATCCAAAAACTACAAATTATATGTCAAAATCTCCAGGCATGAGTCAAGAATCATCATATGAAATTTCATTCAATTTGGAGCTAGCATGATTATTTGGTGATTAAAATGGTAAAACATATGAATAATGCACACATGATCAAGATCCCTAAGCCATTCCAAAATTTTACCAGGCACAACTTAAGTTTCTATGCCTAAAAAATTCTAGAGGAAATTTGGGATTCAACAAAAAAAGTCCCAATTAATTTGGACTAAAATCGAATTTAATATGATTTTTGTAAGATTTGTTGAATTATTGGAATAATTATTTAATGTTGATTATGGATTAAATAGATTTTAATTACAGCGAGTGGCAATATCGTAATAATCACTCTGCCTGGCCTAAACGCACAGCAGCCATTAATGCGCTGTCACCGTGTGAATGGACGGTATTGGAGGGAAACAGGTTTTTGAATTGCCAGGCGAAGAAAGAAGATCAACAGCGAAACTTTTTCCAGAATTTCATTGTTCTTCGCGTGTGTTCATCATCTTCACCTTCAGAATTGGTTACGAGCGATTCTTCACCAAAACACGCAAATGATATATGGATCTCTCCGCCTTTCACTCAGGAACACGAATATGGCAAAGGTTTAGTCTAAAGGTTAACGTGTATAAAGATCCGATCGAAAGAAGTTTTGATGCATAAACTTTGAATCAAGATTTCTCCATGAATATTGGATGAAATTGCATGGTTCAAGCGTCAAACTACTCTACGTTCAACGATCTACTGAATCCACATGGCAATTGCAACAATTGGAAGATTCGAAAAACTCACCTTCTTGAAGCACAGTGTGAAATCTTTGCTTGTTTTGATCCAATTCTTGAAAACAGATGAAGGATGATGATTATGAAGATGATCGGTGAAGAACTCTTAGCTCAAAGATGCACGAATCAATGAAATCCACCAGCTGCCATTGATGCTCAAGGTTTTGCAACAGTTGGAATTTGCACGTGTTTGGCTTCAATCTCCACAAACAGAACTTGCAAATTACCTGCAAGAGATGAATCAACCAAAAACTAGCAAAAACAATGGTGAATTCTTGGAGAATTGATGAAAAAGTGTATGTGAAAAATTTGAGAAAAGTGAGAGAATTTGAGAGTTTTTTGTGATGAATCTGAAAAAAGTGATTATCCTCTTGAGTTTCTGTTAGAATTAAGCTTATATACCAATGTGTTAATCCACCCTTAATCATGATTAGTCAATTTTTTGATAATTAGCAAATGTGCACATTTAAGCAATTTGGCATTTTTGCCCTTGGATGGCTAGAAGCAATGTAACAGTGATTTTTCAATTTGAACAAGTCACAAATTTCATTTAGAAGCTATTGGAATTGGTCCCATGTCATAATTCCATGTAATTTGAAAGTTGGACCATTTTGCCCTTGGTTTTTAATTAGTACACTTGAAAAATGACCTTTTTATGTGAAGGATTTTGGCAAAATGTGGTGATGGATTATGAAAGTACATGTTAAATGGGGTTTGCTCAAAGAAGAACCATCCAATTTGGCCATTCCATGTGAAAGTTATGCCACTTTGAATTTAGGCATTTTTGGAAAATGATTTGATCATAACTTGCCAACCATAACTGGGAAATGAGTGTTCTTGGACTTTTTGGAAAGGCAAGAACAAGATCTTCAACTTTCATGTTGGACAAAATTTGATTTGAAGCTTGTATGATAAAGTAATTTTGGGGAGAAAAACTTTCCATTTTGGGCAAGTGAGAATTACAGGTCATTTCCATTTTGGGAAACTTTTTGTCTGACTTCAAATCCTTCAACCTTGATCTTTGAAATGCCAACTGAGGCTTATATGGACATGAATGAGACCTTTCCAACCATCTCACACCTTCAAATCCCTGATTAAATGCACAGTTGACCACAGTTGACTTTTCTAGGGTTTTGGTTGACTGAGCCATGTTCTGATGAATTCCAAGCCTCTTCTTCTTGAGATCTTGATTCCAAATGATATCACAAGCCATATGAACTCTTTATGAATAATCATGGTGCCCAAATTCTTCAAGAATGGTCACCATTTAGCTCACTGGCTGATTTTGACTGTGTTGACCTAGTTTGCTTCATCTGCAAGCAACATGGTTAGATGACAATATTTTTGTACTTTTGGTTAGATAACAAATGAAAAGCAATGATATACAAATGCAATACATGCCTGGTGATCAAGAACCAACACTCACAAGATACCCCACCCACTAGGAGAGAAGCTAGGGTATGCAATGATCCTTGAGGCCATGATATGAGATGTTATGGGCCATGAGGGATCTTAGGGCCAAAATTGGGGTCTTACAGGTTGGTATCCAAGTTTGATATTAAAGAGGCCAGTAAACATGTAACACATTATCTCAATGACTTTCAGTTTGGGGTTGAGGTATCCAGTGGTGCTAAGGCCATTTTGCACAGTGCAAACAGGGTGTTAAGCAAGCGACACGAAGATGATTCTTTGGCTATACTCACGGTAGATTTCTTGAATGCTTTCAACATGGTAGATCGATTAGCCTTATTGCGAGAGGTGAGGGTGAGATGCCCATTTATTTCTTTGTAGGTTGAGTTTCTATATGGCTAAGCAACAAGGTTGTACATTGGAGACAAACATATCATATCAGCTACTAGAGTGCAACAAGGTGATCCATTAGGGAAACTTGTTTTTGCTCTCGTGTTACACCCACTCATTCATCAAGTTAGAGATAATTGTAAGCTTCTTCTTCATGCATAGTTTCTTGATGATGCGACTATTATAGGGAGTTCACAGGAGGTGGCTAAAGCCATTGACATCATTTGGGAGATAAGTCCAGGGTTAGGTCTCGAGTTGAATATTCGTAAGACTAAGATCTTTTGGCCTTCATGTGATGGTAATATAATTTGTGGATATTTGTTCCTGGCGGACATTGGAAGGCTGATGTTAAGGATGCAATTGTTTGGAGGGGATGTTAGTCGAGATGACAACTTTATCAAGAGGTTGTCCATGAACAGAGCTTCCAGAGCCGTTGAACTAATGCATTTTCTACCAAATCTAAGGGATCCTTAGAGTGAGCTTCTTCTACTTCGATCCTGTATGAGTATTGCCATTTATTTTGTCTATCAACGTGCCAGCCTAATATATGGATGAAGCAACCATTTGGTTTGATAAAGAGTTGTGAAGGGAGGTTGAAGACATTGTGGTTAGTGGAGGTCCTTTTTCTAGAACCTTTAATGGTGGGTGGATTATTTACCCATTAGAGTTAGGGATTTTGTTTTGTACTTAGAAGTAGAGGCTGCCTCATACGCTTTTGTGGCTTTTAGGACCTAGTCTTGGGTGTTAGATGATCATATATTAAGAGACAATAAGGTATATGTACGGACTCAGTTTTGACTGAACTTTGGATGGTCTTAATTTTGTAATTCCATATTTTGACCTTATTACTTTTACTAGCAAGGACATCGTCCCTCATAAAGCACAACATATTTTGGCGAGTGCCCTTTTTAGTAAAAATGTTAAGGATATGGATATAAATTTTGAAATGACCACAAGATAGAAATCATTTTTTAGTTGTTTGCAAGTCGTACATGCTCATGAATTTCTCCTTGTTATTCATATTGATGGGGTAGACCAACATATGTCACCGGTGGAGTATAGTATTATCCTAAGGTGCCGCCTTATGATTCCTTTATTTCCTATTGATGAGGTTTTCTCTTTTTGTCGTAAGGCGTGTTTGGATAAATTTGGGGAACACACGATTCATTGTAGAGAGTTTCAAGTTTCAAATACCGACATGACCTTGTTAAGGATTCCATGTTTGATATATTTTGGTAGGATGGGGTATTTGTAAAGAAATAGGCGCCTGTGAATTTTTTGAATGACCCACATGAGGGGAAATAAACACTTTGGCCACCAAATGTTCTAGTGTACGAGTGGGTGGGAGGGAAACATGCTTGTGTGAACTTTAATGGAGTTTCTCCACTAGTGTAACTGAGGACTAATGGTTTTACTGTGGGACAGAAAGCTCTCAAAGCTGCTTCAAGTAAATGGATCAAACATGAGAAAACATGTTCCGACAATCAATATGTTTTCATACCATTTGCCTTTGACACTTTTGATTTTCTAACACCAAAATCACTTAATCTTTTAGAGGGAGTCCCAAGACTTATGAATAGTAATATTGTATCTCTTAGGTCTATAAATATAATTTTTAAAAACATTAATTTTTCTATTAAAAAAATTATGGCGCAACTTGTTGTCTATTTCCCTTCTATAGTTACATAAATTTTATATATTGAGATGAAATAATTTATATTTATTTTCATATTTTAAAAAAAGCTTCAAACAAAATAGTTTGTGAAGTTAGAATTTTGAGAAGAAGAAATAGAGTTACTTAAACAATAATTTTTATTTATAATTTGTGTAACAATAAATTTTTTATATTGATGCCCCTTGAAAATTGTGCAATCGATAACATAGTCTATATAAGTATTTTCTTCGTTCCTTTTTAAGTATTATTTTTTAATTTTTTATATTATCAAGAAAACTAATCATTATTGTTATTTTTTGAATAATAATTTTTCTTTTATCTATAATATTCTTAATTATTTATTATATTTTTTTTTATTTTTTTCTCTGTAATAATTATTTAAGAGTAATTTTAACAAAAATGCAATTAATACTATCTTAAATTTTGTAAATGACAATTAAAAATAAACATTTTTTTTTTGAAGAAAGTAATACTTAAAATAAAATGGAGGGAGTAATAGAAATCTGTTCATTGATAACTTATAAAATAATTTAACTGAGATCAATGGTAGCCTATAAAAATAAGGGGTCTTCATTATAGAATTCTCTTGTGAATTTATGAAATTAACTCTTTGAAATGATATTTTTGAAAAAGAAATGTATATCCTCGGATAAAAATATTTGGACATCAAATTACATAATCTTGATTTTACTATCTAGAATTCCACCACGTTTATAGCATATTGAGTTTCATATATCCTCTCACCAAAACCATATAACAAACTTTCTTAAACTTTTTACAAAATTCTTCTCGTCTTATTCAATAATTGTGGATTAATTGTATTTTAACATCATAAATATCATAATTGTTTTAAATTATATATGTAATATACATTTGTATCTTTTGTCATTGAATGATATTTTACTCACCGTGAAAGTATGATATTTTACTCACCGTGAAAGTTGTCCGTCCGAAAAATATCATCTAAATTTTACAAAACTCTCCCGGATTGTATCTTATGGATAGTTGGAATTGTTGTTTGAATTGTCTTCATTTTTAATTGTTGTAGGTATGATGCACCTGATGCTCTCAACCAAACTAATGCATTAGAGAATGCTGTGCTAGAAGATCTCAACCCAATGTAAACGTCGTGTTGGATTTTTTTACCAATAAACCCGAGTTTAAGTTACATAATCACATGTTTAAATGTTTCGTGTGGAAACTTCCAAATTAGGTTTTGAAATAATAATAGGGAGATATGATTCTAGTTGTGATAAAAGACAAATATTTACTATAATGATATTCTAAGTAGTAAGTATAAAGAACCTATCAAAAATTCAAAACATGATGACACCAGAACAAGGGAATGTGGATGTCCTTTTAAACTGCACGAGTATCACACGACAAAAAATGTTTAGAAATTTAGTTTGTTTTTTGGTGTAGGTAACCATGGATTGCATCACAAGTTAGTTGGTCATCTGATTATTAGTCCTTTAGATTATGAAGAGAAGAAAATTGTTCATGAGATGACAATGAACATGGTTCAGCAAAAAAAAAAAACTCGAAACTGAAAAGACCCTAAAGTGTGTCAAATATTAAGCAGGTTATTGTGTTCATCTTAGAAACATCAGGGCGATAAGGGGCGAAAGATCTGAAATGGAACTGCTGTTGAAGTTATTGGTTGAACATAAATATGTTTCTAGAATGAGTGTGTAAGGATGGAAAATGTGTTCGAGATATATTTTGGAAGCGTCTAAAGTCCATTAAGTTGTTTAACACATTTCTCATAGTATTGATAATTAATCAATGTATTAGACCAACAAGTACATGTTATCTATACTTAAAGATGTTGGTGTTACTTCTATAGAGATGACACATTCATTTGAATTTACTTTTCTAGAATGTGAAAAAGATGATAATGTAAGTTGGACTCTAGAAATGTGTCGCAATTTGTTGAGAGACTTGCAAAATATGTCATAGGTTATTGTTAGTGATCGTGATAACCCACTAATAAATTCAATTACAAAAATATTTCCTTCTTCAAATACTTTATTGTGTTGGTATCAGATCACAAAAATTGTGAGATAAAAAATTACAGGAATTTTGGAAAACAAACAAATCAAGAGTGAAAACAAAAAAATATACAAACCTACATGAATATTCGAACATGTAATGGACGCAGTAGATGTTATAATCAATTGTTCTATAAATGATTCATATGTTTGGGGAATATACCAAGAACATCTAAAAAGTTGATAACACATGCAAAATACATAATAGTTGATTGGGGGAATATTCTTTTTGCTTAAAATGAATGAAGTTGACAAATTGAATAATATTGAAAAGGGTTCACACAAGAAAAAGTCTAATGTATAATCACCCATAGATTTGGATGATGTAATAAACCTGGATGTGTTTAAGTTTGTATCATCATTTATGTGTTTAAAGATGTTTATATTTTTCCGAAATATAATTTTAAATTTGTCTAATTAGTTTAACATGTGTTTAGTTTCGAAATACTGCATTAATATCAATATGTAGGATTCCTTCAGATAAAATTATCCGGACAAACCTTTGAATTAACTATAAACCATATTTAGAAGAAATATATTACATACAATATTTATCAAAATAACACTATGCAAACAGACTATTGACTCAATTGACAATCATGTTTATACATCATATTTTTGTACATATAGTTTATCTAGATAGAAATATTTGGTCAAACTCCTAACTCAATTGATAACCATTTTTAGATAACCAACTTTTAACTCAACATCTCTCTGAAAATACCCTTTATGCAACTATAAACCATGTTTAAAAATCAAATAACCATCCAGAAAACCCCTGACTCAATTCATAACCATGTTTAGACATCAAACTTTAAAAAAGGGGTATTTGGATAACATTACTCAAACAAACCCCTGACTGGATTATATTTTGCATTGTTTTAACATAAGTAACAGTGCATTGTTATACCATGTTCTATTTACACCAATAAAGTCAAAAGTTAACATACATAAGCTTCATATTTTTAACACATAAAACAATATATAATACATAAAACAATATATAATACATAAGTTGATTGATAAAACAAGATACACGTATGACATTCCTAAGACACGTGTCATAAATTACAACTGAAAATGTTTCAAAAAATGCAAATGGCTTATATAAGAGTCTAACTATTTTACCACATGCCTTTGATAACATCACATGTATGGTGGGCCACTAGGGGGTGCCTTATTGTAACTCTCCTATATTGATGGATACATTTCCAATCGTGAAGATACAATGACATCTGAGCAAAACATCCATAACATGACCTTACCTAGTTAGTTTGTCCTCTAAAATCGTTTATTGGGATGGACTTTAGGGATATCCCTTTGGTGTTAGCGTCATATATGGGTGGGAAATTCTCTAATACCATTTGATACAATCGTATACATACTCCATGGACTATTAGTTAACATACTATGTACATCCTCTAATACTAAATACTCATGGTACTCCATAAATATCACATCAATACCTATGTGATACATTGTAAGAGGCCTTACTAATACGAGGCCCATAAGGATACCCTACAAATACCTGTCGTGACGCAAAAAATACCTGAGCTTCTAAACGCTCAAAATAGACACATAGTCGCCACCAAAGTTTTTATTTGAAGGAAAACTTCGATAAAACCCCTTAAAGGAAGAAAACATGGTCATCACAACCAATTTCGGGTTCGGGAGTCGGTTGTGCGAGGGGAAGATATTAGTACCGTTCACATCCGTTGTACTCAACGGGAACCTCCTAATATGATAAGGTTAAGTGTTTGTTAAGGGAATGTTTTCAATGTTTGTTCGTTAAAAAATATTTACAAAAAAAAAGATAAATGAGGAAAATGTTAGTTTTTTATTAGTGTGCTCGTCAAAGTTTCAAAACACCGTGCCTACATATTCCCAAAGTGTAATGAGAAAGTCAGAACTTCGTAGTTCATGTAAAAAATATTTGTGGGTTGATTGATTTTATAGAATAGTGTTAGGTCGCATTTTAGCGGTTAAACGTTTGGCTGTATGCTCACACGATGGAGGCTTAAGCGTTATTTGTATTCACGTTAAATGAACCAGGCTATTCTTTTATGGTATTTTTTTTGGATGCACAAGGGCAGAAATAATTTGATAAGTGAGGTTAATTTTAAGAATAAAAGATAAGTTTTTATTTTTTTGTCTTTCATTACTTTTATATTTTTTGTGATTAATTAAATACTATACTATAAGTAAAAGAAATCATTTTTGTATTTTTTTATGTTAATAATAATCTAAAATAACTAATCCAGACTAAATAAAATAAAAATAAGAACACCCTTAAACTAATTAATTAAACGAATTAAATGAAACTTAATTTTTAATTAGATAAATATTAGTGAAAAATGTTAATAATTAAAACTATCCTAAATTAAATTAATGAAAAAGAAAAAAAATCTAATAATTAAAATCAATTAATTATAAAATTGATAATTTTGTATTTTTGATATTTTTAATAATAAAATAAGAACAAAAATATATTAAATATAACTAAATAGAAAATAAAATAAATAAATAAATAAGAAAAATAAATTTAAGGGTGTAAATTATATTGGGTGGGCTAAGTGATGGGGTGTGGAAAGCTAAAATCAGGGTCCAATCTAAAGGAAAGGCCTAAGACTGAAGGGATGTCAACCTAGGAGTGTCCAAGTTGACTCTCCATTGAGACCCTTGGATTACTTGACTAGGCAGTCAATATGATGAAATAAGGATGGTCAGATCTTCCTACCAAGCGCAGTCATCCAAAGGAAGGGGTAAGATTGAGAGTCAACGTGGTCCCATGGTAAACACACGTGTATGTTAATGGTCAAAGTATGCAAGGAGGACTTCTCAGATAAGGCCACTTGTCCTTGATATGAGGGGCGAGGAAAATAAATAAAAGGTGTCTTCCTTCAGAATTTCCTCATTTCCTCTTCTTTCTTCTCTCTCTTCTTCATTATTCTTTCTCACTTCCTATCTCTTGCTTTCACTTCTCTCTACCTCTCTCCACTGAACCACCACCATAAACACCTTCCACCACCACTTAAATTCCAAAACCACCATTATCTGCGCCCTTAGGACCACCACCTTAATCATGTTCTTCATGAACATGACGATCGTTTACCCATAACCCAGAAACCGTAGGAGCCCTAACCTAAAACACATGAACCCTAAGAAACCTAACCTTATCTTTATCCTCTAACATGAACCATAATCCTAAAACCCATAAACCCTAAGAATCCTAACCTACAACCAACCCTTAGGCCATTGTACACCACCGTAAGTGTTCATCTTCCTGATGAACACTCATCTTCAACCTTTAAAACCTAGACCAACTCCCCTAGAAACCACCTTAACCTGGTTAAATTAAATCAAAACAAACACCCAAACATGAATCTGAATGCCCTAAACACGAATCCATCCTTTAAACCTCCAAAATCAACCAAAAAACTCAAACATCCAAAAAAGCCTAGATCTATTCTCTCAGACCCTAACCACCACCAATCTCATCCTAAAACCAAACTAATTCATAAATTAGACCTTCATAGGTCCACTAAACATAAACAAAACATACATGAGAGTAACAAAAATCCAAACCCTAGAAATAAAAACATGGAATTTGAACCTTAAAACATAACTGGAATCACGAATATATCCCAAAACGTGAGTATTGTGAAGAAAAAGTGCTTACCTCTCATGTGCGATGGGTGTTGGGTGATGACGTTGATATGTTTGAAGTGGTCGAGAAGTGTGTGTGTGTGTGTGGGGGGGGGGGGGGGGGTCAGGAGACATAGACTGATGGGGGATAATGGTAGGTGGGACATTAATAACTGTCGGAAAAGGCGTGGAAGTACTTTCTTGAATGGGTTCTGGATTTACGTGACTAGACTCAAAATATGGAACAAACTCGAAGAAGGTAACATCGGCCTATATGAGGTATCATTGTAGAGTATATGAATAACAATGATAACCTTTTTGGGATCGATGATAACCAAGAAAGACACAATTTAGTGATCGAAATTATAGTTTATTAAGACCAGGAGAGAGATTATGTACAAAACATGTGGATTCGAAGACTCGGGGAGGAAATGGGTGAAGTGGGGAATTGGGAAAAAGGATTGAATGAGGGATTTTATTGTTAAGGATAGATGAGGGCATGCAGTTTATAAGGTAACATGTCGTTAGCACATCATCCCCCCAAAACCGAAGTGGAACATTACCGTGAAGAAGTAGGGTCCAAGTGGTTTCTATGAGATGCCAATTTTTACATTCGGCTACCCCGTTTTGTTGAGGTGTGTGAGGGAAAGATGTTTGATGGAGAATACCATTACGTGACATAAAATTTTGAAATTGTTGGGATAACTATTCATAGGCATTGTCACTTCTTAAGGTACGAATAAACACACCGAATTGAGTTCTTATTTCTTGATAGAATTGTTCAAAGATAGAAAATAATTCAGATCTATTCTTAATTAAAAATTACCACGTGCAACGTGAATAATCATCAATAAAGGTGACAAAATAACTAGACTCAAGAGGAGAGACAGTACACGAGAGATCCCAAACATCGGTGTGAACTAAAGCAAAAGAGGATGACGCTCGTTTATTGACTCGATCAGGAAACTCACCACAAGTGTCTTTCCCTAACTGACACGAGTCATAATGTAAGTTAGATACCTTAAATAAATTTGACACCAACTTATGTAGTTTAGAAAGACTGGGATAACCTAACTGAGCATGAATAGTGAGTGGATAATCTTTGGCTAAGCATGTCTGAGATGAAACTAAGAGGTAATAAAGGCCTTGAGACTCACATCCGACGCCAATCGTACATCCCGAACTTCGATCCTGTAGGGTAACATTATTGTTAGTGAAAATGACACTACAATCAAGAGAACGAGTTAAACGACTAACTAAAAGTAAATTAAATGGACAATTAGGTACATAGAGGACATAAGCAACATAGAGAGAAGGTAGAATTTTAACAGTACCAATCCCTTCGGATTGGGTTTGAGAACCATTGGAAGAAGTTATAGTAGATAAGAAACTAGATGTAGAGAGGGAAGAGAAAAGATTTTTATTACCAGTAACATGATCAGACGCACCATAATCAAGGTCCCAAGGTCCAATAGAAGATGATTAAGAGAGACAAGTAAATGAATTACCAATGTGTGCTACTGAAGCATTAGAATCTAAGTTATGATAATTCTGATACCATCTGAGTAAATCATCGTTGTTGACATAAAGTTATGAAGAGTAGCCATGATTATCTAAAGAGAGAAAGTATCATGTGAACCGGGTGAAAAGGGCTCTAAAACAGTTGCACTATTGAGAGTGGGGCGGTGGAAAATTGTCGGGATTGGCCGCCGGTGAAAAGTGGGGAGCAACTGGATCAGAGGAGGCGCTTCTGCCGGTAGGGTTAGTATGTTGGAAGGTCGCCGGAAACAATATCGATGGTGGCGGCAGTGACTGGAGAATTTTGGAAACTAGTGTCGGAATGAGTCACGATAGTGTATAGAAGGCAAACCGGAGTTATGACACGGTTTTCCAAAAAATTCTCACCGGAAGACAGTAGGTCAACTGGGTAAAACACGGTGAAGGGTTGTCTCTCAGTAGGCTATAAATACCATGTTGAAATACAAGAGACTAAGAGACATTTGAATAAATTGTGTGTTTTGAAAAGCACTACAGAGACTTTATTATATATAGAGAGATTATATCTAGTTACATGATATAATCGATGTGGGACTATTCTATATACAAATATTCTTAACACTATATACTTATAAATATCAACAAGAATGATTACATTTAGGAAGCTTTGGATCAGACTTGGGACTCAAGGTTGTAATTTTGGTAGGTTCAAAATATAATAGAAATTATTGTAATGAAAAATGATTCCCATCTGCTTTTGCTCTTGATCTCGTTTTGGTAACTTTGGATTTTTTTTTGTGTTTGCGTATTTTTTGGACTTACGGATTTGGCACAAAAACAAATTAATAATAATACTAAAAAGAAAATAAAAGTCTGTTCTAATTAAAAATAAAAAAATGATTAAGAGAAAAATAATAATAAAATGTTAATTGATAATGATAATTCTCTGAATAAAATAAATAAAAAAGAAAGTAAAATGAATCCATAAAAAGAAATAGATAAAAAAAATCTAAATGGTCCCCTTTGACTTTTTAATCAATTGGATTGACCATTTGACTCAGACCAAAGCAAACTATTCAGATGACTTAGATGAAAATAAAATGTCCCAGATGAAATCGATTGTTATCAGATGAAAATGGAATGTCTTAGATAAATTAAATTGACTCATATGGCACAAATGACTTGGATGCAATTAAGTAACAAGAAAAATGAATAAAATAGAAGCACCTGATGGAAAAAAATTGGGCAAAACTTAGAGTGTGACAATACCTGAACTTCCTTAATACTTGGCCATGTAGATATCAATACATAGGTTGAAACCTGTAAGCCGACCAATAGAGTACCATCAGATATCCACTAAAGGTCGAGTTTGAGGATGCTCATTGTATGCTGTAAAACATATATCTTCCACCAATATGTGTTTAATACCCTGTATATGCGAATCATTCATCAGTTCCTCCATGTGTAGATTAATCATGAAAGGAAGTGATAACTCTTCATATTAGTCGGTAACAACCACTTGACAATTTTAAGAAAATAATGGAGGATTTATACCTAAAAATTGATTGAGGTGAAAATAATAAATATCTACATAGAAAATTTTAAAATTTGTTATAAAATTAATAAGCTACATGTATGTATACTACCTTAAAGATACAATTCTTTCCTGCCATTTGTCTTGTCCTCCAATGACTTGATTCATCTAGTTTGGAGTACAAGTAAATCAAACAAGAGACTTCCCAATTATAATTGTGGATCCTCTTTAGGTCTATGAAGTAATTAATATAATACATCCTCATAGGTCCCATTTTTGTCCGCAAATATGAATATGCTAACAAAATACAAGAAATATGTCCTTAATGCACTGCTTTTCTGATAAGGAACAAGTGCATTATCACTAGCATGAGTAACAATAGTAGTCAAATGGGCTACATGATCATCCCTTAGCAAAGATTATCATGCATGTTCTCCTCACTACTTACAATCTCATCATGGACCTCACTCGGATCCACTCCTAAATATGAAACCATTAGGTCTTGTGCATTCGGTCTTTGAATTGGAGTGTGCTCCAACAATGTGTCAGTGCTAAGAAGGTGAAAGATACATGATACATCGTCAAATGTGATACTCATCTCACCAATGGAAAGATGAAATGATGAAGTCTCTATGTGCCATCTCTCAATAAAGACGGATACAAGTCCATGATCAATGTAACCAAATACATTCCTATAAACATCGTTTAGTCTAGATACTACTAATACTTGTTAAAATCATGGTTCATCTGGTTGTTGCAGTTATGTTCTCTTCCTATAGTGGTTAACACACTTTAGTATCTTACAAAACTACAAAAATTTATTCCTCAATGTTAGATAATTAATATAAATATAAATATAATAAATCACCTGTTTAAAACCATAAACAAATATTTGTTTTACCTATATGCTGCTAACGTGTGAAACAACATAGTTTGCATATAATGAAAGTAGTGACATGTATGATGACTGTTAGGGACCAATTAGTACTACTTTTTATATAATTTTATTGGTCCCTTTTACCAAGTTTTGATGTAATTACACACTTTTATTCTCACTATTTTGTATAAATGCAATTAGGTTTAATTTATTTTGTTTTGAGTAGTTATTTCACATATTTGTTAGTTTTGTAGAATTTTTGGACAAAAGAGCTTCGGAATGCTTGATCATAATTTGGAAGAAGTGTTGAATGCAAGTTGGAGGCCTAATTTTGAAGATTAACACTTGGAAGATTAATTGGATGAAGCTTGCAAGGCAAGGAAGCTGAAGTAGCTTCAGTTCGCGCCGCGAACTCCCTTCGCGCCGCGAACGTTGCGAATCCAGCAAGCTATTTTGGCCAAATGTGCTGTTTTCAAGGCCAACTGTGTTTTGCCATTTTTGTGTCTGTTTTAGGAGGCTTTTCAACTTTAGATGAAAATGAGCATTTTAGGAAAGGTCAACCCTTTTAGAAATCAGAATGGAAATTATTCATGGGGGCATTCAATACTTTGATATTTTTGTAAGGGAAAAAAACAAAGTTTTATTCTCCATTGCCTTTTGCTTTCCAAAATGATGATGAGGAGCTAAACCCCATTTTGTCAAGATTGGAGGTAGTAGCTATTCTTATTTGTTTAGTATTCCATTTGACTCTTATATTTGATAAAAGATTGTTGATGTATTGAATGATATTTTTGCCCTAAGTTGAATATTAGATTTGAGTAGTTGTTGAAAGAGATTATTTGAGTCTTGACATAAAATATATTTTCAAGTAGTGAATAAGTTGTAGAGGTAGATTTATTCACTACTCTTCTTTTGAATCAACCATTAAAGATTTCTATATTGATAGTTAGGTGGAGAAATCGTCTAAAGATTAATATAGTGATTATCACAATATCATTTAGACATAAATGATATTGAGAGGATACTTGAACATCATCAATAATCTTGAATCTATACAGTTTTCATAAGGAATCATAAGCAATTTGAATAGTGAACTCCAATCTTGCCAAGCCTTTTACATTTGATTAAAACCATTTTTACCGTTTTAGTGATATTTTACTCAAAAGATAACTTTTCAAACAAAACAACTTGGTTACTTTCTAAACTTATAACAATTTGGATTATAGAACGGCGGTAATAACAACCAATCTCTGTGGATACGATATAAAAATATTTGCCGAAAATATACTTTTCAACAAATTGGCGCCGTTGCCAGGGATTGGTGTTCGATATTACAAGCATTGCAATAATTCATTGTTTTAAGTTTTGTACTTACCATCACTCTTGTGTTTCACTTGGTTTGTTAGTTTTGTAGATTCTAGTGCATGCGAGGAAAAGCTACCGAGGAGCAATTTCAATTCGATCCCGAAATTGAGAGAACACTTCGAAAGCTCAATAGCAAAACACGAAGAAGAAGAAAACTAGCCGAGGAGAGGAACCGGAGAGAAGAAGCATCTACTTCCGCACTTGTTCAAATCGAAGAAGCGGTTTTAGAGGCTTATGACGGAAACATGACGGATGACACTCCTACCGGAATGTCCGCTAATAGTCCAAGAAGGAATGCTCAATTTGCTCGTGGAGGAAGGAATACGGAGATGAACACCGGAATCCTCCAACTTCTCTATGCAAATCCATTCACCGGAATGGACCATGAAGATCTGTATACCCATCTCATCAAATTCTATGAGATAGCGAGTTCTACGGGAATTGATGAAACGGGTGAAGAGGCATTATTCAAGAGGATGTTCCCACACTCTTTATTGGGAAAGGAAAAAGAGTGGTACCTTGATCAAGCTCCAAGAGTGATGACGGATTGGAATTTGCTAGAAGAAAAGTTCTTAGAAAGATATTTCCCTCAATCCCGATTCATGAAAGCCAAAACGGCTATTGCGGTATTCACTCAAGGAAGCAACGAGTCTCTAAATGAGGCTTGGGAAAGATATAAGTCAATGTTGAGAAAATGTAAGGGTCATGGTTTTGATGAGCTCACTCAAATCCATATTTTCTAAATGGGCTCCAATCAACTCACAAGACACTCTTGGATGCTACCGCGGGTGGCTCTCTTATGTCAAAGAATGCGGAAGAAGCTAAAGTCATTATTGACCGGATGGCACTCAATGATCGTCAAAGTCAACATGACCGTAGTCCTTCACAACGTAAACCAGGAGTTCTTGAGTTAAATACCAATGATGCCATCCTTGCTCAAAATAGGCTACTTTCTCAACAAGTGGAGTTGCTTACTCAACAAATGGCCAAGCTTCCACAACAAATGAAGGAAATTCAAGGGTCTCAAGTTCGACATCAAGTAGCATGTTGCGAATTATGTCAAGGAGATCATCCAACCGGTTTTTTCCCTCCACTAGAAGAAGTGAGTTATGTGAATAATCAAAATCAAGGCTATCAAAGACAACCTCCTAACAATCAAGGTTATCAACCAAGAAACAATCAAGGCTATCAACCATCAAGGTTCAACAATCAAAATTTTCAGCAACAAAGTCCCTATCAACACCTAAACTCTCAAGGACAACAATCGCAAGGAGGAAATTCAAAGCTAGAGGACACTCTTCAACAATTCATGCAAGCTTCCATGGCAAATCAGAAGAGTAACGAGGTGCA